>NC_091940.1:34154691-34526358 GCF_041260155.1 Ptychodera flava
CGATGGTCGAATCAGAGTGTTTTTCTCTTGGGCTAGAGATAGGGGAGTACCTCCTCTGTCAGCCTCTGTAACTCAGATCGCTGATTTCCTTGAGTATTTATTTGTTAATAAGAGCCTAACAGCTAGAACTATAGCAGGTTACGGAGCAGCTATATCAGCCATTCACAAAGTGGGGATGAATCAAGAACCTGAGAAGTTACTCAAAGCATACTTACCGGCTAGATCACCAACAAGGCGCCTGGCCCCTTCCTGGAATTTGCCATTGGTACCACGTATGTTGGGTAAAAGCCCATTTGAACCAATGAGTACAGCATCATTAAAACTGCAGACTTAAAAAACAGCATTCTTGATTGCAGTTGCATCGGGAAGGTGTAGCTCCTTACATGCTCTGTCTGTGAATTGCAACCACATGCACCGGGACCCTGGCGGGGTAACGCTCATGCCAGCAGCGGGGTTTTTGGCCAAGAATGACTCTATGTCCTATCTGTCAAAAGCTATCCACATCCCCAAACTATCTGATTTTTTAGGGGATGCAGACGAAAGATTTATCTGTCCATGTAGAGCTCTGAGATATTACCTAAAAGCAACAGAAAACCTCAGAGGAAACACCAAGCAGTTGTTCATTACGTTCAAGTCAAACAACCACAAACCAGCGACGAGAGACACGTTGGCAAGCTTGATTGTTCAAACTGTACAGATGACATGTGAAAGCGCAGTTGAAAAAGATGCAATTATTGTCAAAACACATGACACAAGGAGTCTCTTCTCTTCATGGGCCTTATTCCAAGGAACGCCACTAAATGAGATTGTGGAAGCTGCATCTTGGATAGTCAACACAACATTACTTCCTTCCATATAAGAGATATATGGAAGAAAGGAACTCATTTGGTAGAGCCGTTTGCGGTCTTCCAACAAAAGACGATAAGGCTGGTGAGTGTGGGATAATTTTGTTTCCTCTCGGTCATGAACCCACCTCCGAGTATCTTTGCATTCTTTTAGCCTAATGTATAGTTCTAACAGGTGAGTATGAATGCGCCGGAGAATACTTTTCTTAACTAGAAAGGTTTTCTCCTAGCTTCATACTTACCTGTTAGGCTCCCATCCACCTCCCTCAATACTCATAATCCGGTGTATAATTTCGAGGTGATGGGCGTCGAGAACATAAACTGAGTGGTGATGCCAGTGACTTAGGGTGGGCGAGCAATGGGTAGAACAGGTTGTAGAAAACATAGCGTAATATATAGTTTTCACTTGAGAAAAGTGTATTCGTCGGTACCACTTCCATAGTAGTCACAGTTTTTTGTTCCATCCGTGCCGAGACATTGGTTTCACTTGGATAATAAATCTTGATTCCAAATGTTCAAAATAAGTAAAGTTCTGCCAATCGTAATAGTTATTTTCATCCACAGATGTACAATCCGCTTCAATCTTTATTGTTGTTCAAGACCAGGCGACCATATTTAGCAATAGAGGGTAGAACAAAAAAAACAAGTAATTTGCATAATTTAGCGTGAATTAATTTCTTAACATGTTTTTTTTGTTAATATTTTAATGGCACGTGACCTACTTTCAAAATGCTTTGCCATGGCAAAACACATGAAATATATGACACGTGGCACACTGTAGTGGCGCGCGCCCTGCTTCTGTCTTGTTGACTCTCTGGAACGTTATTAAGGTTAACCACTCTGACAGTGCAACGCGCCGAGGCAGTTGTGAGACGTTGGATTCGGAGGTCGTGCAATGAGGCGATCCTTTTTTTGAAATGTCATACGATCCGCTTTTATGTCTGTTTCAAATACTGACTGATAGCATCAAATTAGGATGTGTCAAAATGGTACAAAAGGACGATGACACATTAAAGCCCCAGAAACGCCAACTTTGGTTCATTTTTCATACTTTTGTTTCAAACGGCACCTTCCCTTTATAAAAGTACATGGTAATGATGCTGAATATGCATGCGAAGCCCATCTCACAATCACATACTATGTATGATAAAACGACTGAAAATTAAATTCTAGTCCGGACAGCAATTTCAGGCCTCGTGTACGGAGAACAAGTTGCTCAATGAATTGACGAGTGAGAGAAGAATTGTTTTTTTTTTCCATTATGTGGTATTACCAACATTTCGTCGAAAATAAATAATTGATCTCTGATCCGTCTAGTAAAGATATGTTGTATAGACAACACAGCAATACATCTTCCGTAGAATTTTTTTAAAACATACAGAAGAGAACAAAACATACCTTGAATGCAGTACCAAAGTCGTACTTCATCGCATTTTATAATAAATCTTAAAAAAAAAACATTTCAAAATGATATCGAACGTACCGAGTATCTAATCCTTACAAGGACAAGTGCAAAGGCTTAACCGGCAAGAGTTTTGTACTTTAGAATTTTCGCAGAGATATATATAGGCCTCGCCTTGACTTTTCCTGGTCATTCAGCTCGTCGGTATGCAATAGTACTTGCAGGCTAATAAGGCCTTACGTTTACAAAGATTTGAAATCTAGCCGTATTACAACTCATTATCTTCGTGACATTCTGCTAAAGTATGTTGCTACAAACGAAATTCATTCACAGGTCATTTTGCCATTGATAGCACGACGTGTAGACTTGTATATTGATCGCGCAGGTGGCGTGGTCCCGGACATCTTGCGAGGTCGATATGATGTCACCAGTATCAGCGTTCTCATTTACATGCACAACATAGACTTTATCAATAAACCTACGCGGCATGTCAACTCCGGCTGCACAAATCTAGCGTATTTCTTTCCACAAGGAATGTACGGGAATAACGGGTAATATCGAAGGTAAAAAAATTGTTAAAAGTTAGCATCATTGAGGTTTTAACTGGCACTGAGTAAGAAATGTACACGTCTCCCATGTCAATGCACAAGCATATTTTACGAAATTTTAACTGTGATATTGTTATATCAGTTTGTTATATTTTCCTTCCTTATTCCTCACTAGATGTTTAAAATGACCTCAGCACAAGGCGCTAAATGGCTCAGTGCAGATTACGCATGGTATGCCATTTAGCAAGATCAGCTGGTGTTAAGGAGAGTCCGAAATATCCAACAGACTTCACTGGCAGCGACCATGCCTTGAAAAGTTTGAAGTATTGCTCCTGCAAGAATACATCGATAATAGTGAAAAACAAGCAGTGATCTCAAGTATCAGCTCAGAGACAACAATGGTACTTATTCAGCTTCTGTAAATCGAGAAGTAGAGACGAACAGTGACGTGGAAACAGATCAAACATCGAGGTCCCATGATTCTTCTCCTCTGAATTCGCAGCAGCTTTTGGGAAGAGTATCTACGGCGACAAGAGTCACTCAGAAAGTGATACGATATCGAATCAAGTAGACCAAGAGAGGTCACTATTGATGAGGAGAAAATGCGTTATGGAGTATCAGGACCAAAGATGTTCCGGCTAGTCAGCTAGACAAACAGAAGGTGTGGCAAGAAAACAACGACAATGACAGTGGTGGTGATTTTCTAAACACAACCTCGTCACAACCATACAACAAGCAGGAATATACAGTCGAAGATTCCCAGCCCTCGCAGAGTGACAAGAATGCCTTTGATTTAGCATCTGAAGATCGGGAAAGACAGATGATGATGACAATATTACTTCACGAACCTCAAACGAAACCCCCGGGTTCCGAGACTTTAGTAAGTAATGTGTTATCAGAAAAAGCACAAACGAAGCTAAGTAAATCATTTGAAACGGACGATGACAGAAGGACGATCAAGAGAAAAGACGTTGCAGCACTCCAAACCATTCAGTCAAACAAAGAGAATGAGTCACAGAAAGGGAAGCCATCAGATCGCACTGACGACGATTTGTCTTCCTCAAATTTATCAAATCGATGTGACGAGCGCGATTACTTAACAGCAAAAAACATCACATGTGACAACGAGGAAATATCGATGGATGAAGACTTAATTAGGTTTATGTTTAAGACGAAGTGCAAGGAAATTAGACAGATTGAGCAGTCAAATTTTGTGACAATCTCACGCGATGTAAAACCGTATGACATTAAAGGCCTAACGTGTTCCACTCAACTAGATGGACTATCGAAGGCGTCTAACGATATGAAAAGTCTGTACAAAAGCATCCGCGATAGCGTCCGGACAGATAAACTCAGCGTAGGAGACTTAAAAGTAACCATAGTTTCACTTCGTCGTATATTGGAACGTGTCAATGAGGAACAGTCCTTTGTCTACGTGAAAAATAACCTGAACGATTATGAAATTGTTGTCTACGGTGAGGAGAAGCGGCACATAGATCCTGCGATGAAGAAATTAAAGGCATACATCCGCGACGAGGAAGAAAAATATGAAACATCCAAAGAAAGTCAAAGAACAAATTCTATGACACAGTTGTTAACATCATCTTGCAAAGAAACAAATTCCTCGATCCAACTTGGACCCCGAATATCGGAAAAATTGAGCATATCATCAAGAAGCGACACCTCTAATCGTACGGGCGGAGCTACAGATGAGAGCACTACGAGATCTGGTGATAAGAAATCTTTACGGAGAACCAAAGTTTGGACGAAGAACTGCAGTCGCACCTCGAGAAACGTCACTACAGCTTTATCACCGACGAAGGCTTGCGTGTTGTTGTTAAACATGGCGATATTACACAGGAATTTGTGGACATAATCGTTAATGCGGCAAATGAGAATCTTGAACACGGGGGAGGTGTTGCAAAGGCTTTAGTGAGAGCAGGTGGTCAGAAGATACAAGGAGAATCTAGAGCCTGGGTTAAGAAACATGGCTTTCTGAATGTTTCTCAAGTAGCAATGACTGGGGCTGGACGACTAAAGCTCAATTTATCTTACACGCATTTGGCCCGATCTGGGTTACCATGGAACAGCAAGTGAACGCTTACTATGCGAGACAGTAGAACACGTTCTGCAGTGTGCTGATGTTAGAAAGCAAAATCTGTGGCGATTCCGGCCGTAAGCTCAGGTAATCAGCACTATAAAAAATTTTGACAAACACTTTGCAGCTCATAATGCTACACAATCCTGAATTGTGAATGGAGAGTACTTGATTGTAAACTTTACATATAGTGAAGGAAAACAACAGCGAAACAGAAAACTCTGCCAGTGGTCACAGCACGATTTGTAGAGCTTTGATAAAAGTAACGGAGATTTGCAAAATTCTTGAATTTTCTTTCCGACATTATGAAACATTGGGGAAACTGGTGTAGTAAAACGAGTCTATATGGTGTAGAATACGCCTTCGGGGACAGATATTGGGACTTCAATTCTTTTTTCGGATCTACCACCTGTGGGACTCATTAAAGCTCTATGTGTAACAAAATATTCATCGTCTTAGTTTTTCGAAAATGTTATCATTCCATAAAGTTCACACAGGGATAGTGGCCATTTTGAAATTAAAATATCGGTAAATGTAAGGTAATTTGCTTCTCTGGTACCAAACTTGACAAGGTGGTCCCTGATTTTGATTCTTGATATGGTAAGAATGGTTCAAAATTTCATTGAGGAAAGTTTAAGAAAAAAGTTTGGTCTTTGACTTTTGAAGCGCATACTACCTTGAGCAAATTGTAATTTTACATGGCATTTATTGACTTCTGTTGTAACTTTTTTCTCCTCTGTTAACTTTTTATCGTAGGCGTACATGGAATGCCAAAAGATACGTGTGCGAGGGCTATGTATGATGCCCTGATCAAGTTTTCGTCTAAAATCAACAAAACCGGGCACCTTGAAGATATCGTTTTCGTAAACATAGAGCCAGACACTGTGGGAGCGTCATCGTCGAGTTTTTCTCTCGTAACATTGCAGGAGCTCATGCAAATTTATCAACCCTTCAGGGACAGGCGTCACCAACTACTTCCCGTTCAGGTCATGCTTCTGTAACGCCCAAGACAGATCACCGACACCGATCACAACGAACGGCAAAACACCTGTCTATAGATGTAGACACTTTAAGGAAGAGTTCTAAAACGTCACAGCATATATCTTCCCATCATCTTTCATTGCAACTTAAGAAACCCCAAGTCACAAGTACATCATCGCTATTTCCGTCTCTCTCGTCATCATATACCTTTACCAAACCGAGCGATCTTGGTTCACATTCCCCATCCGGCCATTATGGAGTAACGTCGCACGGTTCTACATTGCATACAACGGGATCTGGTTTAATAACCACCAAGATAGGAGCAACGTCAAATATAGACTCTATTTCGCAGGATGGTGGTATCGGAGATTGTACGATATGCGCAGATGACAATGTGAAACTGAAAAAGTTACTCTGCTGTGGTTTTCTCATCTGTGAAACCTGTGCTGGCAAGCACTTTGCTAGCAACTCTAAATGTCCGTCATGTCAGAAAGCTGTCGTACTCGTCGATGGAAACCAACCCAGGAGTAGCAAGATGGAGTACCAAGTCGATTCATCACCGTTACCGGGTTACAGTAGCTTTGGTACCATCGTAATCGACTACTTCTTTCCAGATGGTATACAGGAGGTGTGTACTGATTGACTAAAATAATGAAATTTACATTTTCAATGTTTTAAAGTTTCATTCGGAAATCATAGATCAGCCTGACAAACTGATCCCGCGACCGATGACTCTGCCTCTCTAGAGAAACTTTCGTAAATATATTTTTGCGTGTGGAAGTTTCAGATATCAGCAAATTTGGGAATGGTTGTATTTATTACTTGGCGAAACCTTGATGATATATATAGGGTCAAAATCTCGATATATGGCCGCTGACCTGTAAAACAGAGTAGTCTTGCATTGCCAAAATGCAACAATCATGACATACACTTATTAAACTAAACACTAATCACTAGTCACCAAAAACATAAACTCTGTTATTATGACGATAATTTTGTTCTTGTAGGCAGAGCATCCAAACCCCGGAAAACCGTACACTGGAACTATGAGAAGAGCATATCTGCCCAACAACCCCGAGGGGCGAGATGTCCTTGATTTGCTTGAGAAAGCATTCAACAAAAGATTACTGTTCACCATAGGAACATCACACACAACAGGACAGACAGATTGCGTGGTTTGGAATGATGTCCATCATAAGACCAGCAGAACTGGAGGACCTACTAGGTAAAACGTTTTCTTCTAATTATGTACCTGCACTGTAATTTATACATTCAGTAGGATAGTCTGTTTTTAGAATGTCAGCAGCTTACCTATAGATCGTGTTCTGAATTAATGTTTACAAAAACAAACTTCAAGATTTAACAGTACAGAAGGTGTGAGTATGATAAGTGCATTTAGTGAAATTTTTACATCATACCATGACAAATATTTGGTAATCGTGTTGGTAATAGTGCTTCCATGTGATCACAGTCTTGAAATGGAAGGAAAAAGCCATGGTGTTGGAATATTAATCGCCGAAGTCATCGCAAGGACATCGTGTACTGATTAAGTTATCGTATGCGCATTGCGCAATTATTGCTACCGAAAAGAACATATCGGTGAACGTTAGCGTCGCCATTGGCACCCCGTGTCGTTAATATTGTGACAATTTAGCCACAAGATCCCTTCAAAGCATAATTGCTCTAGTTGTATGCGTTATGTAATACTAGTTTGTATTTATGTGTTTCATCTCCAGCTATGGTTACCCCGACTCGGACTACCTAAGACGAGTGAAAGATGAACTGGCCGCCAAAGGAATCAAATAGCAACGTGAAAAGTTTCGAAAGTGTGTGATCAAATAATCTTTTCACATGAGGGCATACTTACACGAGTAACTGAGTTTTATATTGAAAATATGAAGCATAGAATAATACTGTAGTATTTTAGGATGTACAGTAATTGTGAATTCCTTCTTAGCCATATTCTAATGTATACCAATTACGTATAGGACCATATTCGGTAAGCAAGAAAATAAGCTGGGCAAAAAACTGTATGAAAATCACTTTACAATTCAGCCGTACAGTTAAAGATTCAACGTTTTACAGTAACAAATGCCAAAAGGTAACGTATTGATGAACAATACTAATAGTTTATGTGATAAAGGACGATTTTCTTTTTAGATGTATCAGAGATTGAGAGCGTAGCGTACATTTCGACTGTGACACTTTTCGCACAGCCTCGATATGGCAACGGATCTCAGACATTTAATTAAAGAGTTACGGAGAAATGGTGCATCTACCTGACTCAAAACGTAATGCTCGTTACGTCGAAAAGAGAATTATTTCAAATTTATCAGACAAAATTCATAATGAAGAAATTAATTTTATTGCAGCCATGATAATTCTGTGATATTTTCGGTTGGAATTTGCCCGATGAATATACCTTCTTACACTTCTTAGTCTCTAACAACGCACATGTCATATCTCCCCCGCTTTTTTACTGTTTTTCTTTTTAAATTAAGTTATGACTGTGAAGGATTTTTGGCGATGATGTAGCATCAGAAAATATCCTTGGTGTTTGAAAAATATGCTTTCCTTGTAACTTGTAAATTATTTTGTATTTTTTTATTTCTATAGGCCTGACTTCTGATGCAGATGAATAGATTATAGACCTACATGTGTTAAAATTTAAGATTCTAACTTGTCATTTTTTTCTTCTCGAGAGAGAAAGTCGGAAATACTCAGATTCAAAGTTTTCTTGATCGTCTGCGGAGCGAATTCAATAATAATGAGAAATTATATATACCAGGGTCCCGTATCTTCTAAGCTCCCAAGAGCTACAGACATTTCATTAGAAGTTCAAGCACTGTAAGACAAAGTATTATCAAGGTCCATATATTCTGTAAGTATGGATTTACCGAGCGGTTTTGATGGCTTACTCCGCTAGGTATCGTATGGGACGTGATTTCGAATCCGATATAAAAAATTCTGAATTATTGAGCAACAATTTATAACATGTCGAAAAAAGTTGAACATGTTGCATTTTACAACCAGAACAAAGTGTACTCGGATATACATCAAAAGCTGAAGGGGCTTAGCCGTTGTGAAAGTATTAAAAATCATCTAGTTTAACAAGTAGGGTAACTGTTCCGCTTTGTAATGTTAAGTTTCTTCAACATGTAATGAGGGAAAATAATTAAAACTTTGCTGATCTTTTGTTCTGTATAGTGTTACCAGTTATTGATTTGTATTCGGTTTTATTCTTTATTTGAACTTGAATTGTTATTGGACAGATTTTATTACTTTTATGATTATTTTCTGCAGAGGAGCCATATTTGTAATATCTGTATTTAACGCGGCCATCAACAGTTATAGTGTTACGTTTAGCGTTTATCAGCACATATTTTGTATAAGAATAATTATAGGACAACGTGATTATGAAAGTGAATCATAGCGAATGGTGAGGTTCAGTTAATTCTATATCAGTTCAATCCACTCAAAGTGTTTAAGTTTTGTTTTGTGGCAGTTAATTTTGCAGTCAAATTTTATGCATCAGTAGCGTGCCTTGTTAAACTTAACGATTTATACCGTCCCTCAAATTTTGCTCAAGAAAACTTTAGGCTATTCTCTTTCATATTCACTGAGAATCAATCAATCATATCCATAATACTGAGAATCAATGTTATCGCCGCTTGAAGTTCTTATCACCTCCGATTACAATTTCATGTTTGAGACTAACTGTTAAAGAAAATGTTGTACAGAGGCAATGACAAGCTGGTGAAATACAAGATCCGCCTTTTGGCCATTTACTGATTGTGACCACCACATGATGTGTTGTTGATTGTCATGGTGAAAGCACTGTGACTTTAAAGTCCCTGTAATGGTGCAGTAATTTTTACTACCATTTGCGTGTAATGCTGTGTCTTTGTAAAAAATAATGTAAATAAAAATGTAGATAGTATCGCTGAAATAATCTCTGGCTTATCATTTCTTATTTGCACCAAACTAATGCAAGGTGGTGGAGCGACTGCGAAGACATAATTACTGATCATGAAAAGAGCTGCTACCTTTAATCACAAGGAAAATGTCAGGTTCTCCAAACGAATGCAATATACTGAAATCTGGCAAACAAAAGTCTTACTTTCTCGATGAAGGTAATGAATTAAGTGAACATGTTATTGTAGTCAACGTAAGTGGCCTGTGCAACATATATATCTCATTCTCTGACATGTCCTTACCATTCCCATGTTCCATGGCTCTGCTCGAGATTTCGTTGTCCCCTTCGAATAAGAGTGCAAAACTAGAATCAACTGATATAGAGAATGTTGCTCTAAATACTGCACCATCTGCAGCTCCCCGATGGCGTTCATGTGTTTGCACGAAACAGAGTGGTGTACACTCATGTACTTATGAATATTGACTAATGCCTTTTTCACAATAGTGTAGACCTTGTCAGAGAATGAGGCATTTATGTAGCACAAGCCACTTACGTTGAACTACTTAAATCCTTTAACAAAAACTCTTTGACATGATGCAACGATACAGGCTTATGTTTGACATTGTCGTGCCACAGAAATCGACCATGAAATCAAACTAAAAATTATATAGTTTCGGAAGTCCCTTTAATGTTAAACACACAAATATGATATTCATTTGAAAGTAATGATGTATTCTGGATATGCCTGCTCCTCGCGAAATGTTATAAACGTGTTTAGATAATTGTGTCAATGGATGTGGTGTCGTAACGATCTTTACGGCCCTGATACGGGTTTTGCGGACCGAGGTTGTACGGCGGAAGGGCCCGAGCGTGCGAGGGCCCGTACGCCGTACGACCGAGGTCCGCAAAACCCGTATCTGGGCCGTAAAGGTTTTATCATATACCTTATTGAATGGTTGTGATATGTTTCAGTATTTATCAATAAAATTTTGTTAAAGTTATGGGCGTAAATTAAAAAAAAACATGAGCCACGCAACTTTGCGGATTAGGCCTAATGTGTACGATGTTGTCATTTGTTCTGTTGTGGAACGCGTCACGAGCTTGTTCTATATTTGCGAACGCCAATGTCACTACAGAATGAGCACAGATGAGTAGTTGATCCTGCTCGTTAAAACACACTTTCTCAGCAAAACATTAAGAGGAGACTGCTTCTTTTAAACCAATTTTGATCGGAATAAGATTCGAACTGTCTACAATTTGCTTCAAAACTACGAGCGAAGCGCATAGAAACGGGTTCGAATCTCGCCCTGACGTGCTTTCGAATGGAATGTACGTGGATAGCAACGCGCGTAGCAACGACAACGAAAAAGTTCGAAAAAGCGCGCACACTACCTTATTTGGGCAAAGTGTGCCTGGGCGTGATACGGCAACTTATTACACACCTGTAAGAGCGCCTTTTCCCATAGGTTTACATGGGTACGTGAATCTAGGTATATGATAACGATCTTTAGTTCCGTGATGAGGTCTGGTTCCACTATGCCTTCCCTTCGCACGTCTTGCCGACCAATCTTTCACTTGGAACATGAATCGAATGCCGGTGTTTGGATCGGTCGGTGAGTGATACGGCTTCAACGATACTGTAAGCTTACTGCTAGGTGGACACCTGCGGCAACTATTGTCTATTTCCTTGCATCAAAATAATAGCTCAAAAAACACGAAGGTTTTGGCATTGTTGCATTCAGAAAACATTGATTTCCCCATTCGTTGTTGTTTGTTGTTTTGTTTTGCTTTTGTTGTTGATGTTGTTTTTGTTGTTGTTATTTGAGATCTATAAAGATACTTGATAGACACTTGCTGCAGGAATAAAGTTCGCCTTAAATAACAGAAACTGGACATTAAAATTTGATTTAAAAAATATAGAAATAACGGGCGACGCGCTGACCATTAACGTTTATTTATAAGCAAGGCCGAGAGGAAAGCCAAACATTAATGGGCGAGGCTTGCCTAGCCATTAATTTTGGCTTTCCTCTCGCCCGCGCCCATAAATAAACGTTAATGGTGAGCGCGGAGTCTGTTATTTCCGTTATATTATCAACGAACCCCCAAAACCGTCAAAATTTAAGAAAATTTTCCATGCGAACGAGGGGTCCAGAATTTGTCAGTGAGTAGTGCGCACGCTGTAAAAGTTTGCAAATCTGGAGATTTTTTGAAAAAGTGTCTAAACATGGCCCACAAATGCTCCATTTAAAGTGGCACTCCCACTTTGTAACATTTTTAAAAACACATTTTTTTACTGCCAACGGGCTATATTTGACGTGGCGACTGCGCGCGGATCGCGAAATATCGATAAAAACATGTCCTCAAAAAGTAAATGTTTGAATTCCGGTGGCCCACCTAAATTCGGCTTCCGAATATCGAACGTTCGGCACTGGGGTCATTGTCAACTAAGCTATGGAGTACGAGTCTACGCTAACACTGCTGTACGCCACGGTACCACCCGCGTCGGTGATCGGTCATGCCCCGTGGGAGAAAGCTGAGTCTTACTGAATAGGAGAAAAAACGGAAAACAAAGTTTGCTGATTCCACCAGAATTCGCATAGGTAACTAGCACAGATACGTGCGGTTGATACATAGCGGCCGCCGCATGTTATGCACGCATACCACGCGGCGGCCGCTTTGTATCGAACCACGCGCAACTGTGTGGCAGACGACAAAATGTAGTCATCAGAGGCTGCTAATATTTTACACGTAAAAACTGATATCTATGTGGTATTGGTTAAAAATATAATAGAACTGATTGAGAATAATGAAAACGACAAAAACTAAGGAGAAGTTTTAAAGTGAAGGCATAATGCTGTATATAGGCCTAAAGTCTTCGCAGTGGGAGGTAAAATTGCGTCGTTCGAACTTATTATGGACTCCCTAGAATATCGTCAATCAGCACAACAACAAACCTTCGGGGATTTCGGGTCATAATCAGAAACGATCGTAAAACTTCGGGATGTGAAAAATACGCTCGGGAAATGACATGTTTTTATCGATATCTCGCGATCCGCGCGCAGTCGCCACCTCAAATTTCGACCGTCGGCATTAGAAAACATGTGTTTTAAAAATGTTACCAAGTGGGAGTGCCTCTTTAAGTTTGTAATTGATTATGATCTTTGTACAAATTACAATTTTACGTTTTAGCTGTACAGTTACGATGTTTACGATATTATTCATATCCACGGGCACATAAACAGACCATTACTGTGTATTTGTGGCCAGTCACGTGGTTCAGCTCAACCAATTAAAAAACGACGGACATGGCATGGTAATATAATAAAATTTAATGTCGCTGTCTTCGTGATTTATTGTCTTCACGATTCGAAAAATCTATTTGCACCTTATTTGTGTAAATAAAGTGGAAATTATTGTATCAACTAAACAATTTTGTTCCACTATTGACTCATGAGCGTTGTTTTTGACTCACCAGAACTGATACCATCTTTGAGACATAAGGTCATCTAGGGGTCATTATATCGGTCCGGTGAGCATGAAACTTCAAATCCTTGAAAACCTGGAAGCACTATGGAAATTGAATAATAGCATAGAAGCCTTGATTATGTCGTCAAGTTATATTCGACACCAAAATTGAGAAACGTAGAAACAACATACATGAACAGATCAAACACTTATTGTTTGAGAGAACACTGCAAAAACTATAAAAACATCTTCATGATATATTTCATGACACTGAAAGAAAAACAGTACAAAGTCTCGTTCGTAACGTTTAATGCCGTAGAAATTCATTGCAATTATCATTTGAAATACCACAATTGTCAGTCTCGCCTTCGTAGCGGAAATTTGACCGATTTCCTCAATTAACAGTGTTACTATTAAGTTACAGGAGCTAATTTCAACTGAGTATACAACCTGTTTTTCATTGGACCAATTTTTCCGACCTCGTTTCATAATTAAAGCGAACACAACATGCCCAATGAAGCGAAAACAATAGCAGCTTCCAATCATTGGCACTCTGAACGAGCGAGGTACTCTTTGGGAAGGAGCTATCAAATGTCATCGAACGAAGTGTCCATATCAAGATTTACAATATATCCCTATTCACGCCCCTGCCCCCCCCCCCCCCCCCCCGGCTAGCGTTCTGTAACCCAAATACCATCTTTGCAAAAGGCATGTCCCAACACGATTCAAGAAGATGACTCATCTCGTCGGGTCCACCATGTCGTAACGCGAGTCATATTAGTTTGAAATTATAATAACTGGGAACGTCAATGTCCACAAAAGTGTGGTGTAATTGGTGCAAGTGATCATTTCGCAGTGGAGTACTGAATAGGCCAAGGTGCCATTTCAGTAATAGACATACGTTCGACGGTCTAGGAACGTCACCATTATGAAAACATTTGTTGCGCACTTTCTCGCCACTCTGTTGTGGATGAACTTGGCGACCACGGCTCAGAGTCACTTTCAGGTATTTGAAATTTCATTTTAATGTCATGCAGCCTCCTTGTTTGTTTGTTTACCATGTTTCGGGGCCGGTGGCTTCACAGTGTCGGCAGAAATGTTACCCGAAAGGCTATAAAACCGGGGTTACGCTGGACTGTACGCATACGAGTGAGTGAAAGAAATATCGTTCAACATCGAGGTCAAAGTCTATAGTTGTGTTTCATACATGTAAATATGAATATCGTACGGTTGTTTCAAGTGATTTATGTGTTCTAATGCTACAGTACTCTAGTCCTCTTAAACTTTGCACTGTACTTAAACATGCTTAAATGTGTCTGACAGCAGAAATACGACGCCATACAAGAAAATCACGTCAGGCAAACGAGATCGAGCGATACGAGAGGTGAGTTCCTTAACCTTCATGATTTACTGCCATGATTCATAACGTAGACTATACTTTCCTGTGAGTTTTTAAACAACATACTAGACGTTTGTACACACTCATTTAGCTTTTTTACACCAGAAACATGAAGATTCATTTGATAACATCAGCAAAAACATAGAAATGGGACAGTAAAGTTGTTTAACCCTTTGAGCACTGTAATTTTTCCACAAAAATTATCAGGGCAACATTTTACCAATTTCAATGATTTGTTCTGTAATTTTTTCCAAGATTTTGAACCAAATGGACATAAATTTTTATAGGCTACACTTTTAGAACAAAATTTTGCTGAAAATCAGAAAAAATTATCTAGATCTGAAAGAAATTGTTTGGTATTTTATTGTATGAGGCAACAAAAATCGACTTTGGCACTCAAAGGGTTAATAAGTACATTGTTTTTTACTTCAAGAGCATTTCAGAGACGTATTCAAAGCGGTTACTATAAATTAGCATATTCTGATGAGTCGTTTATTGCAGCGCTGCACTGCGTATATGGTATAAGTCCCTCGTACATTTAGTCACAGTCTATAACGTTTTGATAGTATTACATGATTTATGATCATCCTACAGAATAAATACATTCTCTGATTCTTCTCCTTTAAATCTGCTGAAATACGAAAAGTTAGCCGTGCCAACTTAGTGCACTGTGCACATAAATATAAATTTACCATTGTTTACTTTGGTCTAGCCGTCTGCGTATATCACAGTGCAGTGCTGATACAACAAATGAATACGAAGTCTTGCCATTGTGCTTCAGCTATTTATTTTTCCGGTGGCAGTTTGTGGGAAATTTTGACAGTTCTTTAGGGCAGATTTCTATCAGCTCTTGTTATGTAGATAGGCATTTTAAGTGGGAAAAGAAACAAATCAAGAACAACGTTTTGTAAACATCCTAGCAATGTGCAGCGTTAGCGGCTCGGAAGGTTATATCTGTTTGGCATGATGTCATCATTTACAAATTATGCAGTCTGATACTAGGGCTATTCACTACTATGCCTGATTGGCTATTTGGGAAATAATTCAATAGGACAATAATTTTCAGCCAACCAATTGGCTAAACGCTTCAGAGACTATGCACATAAGCCCTGGATAATCATAAGTGAACTAGGACCTGGAAACTTCAGACTTACAGGATAAAGGATAGAACCTTACAAGAGCTGCAATACTGTATCTCCGCTAACTATTGTGAAATACCCTCTGCAGAAAATGATGAAGAGCTTCATGAAATTGTAAACAGTGTACAAAAAACCCGAACACGGCATTCCAAATCTTGTAGGAAACAGCTTTTAGGTTCTGATTGAGATTCATATGAAGCCAATATCGGTCAGCAAAATATGTATTTGTTGAAAGTATTATAAGCAAAATGTTTTTGATAGTTTGCCAACAACGATTTTTTTCGAAAAACCCGTCTAATATCAAACGATCAATCCATTATCTCGTGTGATTTTGTTTCCAAGAAATGAAATGCTCTGACGATGAATATCTGTATAAAGGCGACAGCTTGACTCTTGTCTCCAACGGTTACCCTGACAACTACGCCAACCTTGAAGACTGCTCCACATCTATAAAAACTTCTCAGAGGTCCGCCCTCATGGTCATCTTCCGTCATTTCCAAGTTGATCGTTCCGACAACGTGACCTTTAACCCGGATTACCAGTTCACGCGATTTTGCGTGAGATCGGGGCCTGTTGTGTACAGCGGCACATACCTTCCCGGTTACTTTGTCGTGTTCAGGACCGAAACCCTCGGCATACGTTTGCAAAGTGACCAGTCTTTGGTGGCATCTGGATTTCATTTCGATATAGGTCAGTAATGTCATTCGAGGAGTACTCAAATAAAATATATTTATATTTCAATTTCCTCTGAATTAAGAAGTTGAATTAAGAAATTTATTTGGATGATTTTGCGATGCTAATTTTCTGTAGGTATTTCTGCCTGCGTACTCGCTTTCATTTGAATGTTGAATGAAGGGAAAATATCCTGTGCACTAGTTTTCACATATTATTATAAAAGAGGAGCCCTGGTCACTATACATGGAGAAAGGACTAGAGCTGTGAAATCAAGAACCTCCATGAGAGAAACTGTCTGATCAATCTGCAATGAAGTACGAGAGACTTTTTGTCAGCAAATGCATCTAGAAAAATGTTTCGGTATCAATCAAAGATCTTGTACAAGTAACAGATTCTGAACAATAACAGTTTTCATACCAATTATTTTATTATCTTGGGTGAATCTTGCAGCTATGGTCTCCATGGATGCGACTTAATGTACAAATAATTCTTCTTACAGTTTCAACAAGGGCACTTATTTGTGGCGAGATTTACAACGAGATTCTTACTGGCGGTACCTCTGTCCTGGTTGAATCACCAGGTTACCCGAAGTCGTATGGACCAAACATAACCTGTTCTACAACCATCGGGGCTCTTCCCGGTTTAGGAATTCGCATCCAGGTTATAGACTTCGATCTCGACTGTGGCTGCTGTGACTTTTTCACCGTGAACGAGGATGTCAAATACAATTGTAACAGAAGTTCTGTTCCGCGTGTGATGTACTTGAACGAAAACAGCGTCACCCTTGGATTACAAACAGACGGAGCAGCTGAAAGAAGCGGGTTTCAGATTTTAGTTTCTGCAGGTAGAGTCACATAGTGATTTGTAAAATGGTATTTTTGACTTGACTCAGCGAGGTTCATACGTAAACGCGCTCGCATTTGATAATATCACGCGCAGCAGTACATCAGCTTATGTGCTGATGTTCACGCTCGGCTGCGTATCTTGGCAGTGAAGTTTTACCCCTGGGCTTGACACGGGCATATCTCTGAAAGTGATATATTTTTTGACCACGATTGAAGGATAGAGTGAATGTCAAGTAACCATAGAATGTAGGCCTAATAATTCTGACTTCAAACTCCCCGTCAGTCTAATGATGCGAAGTTTTGCGTTTTCTTTGTTTACCAAGAGGCACACGTTTCTTAATCTATGGTAGCCGTACATTGAAAGAGATGCTGTTAATTCTAATCTTCTTTATTATCATTTTTTCTCTAGGAAATTACGGATCTCTCCCAGGTAAATCTTTTTACTTGGTATTTTGCATTTGAATGATACATACCCTGAGAAATGTTTTCTCGTCATTTTTACCAGTGTGTCTTATGCAGGCAACATAAGGCACAAACCAAATACTTGATATTTTACCATAATTTGAAGCGAGTAATTTGTTTACCAAAGCGTCCGATGACTGATTTGCAGAGGGAAAATCAATCGAATTTGTCAAAGGTTGCAGTAAATGGCCGATAACGAGATTATTATTTACGTCAAACAGTACACAGTTTTGTGGCTGCTTATTCGCTGTCAGAGAGAAATGCCAAACTTATAACAGTGAAATTCCATAATTTTAAGCATATTCTATCAAAGTTTTTGACAACCACCTCAGTTTATTACCTTTTGCAATCATCTTATAACAACTGCAGAACATTGTTGAAAGAGATTTGGTAGTTCGCAGAATCTGCCGTGTCCCGTCAATGAGGTGTAACAAAACATAATATGTAACTCCGAACAGATCGCCGAGAGGCCGCTATTTGCGAGGGCGTCTATGTGCTTGGGGTTGAAGAAGAGCTAGTAATGACGTCACCGAATTACACAGAGACAGATCGAGTGCCCAGAGACTGTTCAACAGTCATCTATTCTGCAGATGGTTTCCAGATGTATTATGAACTGCTTGACATCGAGGCGGTATGTAGCGATGGCGACATCCGGGTCAACGACGTCAACCTATCGTGTGAAGACAACTATGTTGGAAGGTCCAAAGTGGCTTCAGACACGCTCTCGATACTTTTCTCAGGTTTTAAACATTTTCAAGGAGAAGGCTTCATAATTCGTGTTTGGCAAGGTAAAGCCTTTCTCCAATCATATGGTGTACTTTCAGAGACACCTTGTACACTTTTCAAAGTGGAATGCGCTTCGGAAAGCAAATATTCGGACTCTAAAGTGCCTGTTATATTTAAGTAGACTGCTGCTTGTTTTTGCTCATTTTTAAGCTTGTTTGGTTTATGAAGTTTCGCCATCATTTTGTGAAAATCGAAAAATTATTATCTTCCGCCAGAGTTAACACAGGGAATGGCGACCATTAATATATAGATACATTCTGGGACATTTGTATCTGTGTTCTCAAACTTAGCGTGTTGAACCATGATTTTCATTATTGATTATAAACAAGAATGGTTAAAGTTTCTTGAGGAATGTTTAAGCAAAGGTTCGGAAGTTTGGTTTTTTTTTCCGGGGTGTGTATCACCATAAAGAATAAAAACGTAAAATACATCCAAACTGGAAACTCCAAATGGATGCTGCAGATATATATGGTGAATAAGCAAGATCTATTACTGATAAAGAAACTATTTTTCTTAACTTAGGATATCGGAAAATTACTGCTTTACAGTCAGGTTTCATTGTAACTTTTGATGTTAGTATTTAGTCGCATGTTACGGAAAAATTGGTATGTATAACTGTTCGTGAAGTAAACATTTTTGTTTCTTCTCCACACAGAAGTGGTGGAAACCTCATCGCTATTTTGTGAAGATAACTACTTTCGCCTGGCGCCCGGTGAAGAAATGATTGTTACTTCCCCTAATTACCCCGACAACTATGGTCCTAATCTGGAATGTTTCACAACCGTCTTCGTCGATTATGGTACCACGGTGTATTATAAATTGATCACTCTCGATAAAGAGTGCTGCTGTGACCATTTCTATATGAACGCCAAGTCAGTTTCCTGCCTGTCTGCGATGAGCACAATCGGCAAGACTCAATCTGCGAAAAATTTCTTCCAACTGGCTTTCTACTCCCACAATTATGTCTCTCATGGTGGCTACAGCGTCCTCGTTTGGGCAGGTATGAACTACAACCACGTTATTTATTTGCGGTTCCGTTTTGGTTATCACAAACAGACACGTAATTATATATGCATTAGCACCGTGCTATCATTGCCTTCTGCAATTTTTCTCGAATAGTTTGCTAAATTTTCGAATGTGCACTTTTTCATATATCAATAATAGAAGTGTTATTTTAGGATACATAAGTGATAGAAAGTAGCTTGCAGTTCGTGGAGTATATTATGAAAGATATTTGGTTGCTCCTGAACAACAAAAATACACCACAGACTTGTGGCTTGTTGAAGGAAATATTTTGTTATCATTATCATGCTTATTTTGAGTAACTAATGACGCATTCGTTATATACTGCCTCATCGCACTACGTAAGCTTCTTACGTCGTCGAATAAACGAATGGGCTCTCTCCTGACAACATTCGCATAGTAAAACCAATCCCAGAATGCATTGGGAATCCACTTATTTATGTTCAACCTGTTTGCAAACACGCACGCACTCACACTGTAATTTGCAATTCTTGCAAATGTTTTTCACACATCAAAAAAACCGCTTCTAACGGGTTTGAAGTATATAGCGTAGCATGCCATCATATCTTTGTGGAAATGTGAGTGTGTCGCTCTTACTCATTATGTAGTTCTACAATGCCTAAGATCTTCTTTAATGTAAAGTACATGTAAAAAAAATTCTTTGGAGACGCTAAGTTGCCGTCTCAATGGCCCGAGGTCAAACTTGATATAACTTGTGAAGGACCAGACGAACACCAGTATTGCCACTTCTATTGCACTTTAAACATTTCATCATTTCCCTTTTTTGATTTGTGGCGTATCATTGGTATTTCAATAAACTTTTTCACAGCATTTGTTAAGATTAAGATAAAACATTTCTTAAATATGGACATTCAAAGAATGTTAATGATTGAAACCGAGGAAAGAAAACTGCAAATTGATGACTTTAACTTCCTAACGCTTCCATGATAGACGGTGGAACCCAGACATGCGACGACGAGTTTGTCCAGATGCCGTTTCAGGCAATGGTGATCACCTCTCCAAACTACCCAAGCAACTACAACTCTGACCAAGAATGTGTTACAAGAGTCACCGCCCTCGGCAACGCCACCATAAGTGTGAAGATCCTCGACTTCAAAGTTCAGTGTTGCTGTGATATCCTCACCATCAACGGTGTTCGCCAGAGGTGCAAGGATCACTACAGCGAGAAAACAGACCTGTCTTCGGATCAGCTGGTCGTCGTTTTCTCCACAAATCACTTTGTGGAGAAGAGAGGCTATAAAATACATGTTTTTGCAGGTAGGGTGCTATTCGTTGCAGACAAATTCAAACATTTAATCGAACCAGGCATGCATCGTTCACCGTGTGTAGTACGTGTATTTCCAGTATATATGCACTGGCATGCACAAACCTCTTCTCAGGCCGTTAAGATGTTGTATTCTTTCCGCTACAGCGAAAAAGAATAAACATTATTCAGTTCAAGGTGTTAGAAAAGATGATCTCACACATGTAACGTTACAGTATCAAAATGCGTACGGTTCTCCCCCCCCCCTTTTTTTTTCATTTCTGTATAGAGGTGAACTATGAGTTTTTCTGAACACACGGACAAAACGCCACTGAGGCAATTAATTAAGACAGAAAATCAACAAACAACGAGCGTTTATTTGATATTAAGGATAATAATGGTAGTTCATTCTATCCTTAGTTGATTTTGAACTTCATTTTATGAGATATATTATTTTGTCTTCGATTTTAATGAGAAAAAACTCACTTTACTGTGTAAAGTAGAGCACAACGTGATTTCTTCAGTTGTTTTGATGTTTATGATTGAATGTATTCGTTCATTTTAAAATCACACTTTTCCAAACGCATTGTTCATAGTCACACCTGTAAAATATGGAGATACATATTCCACACCATCTCAGCATCCTTTGTTTAATGAATGAATATGTATGTCTAAAGAGTTTCCAGAAAGCTTTCTCACGCTCCAATTATCATTATATCATATGAGTATATTAAAATATATGTGCTATATGAAGCACAGTTTAGAACACCTGCGAACTCTCAGTTCGAGAAAAAAACCCTCTTAACGTTTCACGTCAGAATTTCAACATACATGTACTGTCATGATATAACAGCAATGAACCATCTCTATGGGTATACCGATTGGTTTTGACAAGCTTACTCTTACATGTGCACTCACTATTGCTCATGCATACGTGTCTTGAACTGATCAACACCCCATGGTATACCCGACGTTGGGTGTGGTTTATTGCTGAAGTATTATCGGTTGCCCGAAAAAAGCTGAGCTTAGTAGATCGACGTTAAAATTTCGAAAAAATATTGTTACTGCCGAGTGCACATTGTCTTTTATCGAAAATCAACTACATATTTTTTTTTGTTTTTAGAGGGCATCTCTAACTCTCTGATAATATATGAATTTCTAATATTCTCACATAATTATTTTTCAGAGTCTCACCAGGAACAGTACAGCGAAGAACCTTATGATTTCAACGCATGCGCCGACGATGCTGGTCCCGAAAATTAGTCATGACATGCGCGCAACTCAAAATACTCTGGCACGTAGAAGATCGCAATATCTTATTATGTGTTCATTTGATTATTGAATTGATTGATCATTTGTATTCATTTGATTATTTTATTATATCTGTAAACAATTTTTGGACAATATAACCCCTTGCACGTTTATGTTAATCAGTAAAAAGATGGACCTTTGGTAGCTGACATGTGATGTTACGAACGTGATTTTCCAGTATTGCTTAACTTTGATATTTGTTAACCAAAGGAATCAAAGTAAATGCATTCACTATTCTCAAAGTAAGAAATATAGATTGTTATATACTTTTTTACTGTCATGATACACTAGTTTTTAGATGTATTCGAATAAAGTTTGTGATTAGCGTTTTCTAGTACAGTAATTTCTTCTTCAGATCATCATTGCGCCTGTGAGCTATGTCGTTTAATCAGAAGGGTCTTCAGATCTAGTCAGGGGGCAAATAAGGCTATGTTTGAGGGGTTTCTGCCGTCACAAGAAGGAGTATGGCATATTCTTCATACAATTACCACTGTGTTAGTTATGTTATGTCGTTAGTTACTTAGCATGGAAAATAAATATTTGAATAAATTTGAGATTTATAGATGGATAGATATCATCTTGGACTGTACCCGAAAATATGAATGCCTATGTAAAATTCATATACAAATTTACTTATGCATTCATGCCAAGTGAAAATAAAATAATATAATCAACTGGCCTTTGGTGTTCATTTACCGCCCACCGACGGATATGCCACTAGACTAGTCTACGACATAATTATATGCACTCGCCCTCGCTCGTGCATACATGGAGCGACCTGTTCAAAACCGAGTAGTATGCCCGTTACTGGGGTGCTTTATTGCTATTATGTTATAGAGGCATTTGGAAATTCCGGTGGGGAAAGTTAAAAGGGGATTTGCTCTAACTGAGAGCTCGTGCATTTCAACTGTGCTATGTCATGAATATGGCAATGTCATTTTCATGTCTCAACCAATAAGATCGCGGTATTTTCACCATAAATATAGTAACCAACACTGCGCTTACGTTTATAGAAAACTATTTCGTAATGACAATCTGTTAGTTCTGATATAGAGTACTTAGAGTATTGTTACAATTTCAATGAAACGTTACAATTTCACTTTGCTGCATGTCTTCTACAGCGCGATAGTATACAGGATATAGTGTTACCGGCACAGCTTATAGTGCTATATGGTTTAATTTCGAGGCAGTGAGTGAAAAACTGAGTGGTACCTGCAAGAGGAAATTATGACATAAAACTGCGCCACCAAGACTTTTAATTTCCCAATGGAAACTCTATCATGATAGACGACACGATACATCAAGAGATAAACACGTTTTCTTGACAAACCAACCAGACTAGAGTTCTGAGTATTTCCACATGCCATGGGACTAGATTTGAAACTCATACAATAACAAATATTGAAATAAATGATATGCGGTTACTAGACTTGAATTGACAATAATTGTAATACATTTGAAAACGTCCGAAAATATTTCGAATGTAATATAGCCCTCCAATGTCTCTATATGAAATATGTGAACCATTATAGAGCTCCGTTAATTGGTTTCTTTTTTTTAATTTTGTTTTTAGTTTGTTTTTGTTTGTTTTTTAGTTTGTTTTGTTTTTGAAAAATTCACAGATTTCTCCTTTCAGATTGGTTACAGCTGATACAGGCTGGTATTCCTGTAGCGGTGGTAGATTGATGTATTTGAGTAAGTCAGATGACCACAGAATTACTAAATGTGTATGATGTTTGATTGTACTTAAAACTGTAATACTTTGTCAACAGAACCTTGCCAAAGTTTGGCATTATTTTAATACCAAAAATGCCAAAAGGTCTTTTCCGATATTAACATTGATGTGGTTTAGGAGACCTAATTTTGAAAACTTGCCGTACATGCTACAAAGTGTTTGTCATAAGCGGCAGCTGAGCACTTAAGTTAAATTTAAGAGACAATACAAAAGTTGAAAAAATATGTTGTGCTTACTTTTAGTCTTACACTAAGTTCATTAATCTCTGAGTTACATATGGGAATTCTACCACTTCGTGTTGATACAGGTAAATTTAGAGGTAACTCAGTAAATGAACGACTTTGTACATTTGTAATGGCAATGTTATTGAAGAATATCATTTGTTAGAATGTTCTTATTATTTTTAATTGCAACAAAATTATCTTGGTTCTATTCAAGAGGCTCTTTGAGCAATGTCAGACGAAATAAGCTTACTACCTTTTACTGGACCCGTTGAATTCAAGTACAACTGTGCCTATTTCCTCACGTGTTCTTTATGGAGGCTATGATGACTTGTAGATCTATGGGGAATGTCAACTCAGGGAGTTACATGTATGATAAATAATTTGCTACTGCAATGTCCTTGAGGTTTGTCTGAGACGAGAATAAGCCATGACCTATCGCCAATAATTAACGTTCGCTGGATGAAGAGAGTACAATTAGTCTTCTAAATGTTCCTAAGTCAACACATAGTTAGCCTAACTTCCTGTATTCGGTCGAGTATAAAGCAATTGATTGCAAAGTCTATATGTACCATAAAAAGCTGGCTCTGCTACTGTGGATTTCGGCCGACTTTTCTGTGTTGCTAGTGCCGATGGGACTTGTCTTCTGATATTGTTTTACAGACAGACTACAATGGTGTTCCTCCACTGAAGAGACCTCCAATGGTATTTATTTTGAAGTCTACACATGTTAACATCTCATTTTAGCTTAGTCATGCATGTATTCCCTTCATGACAAACAAATTTTGTAAAGACTATGCATTACTATTCAATTCGACAGAACAAAAAGTAGACAACGGAATAAGGATGCTGTGCGTTTCCAATACTATACGGTGGTAAGGAAGTTACAATGTATATATACTTTGTAGGAAGGCCTTCCATAATACCCTATGTAACTCGGACAGGTCTTCTGCAACACGGCTGCGAAATAGACTTGACTAGAATTATCTGTGCGATATCACATTAAATCAACCTCTTCCCGTCCATTTCTTAATTATAACATAGAAACCAATCGTTAATAATTGAGGATGGGTAATTTTCTATAATTTCTGAGTCTGTTCAATATGTCATTAAGAGTACACTCAAACCAAAATGACTTAATTACTCTTTCAGGAAATTAACCGCTGGTTTTATTTGCAGCTCTTTCAAGTGACAAGCCTTATCACAATATTGATTGCAGCCATTGCCCAACTCTTTCCGTTGACAATTATACGGCTAGGCTTAAAAACAGACACATTTCGTCGGCTAGAATAAGTGGCACTTCTGCTGACAAGTCCACCACATCTCAGACGCGATAAAGAGTTGAAAGCATGCAAACCAAACTTGCTGCATATTTTATTTTGTCAATATGGATGAGTTCAACCTGCATCGTTTCCGGTAAATTACAGGTAAGTGATTTTCCGAATATTTCAGATCACTAACATCCTTGTTTTTTAAAACTTGAAGTCTGAACAGTAGTACCGAAACTTTAAATACTCGTCCCGTTTCTCTGTATCAAAACTTATCAAAATCACCTTACAACAATGCAGTTCTTGGGTTCACATTGGTTGCCGACATCTTTCAATTGACGACCAAATGGCAGACTAAAATTGTATTTTTACAATTTGAGAGTCCGAATATCTGCCCCGGGGCGCAATCTTTCTGATGAGTAGCTTTCTTTCCATGGTGAAAGCACATCAACTCCAACCTGTACGCGGTTTAGAGTTAGTGTTTAGGTTGGCGTTAATTGGACAGGGAGCCTCCGGATGTTCCGAGGGATAGAATTCACAGTGACAAATCCTATGCTGCTGTGCGTGCAAAAAACTGTACCTAGTCTTTTCAAAAGAGTGTCACTTCTCGTTGTTTGTAAATTAATAAGAGCAAATTTGCTGTTTCAATATCTAACCTCCAGTTGGTCTTTATTACATGTTGAACGCTGCTCACCATTTATTTGATAGGACATCTACAGCAATAGAGAAGTTGATGTTCGACACAAAAGGTGGCTTTACATCGATACATATGTCTCCGGAGGTAAGTTCGGGCGAAATATTTGGTGGCTATAGCCAACGATAGGATTAGTAGTATTTGCCCAGTGATACTGCATACATACATTGTATTGCAAATCACAACTTTTTCCGCCCTCTCCTGCCGACCTCTCTCTACCAGCTACATCCATTAGAGTTTGGGGTAGTAATGAATTTTAATGAAACGCTATATCAATATTTTGAAGAAGAACATTTAGACCTTTGGTGTAAAGGAGTAAATGTCTGGTGACTGTAGCCGACAAGAAACTTTGCAATATGGCGTGCAGGGTCAACCACCTAACCTACGTCACGCCGCAAGTCATTGACTTTGTACCGTGGTGCTGCCCATTCTCCATGATGAAAGACTGTTAGATTTGAGTAAAGTAATAAGTGTGAAAATGAGTTGATATTTATGTTTTGAAGAGAAATACTAAAAGATAACTTACAAAACCTATACATAAATCCAAATATGATCTCTCACTTTCTATGTTTTCAAGCCACAGAAAACTATATTCTGTGCATTTTACATAGTTAAATTTTCATACCCCCTCCCTAAAATAGAACAGTCCATTATAAGTCCCCTATAACTTCAAAGAAATGTAATACAACATTGCGAGATACTTTTGCACAGTAGCATGCCCTATTGTTCTCGATGGAATATCATTTATGTGGAATAATTGCAGAAAAGGGCACTTCCGAAATACATAATTACTTAGATCACGAATTAAATTTGCCGAATTAAATTTAATAATTGCCCTTCGACGGGAACTTCTATACCTAATACACTAAATTGTCATCTACTAAAATGCCATGATAAAATGAGTGAAAACAGGCTTACATTTCATTAGCTTTAAAGAGTGACGTCACGCCGATCCCGTTACTTCAAAGAACAAACATCCCATTACCAAAAATGGATTAATCTTTTGTTTCGCACTGCCTAAATTTCCGACCGTTTTGAATCGTTTCCGATGTAGTGTAGTTAGCTTACTTTATGCGCATCATTATCTCAAATGTGACGTCATGCCGATATGATTATAATGCCAACTTTAGAGTAAAAACTTAATGATCATTGCTGAACTTTTACACATTCGCCACTCAGGAATTTGTCAACTTTGGAAACTTTCGGAAGTTTTGCAATTTATCTGCTTCTCCACCGCCTTTTTCATATTGCTGGAAACCTATAAAGGCGTGTTTGATGTCTTCATAAATTTTCATGTTACTTGAAAGGCATACTTGTCTTTCCATGTGTAATGATATTGGTTTATGTGTTTCCATCATTTTGTATGACTTTCTGTGACTGTGATTTGTTAAACGTCACCCTTCATCGAATTCAGATTTCCCGTAGGATCTTACTAAGCTCGCAAACAATCAATTTCTAATTATTTTTGAGCTGTCATTCAACTTTCTATGACAATCAAAATGTTCACAAATGATGAATATACGCGGTGAAATACCACATGTAATGGAATAAAGGGAGGTGATATTCAATGTATATGAGACGATATACAAATAAATGCAAGAGAATGTATTATCTGAAATTATGTCACACTCTGCTTCAATATTTTGTCCTATCAGCCCTCGAATGCCCAAGCGATGAATTTATCTACGAAGGTGGCAGTGTGTCCGTAGTTTCTCCTGGTTACCCAGGCCATTCCGTCATTGATGGAGACTGTGTGACGACTGTGAGAACGACCTACGGCTCTACGTTCCTGGTAATTTTCCAGAAATTTGAGGTTTTCTGGGGCGACTACGTGACTTTCGAGCCACTCGCAATAGTTCCCCAAGACTGGGGTCTGGGAGAAGAGGACGGTTACTATGGCTTCGGATCTGGATCGGGCTCCGGCTCCGGCTCCGGGGATGGGGATTTGGAATGGGGTTCGGGTGAGGAAGAGACGGACGAGGGCCCAGAGCCGAAGCAGTACAGTCTGCATTACCTCCCCGGTTACCTACTGGCCTTCAAGACTCCTGAACTGAAGATACGTTTTGTCGAGGGGCAGTTTGGAGAGTACAGCAGCTTCCATTTCAGCATAGGTAAGATACGAATTTCCAAATGCCTTGGTTCTGTTCAAAGACTTTATTTTATAGCAAATCAATTATTATGATCCATTTATTCTTTGTCAAGAAAAGTTATTTACAACAGATAGGTTGAAGATGAAAATGACAAATGACAGAGTAATTGTGTCGCGTCATTGAGATGACATCTGTTTACTTTCATGCAAAATGAGTTAAAACGTAGTTTTCATATTTTATGCACAAATTTAATATTTTCATGGACCATTTTTCTAGAGTCTATAAATGTTTTCGCCAAGTTTCTCCCAATAACGACGAAATTCTGCATTTGCACGATACCTGCTCTTTCAGTTTCTGTACCCACTGTCCCATGTGGCGTGAACAATTATGAAGATCTCCAGGAAGGTGACGGCGTTATTGTTGAATCATACGGCTACCCATACCCATATCCGCGACACACAGACTGTTCCACCAAAGTAAAAGCACGACCAGGCCTTACACTTCGAGTGCAGGTCCTAGATTTCGACCTTGAGTGTGGATGTTGTGACTTCCTTTCAATCGACGAGTATAGCTACATGTGTGACAAAACATCTCTTCCAAATGTGATGTATCTTACCTCTGACGAGGTTACTTTTCGACTGAGAACAGATGGAACTGGTCAGCGAAGGGGATTTCAACTTTTGGTTACTGCAGGTATTTAACAATGCTCTTTTAAGGCTAAGGCCATCGTCTGGGCTAATGTCGGTCAAAATGCTCAAAAAATCTAATTTTATTTTTTTCCTTCATTGTCACCCTCGACATGTATACTTTCAAATAAGCTATATCATTCTTCAAAAATATTAACTAAAATCGAGAAAAATCGCGTTTTTTCCAACTGACCCCTGGTCAAATTTTATTTAGTCTAATTATATATTCAAAACAGGTAAATCGCTATTTTTGGTTGCCTAAAAACTTTGTTGAGTTATGGCATCATGTATGAAGTAGTGACCATTTGCTTGCTTATTGAAGCAGCTTTTTCAGAGGTAAAAATATGGCGTTGTGGAAATTGTGAGTTTGAGACTAATTGCAGTCTAAAAAAGCCAGATCAATGAGTAATCGGGAAGAAATTTGCAACAAATGATTCTGTTTATATTTTGTGTGGATATTACTGTAAGGCATATGAAGATTTTCATTCGGTATAGCAATTAAACCAGAAAACAAACCATATTAGACGTTATGGTGTCCATATACATAACAAGTAAAGAATCTCACATGAATTTCATTATCATGCTGATTATAAAATCAATGTTTTTTTGATAATTAACAGTTCATTTTTCACTTAGAAAGCAATTACAACCAGGCTTTTAAATAGAATTCTAACTGACAATTTAAACTTGTCCAATACCCTATTTTGAGGTCGTAAACTTTGCATGAAGTATGAGTATCACCTTTATGTTGTAAACATTTCAATCCAATACTCCTAACAATTGTGTTTTGTACTGCATTCGTTTCTTGTGGCAGTAATAACTCTTGAAAGAATGGTTGGAATGCAATGAAAATCAGCCAACATATGTGAAATTAAATACTTTACAAAATAACTTCAAAAAACAAGGTCATCCAATCATGTCATAGTAGAAACTTGACGGAAAGTTGTGAAATTTATTAATTTTTCAATCTTACCGAGATGACTATGATTTAATTTATATGACATCTTAAACAGTCATAGATTTAGGTTCACATTGTAATACATATACATCTGAATGCTACAGAAAAAATTCGGTGTTGTATGACTTTTCGTTCAATAGATATCTTTGCCACAAATTTCCTCATATTTTAACCCTGAAATTGTCACCACGGCAACCGAATATCCGGTTTTCCCCCTGCACTGCATTTTACCATCTACTGCAACAAAAAGATGACAAACTCTGAAAACAAGGTACTACACGGTTAGTGTTTTAAAATAGCCCAGACAATAGCTTGCTGTTAGATACTTTCAGCTTTATTCGATGAGGATTTTTGCATGGGTATATGCATAAATACACATAATCATGTAAACTCTTCTGTATCCGAGGAGAATATGCTTGTGCGTGCACGCGTATTTTGCATTTGTCTGTTAGCACTTCGCTTTTAGTTTTCTCGCGATTCTGAAGTATTTGATGACTTGAGATTCTAAAACAATCATTCCTTGTCCAGAGAAACAAACAGGCAAGATTACCCACGCTGGACTAAGTTTACATATCTACCACTATTACTTGTACTTTATCATTTCAAATTCAGTCGTTCAAAAGTATCTTAATCCGACTTTTTACATTTTTTCTTCCTTTCATTTTTTCCTCAAGGATATTACACTCCGCCGTCAGGTAAGACATAGACACTTTAATCACATCAAGTGTACGCTATCTGTGTTCGCTGAGTGTGTCCAAGAATAGTAAATAGACCAGTTAAGTGTTTCATCGAAGCAAAAATCCCTTTGCACACTTTGCGTACAACATGTCACATGCATGCCAAATGTGAGATTTAATAAATCGATGCGGCTTCATTTGGAACTTCATTTTGTTCAACGCAGAAGGGCAGAATAGCTGTAAGCTTATACAGAGGATCGTCTTTGCGTTTTATGGCACAAGTCGACATTTGCAATTCCATTGTAAAGCAGTACTCCTCAGATGTCTTGACTTGATTTCTTTTATTTCCAATGAAATCTTCTCGAAATTAGTGCATTCTACTTGAGACAGACTAGGTAATTGTTAAGGTATTCTTAATTTAAATTTTGAAACTGAAAGACTCTTAAATACATGTTTTTCAAAAAAGGTAGCCGTCATTATTCACAGCCTGGGGTCGGAGGAATGTGAGAGGGGTCACACAAAATACATCTTCCGCTCTCACTTTTCCCAGCTGCCCGGACAAGAGACATTGGCAAGCGAAGATGCTCAAAATATTGAAAACTTCAAGGGGGTTGCTCAAAATGTGGAGAGGAAGACGGGGGATTACTCAATTTTTTTGTGCTAAATAAATTAAAACACCTCTCAGATTGCACCATTCCACACATCAATTTCTCAAAATTTTCGATGCCCCCTTAAGGTGTTCTAACAGTTTTACTAGTAAAAAACAAATTAAAACACCTCTCAGATCGCACCAGACTGCACCGTTTCACATACCAATTTCTAAAAATTTTACATGTAAGATAGGGGACAGTCCCCCTGACGCTTTCCCCCTCAGCCTCTCGCGTGTTCTCCCCCTTGCACTTTCAAATTCTGCCCAGTTAGAATACCGATCCAAATTAATCAATACGCGTGAGCTTTTGTATCTGTATTTGTTGTCACTTTGAATTTCATTTTGATGTTTTCACCTTTTTCACCTTTTTCAACCCTCATGAGATAACCGCTGAAAATCGAGCAGTGTACATTAGGATTTGAGAGTTTGTTACTATGGCCGTATTTTTATAATTTTACAAAGAAATGTATTGAAGTGGAGGAGGGGGTCAGTCGAAATTTCTGAGTTCGAGAGGGGGTACTCAAATTCATCATGGTCGACAGGAGGTACTCGAAATGAAATTCCTCCCCCCGGGCCGTAAATAATGACGGCTCCCGAAAGATAGCAAGTAGTCCTGTACGCTTCAATTTGAATTTCTCCATGCAGAGCGATCTGGTAAAACACAATTTTGTGATCACTCACTATGATGAATTGAGTGACGTAAGAATACTTATTTTTATGATATGCAGTTCCACTTCTTTAAAACATAATTTATTGACTTTCCTTAATGGGAGAAGCTACTACAAAGGTGGACATCTGTGACGGTGAATTCACGGTGGAACCTGGACGAGAACTAGCCATAGCACTACCCGAATACGCTTCACAACAGGGGCAGCCGATTACGTGTTCCGCTTCAGTCCTTACACAAGCCGGTGCTAAGCTGCACTACGAAATCGTCGACTTTGGATTAACATGTTGCTGTGGAGAAGTGGAAGTCGACGGCGCTATACTCGAATGCGGGGAGAACTATTTCGAAAGAGCTGAGGTGTCGACAGACTCGCTGTCTTTGTCTGTGACAACTGAGGGGACCGTTGAGGGCAATGGTTTTGTGATTCGTGTCTGGGCAGGTAAAAAACACTGCTCATTAATCATTTAATGTATCAGCAACATGGCTAGCTTCTATCGACTCCCTCTCTCTCTCTCTCTCTCTCTCTCTCTCTCTCTCTCGTACAAAGGATCAGTATATAATATGCGCACTCTGCACAAGCTTACGTTGAGTATTAGACCTTTGTTATTTGAATTTGTGAGCTTTGAAAATAAATTATGATTTCTTTTTGATTTCATTCACTTTCAAGGCAAAGAAACAAACATATAAAACTTCCATCATGGTGTTTGTTTCTCCGCTATGAATGCATTGTATTTAGTACCTGTCCGGCAGATCAACATTAAGAATATCACTGCATCAAAACACAATAATACAGATAAAGTCACACTAATGAGTTGACTGTATTATAGCATTGCACGGATATTGCCAGTTTTTTATTTAATAAAATATTCATAGTTTTCACCATACCAATCCGAATCAAATTCCTTGTGCACAATTGCCCTCTCAGTCATTCTATATTCTATTAAAGTACATTCATATTAGGTTCTAGATACACAAATGCACAGATTTTACCAGATTTATTTCAGAAAAAAATGGTCAGTTTGTTCCATATGCAACAATGTATAGTGACATGACGCTTTGGACGAAATTCCCAAATCGAATGTCTTGTTCACATATACACTTCTAGTCACCATATCCTGGTGGAGTAAATTTACATCAATTGTCAAACATATGTAAATCCGTAGATAAATCTATATTTGTCTGGGGACAACATTGTTCACAGTTTGCACCATAGACAACCACACACAATGAAATGACACTTGTAGGTGAAATTCAGTGATCACGTTTGTTGTGCGCAAATACCCTTCCATTCATCGTACTCTTGGAAGTAGATTTGTGTTTGAATAAAATATACATACATCGAAAAGTGTATTAGGACTGATGCATTTTCCTATGTCAACAGAAGACAATCCAATCCAGATATGCGGGGGAGAGTTCATGCTTATGCCCAATGAAGAAATTGTCATAACATCACCAAATTATCCAAGCAACTATGATGCTGGTGAAAATTGCGTTACAACAGTTACAGCTCCAGAGGGCGCTTTGATTAACGTCCAGGTCACACATTTTGATGTCGAATGCTGCTGTGACCATCTCACCCTGAACGACGTTGAACAGACATGTGATGATTACTTCAGAGAAAGAACGACCCTGTCTTCAAATCAACTGGTGGTGTCCTTTATAAGCGATTCAAGCGCCCAGTACAGCGGTTATACTATCACTGTTTCAGCTGGTAAGATGTTTATCCTGATAAAATGTTGCGGAACTGGAGCACAGATTCGCTCTGAAAACTGATTTTTTTCCTGATAATATATTATTATCATCGTTAATATTAACAAACTCTCCACTGACGTGTAAAACAATGTACAGGTCATCATTATGATTATCATACATTAGCTCTTTGACATTGAACCATTTTCATCGCAAATGAATGTTCCTACCCACAGAGATACCGGACACGACTTCATGTGCTGCGTCTTACACACTTGAGATCGGCGAAGAATTGGTCATCAGCTCTCCAAATTATCCTTCGGCTTACAACGCCGACGAAGAATGCGTCACGACGGTAGATCTCCCAGAGTTGACAGATGGTATCGTGGCATACATCCAGGTTCTTCATTTCGTCATTGAATGCTGCTGCGATCATCTGGAGATAAATGATGTTCCTCAGGACTGTGATAATTACTACAACGAAAGAACAGCTGTGACAACTGATCAGGTTGTGATTAGATTTACATCGGATGGCTCTATGCAGTTCAGCGGTTTCAGTTTGAAACTATGGACAGGTTGGGTGTTTACATATTAGTACCCTCTCTGCCTTTCAAACGAATTTCACAATGTCGTTTTTGAATGCAATATCAAACGAAAACCAATATTACAGTTACTTCGATATATTCCTATGTTTGAATTCTTTTGTTTGAGTAGTTTTGAAAAAGAAATTGTGAAAGACTAAATCGCTACCTCTCTCTTTCATCACAGAAACACCAGACACGGATTCATGTGCTGCCTCTTACACACTTGAGATCGGCGAAGAATTGGTCATCAGTTCTCCAAACTATCCTTCCGAATACAATGCCGACGAAGAATGCGTCACGACGGTAGATCTGCCAGAGTTGAGAGAGGGCAACGTGGCATACGTCCAGATTCTTCATTTCGACATTGAATGCTGTTGCGACCATCTGGAGATAAATGATGTTCTACAGACCTGTGATAATTACTACAACGAAAGATCAGCTGTGACAACTGATCAGGTTGTGATTAGATTTACATCGGATAGCTCTATGCAGTTCAGCGGTTTCAGTTTGAAACTATGGACAGGTAGGATGTTTACATATTAGTACCCTTTCTGACTTTCAAACGAATTTCACAATGTCGTTTTTGAATGCAATATCAAACGAAAACCAATATTACAGTTACTTCGATATATTCCTATGTTTAAATTCTTTCGTTTGAGTAGTTTTGAAAAAGACTAAGACTTTGTGAAAGACTAAATCGCTACCTCTCTCTTTCATCACAGAAATACCAGACGAGGATTCATGTGCTACATCACACACACTTGACATCGGCGAAGAATTGGTCGTCAGTTCTCCAAACTATCCTTCCGAATACAACGCTGGCGAAGAATGTGTCACCACTGTAAATCTCCCAGAATTGACAGAGGGCATCGAGGCGTATGTCCAGGTTCTGCACTTCGACGTCGAATGCTGCTGCGATCATCTGGAGATTAATGGTGACACCCAGTACTGTGATAACTACGACAGCGAAAGAACAGCAGTGACAACTGATCAAGTTGTGATTAGATTTATATCTGATGGCTCTGTGCAGTACAGCGGTTTCAGTTTGAAAGTATGGACAGGTAGGATGTCTAATTCTAGTCCTCTTTCTAATTTACAAATTACTTTGACAGTGTCACTTTTTTTTAATTTTCATAATCAACAACAACAAATCAACACCAAAATTACTGTTACTTCAAAGTCCTCTTTGTTTGAATTCTACAGTATGAGTAATTTAAATTTGAAAAAGAAATTGTAAAAGACAGAATCGTCACCTTTCTTTTACCACAGAAATACCAGACACGGGTTCATGCAGTGCATCACACACACTTATGATCGGCGAAGAATTGGTCATCAGTTCTCCAAACTATCCTTCCGAATACAACGCCGACGAAGAATGTGTCACGACGGTAGATCTCCCGGATTTGACAGAGGACATCAAGGCGTATGTCCAGGTTCTGTATTTGAACATCGAATGCTGCTGCGATGTATTGGAGATAAACGATGTTTTACAGAACTGTGATAATTACTACAGCGAAAAAACTGAAGTGACAACTGATCAGGTTGTGATTCGATTTACATCTGATGGCTCTGTGCAGTACAGCGGTTTCAGTTTGAAAGTATGGACAGGTAGGAAATCTACTTGACTGTGGTCTTTCTAATTTACACATTACTTTGACATTGTCACTTTTTAATTTTAATAATCAACAATAACAAATCAAGACCACTAGCAGCAGGGTGGTGAACAGACCCTATTTACCTCTCAAAAAATGTCCCAGTACCATTTTCGGGATGGCAAAATGCAAGCATACTGAAAGCCCCAGGGAAGGCCCACTATTCTTGCCGGCCCGTCGCCAAAAGTGTACCATTTATCTTATCTGAGAAACATGTTTTCATTTCAATTGTTTAGGCGGTCATTTCCTTATGATCTCCAAATGACTTTGGATATGTAGTATTGAACATTATACCCTCTCTTTTTTCAATAACTTGTCAAAAGCCACAGTGTCGATAAACTGCTGACCCTGTATGGAACAGGGTCAGGCATTTCTTTAACAATCTTTTCAGTCAGGTCATCAACAGTGGCCATGTTGTTAGTTTGGAGTAAATCAGTAGCACACATTTTTCTCTAAATGGGTATTTGGACTACAAGAGAAGTTACGGATATCTCTAAATACGAGTGTCTGGACTGCGAGAACTCTCAGTTGTGTATAGCATTTGTACGAATTTCCCAGAATGAGTATTCGGACTACGAGAAGCTAAGTCAATACCAGACTAAACTGCTTTTGACAGCTTTCTCCGAAGCTATATGCTTGTTATACGAACTTTATCTCGACCACTGGTCCGGCCTAGGTGTATTATGCTCTGAGCCAGCTTCGCAAAAGACTTACACGGCACTGGAACTGTACTTTCTTTACTAATCTTACAATAATTTTGTAGCAGCCATTCCCGCAAACCTGGACCTCCTCCATTTTCAACCACTCACACATCTTATGGCCCCGCATATTGCAACACACTTACCTTACATATACTTTACATGACAGCTAGGTCCCCCTATATGTAAAAGAGGAGCCAGGGCTAGCGAGGATGGTGGGCCTTTCCCGGGGCTCTCTCTATGCTAATAAAGAAACTGTAAACGAATGAATCGTCACCTCTCTCTTTCATCATAGAAACGCAAAACACGAGATCATGTGCTACATCACACACACTTGAGATCGGCGAAGAATTGATCATCAGCTCTCCTAACTATCCTTCCGAATACAACGCCAACGAAGAATGTGTCACGACGGTAGATCTCCCAGAGTTGACAGAGGGCTTAGAGGCGTACATCCAAGTTGTCAATTTGAACATCGAATGCTGCTGCGATGTATTGGAGATAAACGATGTTCCCCAGAACTGTGATAGTTACTACAGCGAAAGGACTGAATTGACAACAGATCAGGTTGTGATTCGATTTACATCGGATGGCTCTGTGCAGTACAGCGGTTTCAGTTTGAAAGTCTGGACAGGTAGGGTTAGACCACTCTGATAATGTCACTTTTTGATTTTAAGAACAAACAACAACAGTACTTCAATGTCCTCTTAGAGAGCCGTCATTATTTATGGCCGGGGGCCTTGAGGAATCTGAGGGGGTCATTCAGAAAATTGAAAGCTACGAAGGCGTTGCTTACAATATTCAGAGAAAGCAGGGGTGTTACTCAATTTTGGGTGCAAAATAAATAGAAACACCCGTCAGATTGCACCATTTCACACATCAATTTTTCAAAATTTTCGATGCGAGAGTGGGGACACCCCCTCTTGTGCTCTCCCCGTTTGGGTGTTCTGACAGTTTTACTTAGTGAAAAACAAATTTAAAAACTCTCAGATTGCACCAGACTGCACCATTGCACACATCAATTTCTCAAATTTTCCATGCAAGACAGGGGACACCCCTTCTGATACTTCCCCCTCACCCTCTCGTTTGCACTCTAGTTGTACTTTCGAATTCTGCCCTTTCAGATATCATAGTGAAAACCCTGTCATGATACCCATCCAAATTAAACAATACTATATTGTTGGATACTGATTATAGCATGCGCTTATATATCTAAACTTTGATGTGACTTTAAATTTCATTTTCTTGGTTTCACCTTTTTTAATCGTTATGAGGTAACCGACATAATCTGGCAGGGTAAGCTTATACCAGGATTTGAAAGATCTTTACTATCACTGTATTTTTGTTAATTTTACAAAATATTTGTTTTGGTGTTTAACTTTTCTATGTGTGTTTGGGGGGGGTCAGTCAAATTTCTGTGTTAGAGATGGGGTACTAAAATTCATCATGGTTGGCAGGGGTTACTCGAAATTTCAGTTTCCTCGGACCCCCCCCCCCGGCCGTAAATAATGACGGCTCCCTTAGTTTGAATTTAATGGTCAAGTATTTTTGAAAATAAATTGTAAAAGATTGAATCGCTATCTCATTCTTTTATCACAGAAATGCCAGACACGACTTCATGTACCACATCACACAAACTTGAGATCGGCGAAGAATTGGTCATCAGTTCTCCAAACTATCCTTCCGAATACAACGCCGATGAAAAATGTGTAACAACGGTAGATCTTCCAGACGTGACAGAGGGCTTGGAGGCGTACATCCAAGTTGTTGATTTCAACATCGAATGCTGCTGCGATGTATTAGAGATAAACGATGTTCTACAGAATTGTGATAATTACTACAGCGAAAGGACTAAAGTGACAGGTGATCAGGTTGTAATTCAATTTACATCGGATGGCTCTGTGCAGTACAGCGGTTTCAGTTTGAAAGTCTGGACAGGTAAGATATTTACATGATAGTACTCTGTTGAGTTTCAAATTAATTTCACAATGTCATTTTTTTAATTTGAACTATCAACAACAGCAAATCAACGCCGATATTACAGTTACTTCGATGTCATCTTTGTTTGAATTTTATAGTATGTTTAGTAATTTTGAAAATAAATTGTAAAATACTGAATCGTCACCTCTCTCTCTTCATGATATAAATGCCAGGCAATACTTCATGTGCCGCATCACAAACACTAGAGATAGGCGAAGAATTGGTCATCAGTTCTCCAAACTATCCTTCCGAATACAACGCCGGCGAAGAATGTGTCACGACAGTAGATCTCCCAGAGTTGACGGAGGGCTTTGTGGCGTACATCCAGGTCCTTGATTTCACCATCGAATGCTGCTGCGATCAATTGGAGATAAACGATGTTTTACTGAACTGCGATAATTACTACAACGAAAAAACTGAAGTGACAACTGATCAGGTTGTGATTCGATTTACATCGGATGGCTCTGTGCAGTTCAGCGGTTTCAGTTTGAAAGTCTGGACAGGTTGGACGTCTACTTGACAGTATTTTTTTTATTTTCCAACCACTAAATTGATAATGGCACTTTTTCATTTTCAGAGCATATAACAACAAAGAAACACTACAATACTGGATATTTCAATGTCTTCTTAGTTTAAATTTTATTGTCTAGTAGTTTTGAAAATAAATTTTAAAAGACTGAATCGCTACCTCTCTCTTTTATCACAGAAATACCAAACACGACTTCATGTGCCGCATCACACACACTTGAGATCGGCGAAGAACTGGTCATCAGTTCTCCAAACTATCCTTCCGAATACAACGCCGACGAAGAATGTGTCACGACCGTAGATCTCCCGGAATTGCCAGAGGGCATCGAGGTATACGTCCAGGTTCTGTATTTGAACATCGAATGCTGTTGTGATCATCTGGAGATAAATGATATTGCCCAAGAATGTAATAATTACTACAGCGAAAGGACTGAATTGACAACTGATCAGGTTGTGATTCGATTTACATCGGATGGCTCTGCGCAGTACAGCGGTTTCAATTTGAAAATCTGGACAGGTAGGATGTCTATTCAACAATTGTCTTTCAGATTTACCTTCAGTTAAATGGACCACAGAGTATCATAGACAGAGTGGCAACACCTATTGTTTAAGGCGTGAAGCGGTTACGTAAGCAATCCGTGTTTGCCTCGCCTCACGAAGCTCTTGGCTCTCTTTCCGAAGAGTGCCGACCATGCACCCTTCGGTAATTTTCGGATTTTCACCAATTGTTAAGCGAAAGTATGTTCGACAAAGTTTGTGTTGTTGTTGTCGTGTGGTGCTGATCGGAATTGATGTGCTGGCAAAAACGGGAGTGTTTGAGCTTCAGGAAAGTGGGTTTTACCGTTTTAAAAATTCCTCTCATATTTTTATGAATATATAATGAGTGTGTTTGAACCAAATTTGAAAGTCTTTTATCGATACTGTCTGGTTTTACTCAATGGTTTACGGTCAGTCATACCGTCTTTTACACGTGCGTCAAGAAAGGACATGTTTATGAAACTGCTGGCGTGTTATGTTTTGATTGGCGTGAGGCAGTGTTTCTGGCCTGAGAGCTCACAAAGTAACTATGGTTGCTACGCGACTGGCAGTACGATGCCATCTCGTCGTATGTTTCGCATAATCTCGTGTAATTATCAACCACAAACAAAGCCTCCAAAAAGTTTAACACCTTTGAAGCTCATTTTATATGAAAAGCCAATAGTCTACCGGACGACCATGGAACAAAAGCATGCAAGTGTTGCAACTCTGTTTATGATACTCAGTAAATGGACGAAGCTCTTGTTTCAATCTTTTTTCGTGACACTACGAAAACATGGAATACTTTCATAAGTCACTCAGTGTACATTACGGAGACGATACAAAACTGCTAAGGTGTCAGAAATTACTCCTTTGTTGAATGCATACAAAGGATTTCGTTTGTTACCTTTTGACAAAATAGATTTTCCGACGCCGACTTGCTTTCCTGTGACAAGTACACATTACCACTATGTATGGTACCGCCAATATTTAAGATTTCATTACAAAAATTTGTGTGGGGTTAAAAACTTAATGCAACAGTATAAATTAAGCCATGCATGATTGCCAGTAATTTAGCTTGTGTCAAGAAGTTAACCCCCAAAAAAGTACAAACAAAATTCACGAAAGAATCTCAAAAATGAGCGATTTCGTCCATTTCACAAAGACTTCACCAGATCAACAATAAACAAATCAAAAGTACTGGTAACTTTCTGTACTTATTTCATATCGACTTTCGTTCAAGATAGTTAGCATCTTTGGCGAACAAATTTGATCATCACCTTAAATCTTATCATGTAAATTATACGTGCGTGTCTTTGAGGCAAGCTATTGACCTCTGCCTTTGGTAATTGTCATTTGACGAACAGATGACAAGATTCTAAAATGGCAATATCCTTCTTATGAAATTTTCGTCAACCTTGCTGGATTTGTATCAAAGGTGCTTTCTCATCTTTGAGTGCACGTCGTTCTTCTTTTCAATCGATTATCAATCTTCTCTGAAATTCTCGCATGAAAGGACCTTTTCCAATCTTTCTTGATGGGTGGAACTCAGAATTTTAATCTGTGTTAACGATTTGCTGTCTGAGCAGGCTAAATATACTGATAAATTTGAATCAGTCTTTCCGGATCTGTCCAACAAGACGAAGACACAAAACTTTCTTTTTATGTTGCTGGTATCTAATCCTGTCGAGGCAACTGATCCGAGGAAGATATATCTCAAAAGCTGCATGCAAATTGATCAAACTGCTGAGAATAAAAACAATGTTTTCCAGAAATGAAGACAGAGGGCAAGCCTGGCTGTGGTGAACATGTGTCTCTTGAAGCCGGTCATGAAGTGCTTCTCACCTCTCCAAACTATCCAGAACACTACAATGAATATGCGCACTGCGAGAGAACAGTCGTGGCACCACCAGGTTCCAAGCTGTACTACCAGATCACCGATTTCGACACCGAATGCTGCTGTGACCCTCTCACTATAAACGGGGTCACGGTGGAGTGTGAGGGCGCTATGTCTGATCCCGCAGAAGAGCCCTCGAATCGCCTAGAGGTGATATTTACATCGGATGGCTCGGTTGCAGGTACTGGTTTCAGCATGAGAGTCTGGGCAGGTAAATCTTGCTGATATGTTTCAAACAGTAAATATTAGACCTCGTAGATTTTCCAAAAAGAAACTCAAGATATTGATAAAATTGATCCATTCGTTTGATAATTATCAAAAACAGAATTTTTTATTTTTTATTTTATTTTATTTTACTAGGAACAACGAGCTTGCGCCCAATTACAGTTCCAGCAACAAAATAAACAAATAGATATACAGAACGAAAATAAGCTTACAACCAGGAAGCAAGTAAATAACAAACAAGTGACAAACAACTGGAAAAAAAAGTTGCAAGATTAAGACGAATAAATCGAGTTAAATAAAAAACTGCGGAATTTACCATAGCTACAATTAAAAATATCAAAAGTCTGATTCGGTAAAATTGTATTTAAAAATTTCATTGGTCGGAGTAGGAAAGCAAACGAGTGTACATTATTCTTAGAAACCGTTGGTTTAAAAAGCTGTACAGAGCGTAATGAACGGGAAGGCACATTAAAAAAAATATTCTCTAAAATTTCAGGACAATCGTAAGAAGAAAACATACACTTATAAAAGAAAGTCATATCTAAAAAAGTCTACGCTCCTGTAAAAGCGGAAGTTTAAAAGAATATACAAAGTGACGTAGTTATTTGATGAGTATACTATTCCTACTCTGTCACACAAGTATTTTACAAATTTACACTAAACCCTTTCAAGTCGATTGATAAGGTAATGTTGGTGTGGAGACCAAACCTGGCTGGCGTACTCAAGTTGGCTCCTTACAAGCGTTATGTATAAAGTCTTAAGGGTGTTAACATTGTGAAACTTGCTAGGAGTACGTTTAATAAAGCCAAATAATTTAAAAGCTTTGAGAGTGATCGCATTTATGTGAGCGGAAAAATTGAGATTGTGAGTAATATACACACCGAGATCTTTAACTGATGTCACTCTATCTACAATCTCATCATTAAGTGTGTAGTTATAAGAAATAGGTACTTTTTTGTTGGTAAAAGAAATTATCATGCACTTTTTACAATTAAGTTTCAATTTCCATACCGCACACCACCTCTCTATGTGTTTGAGATCTTGTTGTAATGACCTACAATCCTCAGTATCAAGAACTTGCTTGTGTAATTTTGAATCATCTGCATACAGTGACATGTAGTTGGCAACAGATGAGGTAATGTCATTTAATATCTCAAGGTTATATTATATAATTTGGGATCAGAAAATATTTGATATTAAGGATATACCATATGTGTCTATCAAATCTACGTTAATTGCCTTCATCCGCTATCTATTATTTGAGATGTGTAGCATTTATTGACCATCCAAAAGGTCATCCACATGTAAGATGTCCATATTTTTTATCCTTAGATGAAGCTTTGGATGTAACAACTCTGCCGAGTCCCACTGAACCAACTGTTGATCCTGCACTTGTAGAAGCATTGGGCAGATATGGCCTCGCAAGTGAGTTTACTGTACACCCTATACACACGTCATTGACACATTACTACTTCACGTACAATCAATGATATCGCTAACAATGTAATGGATTGCATTGGCGAAGAGCTGCCTGGCCTTTCTGTCATAGACGAGAAACGCAGTTATATGAAGGGAGTATATTGATAAAAAACTGTCCCCGTCCTTTGTTAGTAATCACGTTTGTATTCAAAATATCAAGTTTTCTGCAGAATCAAAGTACTAAACGTGCAGTCAAAGGTATATTTTGCCCTAATTGCTATACGTTCTTGGTCAGCTATTGATGCGTTCGATGGGCGCATAAACTCCTTTCACACAAGATTTTGAAACAGCTCCATTACTTTATGCGAAAGAATTTGATCGTTGCATGATTCCGGCGCGGTTAAAATATAACTGTCACTTGTAATGGCAGCTTGCATTTTCCTTCCCTTTTAGTCTGCCTTGATCATGGCACAATTGGTATTCGGTGTGCAGAGTCACTGACCAATTGTATAACTGCTGAAAACCTGTGTGATGGTCACAGAGATTGTACATGGGACCACCCTCTGCTCTTTAACGATGAAGATCCGGAACTCTGTCAAGAACCGACAAGTAAGTAGCGTGTAATCTGACCAGACGAAATTTGTCGTCTTGGTCTTGAATTTAAAGTTTCTTTAGCTGTAAATTATGACATGATTTTGCCAATTAGCCAAAGTTCTTTTCCTTTCTACACCAAATACAGTATCGAAAATCCCTATAGTGTTCAACTTGTTAAGACATCCGGCATGTGTATAACGCCGACTGGATTCGTTTGTCAAAAAAACCCTTTATGATTGCTTGTGCTATATTGCAAGGCTAGTAGCCAGTATTTTAAGTTGACGTAGTTGCAGGAGAAACAAGAACTTGGAAGGAAGTGAACCTGTCTTCGAGAACAAAACTAATACAAGCAGGTTGCAGAGATAAGCACACTGTGCAAAAATGTGTCAAATTGTAATAAAATTTGAATTTGATATTACAGATGAAATTTCACTCAGACGATCAGTACTTCCCGCCAATCCGGGAGAGGAAGTCCTCGTACAAGTCTTGAAGTATTTGGATGACCATGTCATAGACAACTTTGATGAAGACGAACCTTAGTCCCAAAGTGTTGGCATAATTATTTAACTACTCTTTTCAAATTAATATCGATATTGTACTAAGTGGATGAATGGATTAATAAAGTAGAGTAATAAAGTTAGAAAATGAGTGTCAATATTTGTGTGTTCATCGGTTAAAATGTTTGGTTGAATTTGGTTCAGTTTCTGTATCCTTTTTCGTTTAGCTTAACGAATTTTAACCCTTTCACCCCCAGTTCCCTGTATACAGGTCCAACTTTACCATAGAAAACAATGGATTTGGGACAAACCATGGTGGTGAAAGGGTTAAGGAGATCTTGCATGTTCGCATGAGATTATTGCGCTACATTGACTATGCTGAATATCATGTATATACGGTCTAGGCGACTCATCGTCACCTTGTCCATACAATGCCAGGTACTCCTCTCTGAATGCTAAGTTTGCTTCGCGCGACTTGCAAACGACTGAATAAATGTTATATTTGTGCAAATGAGGATTGCTTGAGTATGCATATTAGATATCAATGACTGATTTTTGATTGACGATATCTATTTATCCTAAATCGTGTACTATTGAATGGTTTATTGAATACTTGCTCGCGAGATCTCTCTAGAATTGGAAAACAGTCTGATAATAAAATATTTTTGCGCCCATTGCAAGATCTTAAGAACGTTATATTAAATGAATCATGTCACAAAACTCAAGCTTTATATGATTGACAGGAATATTTTATCACGTTTATAACTGAAACGGAATCAGTGATGTTTTGCATTTCAAGACATGTGTAATATAAATATCCTGACTGTCATTGCGTACTGTTACACCTAAAGACTATTCGCCCTAGACAGTATTCACGATATCAACTTGTCCTTTTTATATTTCTTAAGTTAAGAGCACTGGTCTTTGCGACCAGGATGATTCAGTCGTCAAACAACTTATATGAAATTCTATAGCAAGTTATACTAAGACTAACGAGAATTTAAAATATACTGGAGTGTCCTCCAGTATATTTTTCGAAAAACAAAAAACAAAAGACTTTGCGAGAACACTAAGAGCTTCTTTAAGAAATTCATTTTTGTGAAGGGTCAATAAAGTAGCAACAACACTCTCTCTAACTATTTGGGGAACAGCTTATTTCACTTATTTATTATACAAGAGGACGAAGAATTTTGTTGATATGTATATATTACTTTTTACTGCGCTCAGACTAACTTTAAAAGTAAAAGGGGCAAGCTAGGCAGTATTTGGCTACAGTTTATTGATTTAGAAATGTTGTACATTGTAGATAAATTGAAAAGGCATTGTCTATTTACGTAGATAACATGACATCGAAGAAAGTAACGTATGTACGCCACTAGAGCTGATAAAAACAAAGGCAATAGACTTATCCAGGAATGAGGGCGGCGCTCTCTGGAGAGGCAACTGATAAGTGAATGTTGAAATTTTATCGCTCATTCAAGAAGAATTGTCAGATTTGATTAGTCTTGTCGTTACTTGATTAGGTTTCATTTTATATAAGATTATCACACGTTCGTATCCGACAAAATGCAGAATTAAACAATTTTGCACATAAAAATTTTACTGGAGTAAAGATAACCAACAAACACAAGCGCCATATTTGAAATACCCGGAAAGGCTAGTAGGACTACTACATGCTACATTGGTACTTTGTTATGTGATTTTAGCTCTTTCTTGAACCGAAATTTGATTTCAACCACCGAGACGTTCAATTAGTAATTAGTTTTTCCATGGTTGTAAGTAGTAATTTTACTAGCTTGACGTCAGTTGTATTGGCGAGAAGATTTAGAACGATCGTGCCCAGGATCTTGTCAGAACTTGCGTTGGAGAGCAACGGCAGTTTGTTTGTCTATCCAGGCTTTAACCTATCTGGAAGTATGATGTGATGTGGAAAACAGGCTACAGTTTATAATTGATAAGGACAAAGGGTAGGTGAGTGTCCTGTCATTTTGGCTATGGTCCCCAAGTCTCTGATCCACTCAGTAACGTTGCTCTCCTGTTATGTAATTTTAAAATGTATTCTCTGCTTACAAGTTCAATTCTGTTTATATAATCCGAACGGTCACACGGAATGGGTCCTACTAATTACTGCCCGTCACTGCCCGTCAGGAAATTAGCCTTCCAATTACTGTAATCAGTCGATATTTCAATACCAAAGACCACTACTCTTTGTAAAAACGAACGAAATAATATTCCAAGATCCGAAAAATGTTGATTTTCGAACGAGTAGCAACGCTAATCGTGTGATCGTACATGCATCACCATTGGCCATACATACTGCCCGTCGACGTCCGACCACTGCCCGTCACTGCCGTCGGGAAATTTACCTTTCAACGACTGTAATCAGTTGATATCTCATATCAAAATCATTACTTTCTATACAACCAAACAAAATTGTCGTCCCAGACCCCAACAACGTTGATTTGCGAACGAGTGGCAACGCTGATCGTAATCGATGTCCGAACACTGCCTATCATCACTGCCCCTCGAGTAGAGAGAACTTAGCGCTCCAATATTCACGTTAGTTCTGAGACAGGACTCGGGCATTTGGAGTAAAACAGACTCTTATTTTGTAGCTTTCTATTATATAAGTGGTCTTTGGTATTGATATATCGACAGATTACAGTAATTGGAAGGTTAATTTCCTGACGGGCAGTGACGGGCAGCGACGGGCAGTAATTAGTAGGACCGCACGGAATAAGTGCAGATGGGTAGAGGGTTAATTATGTAAACTGTTCCGGGTTATTATCTTGTAAAGCTCAGTTACCAACTGCGGCCATCGCCGTGGGTTCCCAGACACTTCGCACCAAAACCATTTCGCACCATACCATCTCGCCCCATATCGTTTCGCACCAAAACAACCTCGTAAGGTACCAAAACCTCTTCGCCCCAAAAGTCACATCGCCCAAAACCATTTCTTCCCTAAAACAACACCAATTCACCCTAAACTTATCGCCAACCGGCAAAGCTGAAAATAACCAACCACTGCCATCGAAGTTTTCATCACCTTTCTATCATCGTAGGTTTAAAATTTTGAAAGTGTACACATTCCGAGAAAATGACATCGTGCAATTCCACTCATGGCACCTGAGATGTAGCATTTAGTAGTTTGCATGTTTCTTTTTCTAGTACCAAGTTTCAATTCCAGTTCCATGTCATAGGATTGGTAAAACCGTGGACGTACATGTTGCTTCTTATACCTCCATCCATGTTAAAACTTTGAAAAAATGTTCTATCATCAGCATCACTATCTGAAGATAGGACATTCGGAAATATAATGTGCCTATTCTAGCGTTTATACTCTAGTCTCATTGTTTTTGCTAATGGTTGGAAAGATGAGTACATGATATGGGAGGAGGGGACCCAGATAACATGCCCTGGAACCATGGAGCTACCAAAAGATGCCGGGACCCAGTTCAATTTACATAGGTACCGGCCTTAACTAAAACACTAACCATGACACTTGTTATAGAGATTCAGGTTTCTGTTATCTTCTACAGGTTTTCAGAATGTCTGGCAAAAATTTGAGAGTCAAGTTGACTGGAATGTCTGATGATGTGTTGGCATTGGAGTCTCCACATGAAGTTGTACTTATCGACGCCAATGTGAACAGTTTACTCACAGTGCCTTTGAAGGGACACGTACAAACTTTGAACCTCCACTGCAATAACATTTCACGGATTGAAAATCTTCTACATCTCAGGAGTTTGAGGCATTTAGACCTTTCTTCAAATGCTATTGGCAAAATGGAAGGATTAGAGGGCCTTGTGTCGTTGAAGACACTGAACTTGTCATGCAATAGAATTAGTGTGATCGAAGGACTTACAGGACTTGTGTAAGTATGCAGTATGCTTGCTGCCATGGAAGGTGTAAGAAAGACCTGTCTTCCCATGATGTTAAGGCCAAATATTTTACAGGATGTTGTATTTCTGCTTCAGCAGCAGTTGTGAGAACTTACAGTTTTTGAAACTTCACTGTACAAAGTGTGTTAGGCTACCAATCAAAAGTTCTGTTAGTGATCAACCATCTTTCTTTCAAAAAGAGTTACAGTTCACAAGCACCAGACTAAAATTAGTTCAAAGTATGCTCAATTTCCATGAACTTGCAAATTACACCATCTTCAACACACTGTCCTTTATTTGAATATATCATCTTTCCAATGCCCACCAATCAGTATAAACCCAATATGGATATTTACTTTTGGAGTGTCAAAATCATACAAGAAACTGGTAGCTGTTTTTTATTTTGAACTTGTCATATATTTTGAAATGACATTAGGTAAAATGAAGATTGCCACAAACTTTATCTTGGTGAAAGAAAGTACCGGTAATACTCCCAGGACAGGGTTGAATTTGTTTGATCATCTGTTTAAAATTCAAAGAAATCAAAAGGAAGGAAATATGCATGACCATCCATAATGATACTGTGTTCAGAGTAATGGTTCATATTAAACAGAACATATATCATATCAAATGGAACTTCAACGCTATAAATTACAAGCCAAATTAAGTAATAGGCTTAGTTTGTTTCAACGAATTTTATTGGTTAATATGAACTGTATATTAAGCTAGAACATGCCTCGGGGACAGATGTACAGAACATTTTTGGTCTACCACTTGTTGGGGATCAAATTAAATGCTCATTGAGTAACTAAAGTGTTTGCCAGCTTGTTTTGTGAAAATCAAAAATTTAATTTTTCCCCTTAGAGTTAACACAGCGATAGCAGCCACTGTGAATTGTGGGCATCAGTAAATTGTTTCTCTGCCACCTAATTTTGCATAGTGACCTCTGATTTTTATTCTTGATTTCAAAATGGAATGGTGTCAAGTCTGCTTCTAATATCAAGGTGGTGTACTAGAGATTGACAAACATACACACCCTATCATATCTTGCAGGTCTTTAACCAAATTAAATTTGTCTTACAACAACATCGTTGACTTGAGTGGCCTCATAGAACTGCATGGACCAGACTACCAGCTGAATAAACTAGAACTCCATGGTAACCAGATCAGTTCTGTCAATCATATTGTGGAGTGTCTAATTGGCTGCATTCATCTGAGTAATGTCACACTGATGCATGATGGGAGTGAAAATCCAATATGTCAGCTACCTGGTAGGTAAACCAATGGGTTACAGGCTTAAAAAATATATCACGAGTTAGTTTCCATGTCCTATAAGATTGCAAGTACTTTAAAAGCTAATGGCTTCTAAAGTCAAGGTGTGTACTAACTTTTGATAATTTTATCACCATTTTTGTTTTCAATGTGATCCATAATTTCCTGTTCTACTCCCGAAAGTATGTTGATATACACAGTATTAAGCTTGTCGACTCGGCCTGTACATGTGTAGATTGCACTTTTATTGTTGAAAAGTGACTTCTGGTCCAGACTAGAATTCAAATGTAAATAATAACAGTGCATTTTACACGTATATTATATTATACTTTATAAACAGACATCATTCCATGGCAGGGGTGAAAAGGGTTACAACAACTCAGAAAAGAAAAAAAAAATGCAGTGTCTCAGAAATCACACTGAAAATACAAGGAACAAAGTCCTAAGGAAGACACTACATAAATATCACAAAAAAAAAAGATAAAGAATACATTCAGTGACTATAGTTATAATGTTGTTGCCGTAACTCCCTACAAGATAATTTCTATTTTGCCAAATTGATTCCCATGGTCTCCTTTTCCATGATAAATTTAAACTCATTTATCACAAACTTGAAAGTTGTGCAGAGATTTTCCACTGCCGTTAATAAATGGATCCTTTGTTCCTTGTAAGCAGGGCATGTAATAAAAAAGTGATATTCATCTTCAGTTTCATTATTTCGACACAAATCACAGGTTCATTTAAATAGAAGCTAAGTTTACCAACTAAATAGTGGGTGTTTCAACATTCTTTGGGGAGTAGAAAAAGAAGTTGCAATTGATATAAAACCGTCAAAAGTTAGCATTACAGGCCCTTTAACCGTGAAGGTACATCAACTATTTTTAGATGAAAATCTAAGAAGTCAAACAACAACATGGCACTGAACATGAAGTTTACTCTGCCGTTTTGTCTGACCCGTGGTTCATCGTATTCGTAACGGTGGTTTCCGATTTCTTGAAATATCGTTCATTCACCAACTGAAGGAAGTTTTTGAAGGGTATGTAATTCGGTCGAATTAATAGGGATTGAGAAAGTCCCAGTTTCCGTCGGTGGTCGAATTGAAAGGGGCCAAATAAAATTATGTTTTGTGAAAAAATAGGGTGGTTTGAAAGTTGCAGTTGTGGCAAAATACTCTCCTGTCAACCCACTCCAATTTTCTTTACAGGCTATCGTTCTGGTCTAGTACATTCCCTTCCACAGTTAGAAGTCCTTGATGGTATCAACAGAAGTGGTCAAGAAGTTGAGAAAGATAACGGGCTATCTGATATACCAGGTACCAGCTGTTTATATCCAGAAATATCTTGAAAAGGCACTCTTTAAATGTAACATTTATTTTTCAGCATTTAAAAATCTCTCTGTCACAAGTGATTTTAAAGAATGTTCAATGAGGATTTTTAGAATTGGTCACTCTGAACCCTTTCAACAGTATGGTTTTGCCCAAACCCATTGTAATCAAAGGTGATATATGGGCCAGTTTACAAAAATGGGGGCGCTCAGTTTAAAATTGTATTGCTTTTCTGTGTCAGCGAGACTGCAGAACACTTGGTTGTCACTAAACTGTATCTTGATTCATTGGTACCCCCAAAGGTCCAAATGGTGTTACTGATTATTTCTCATGTAAAGCATCATGAGGCAAATTGGTTACTTCTATTTTCCAGGAATGCTAATCATCTTTTCCCATTGTCGCCTTTTGTTTCACTAAAATAGTAATTTATGGACAGACACCATTCCAACCTGTTGTGATCTAATACCAACAGTGCTTGGATAGCACGAAAGATGAGACCAACATTAGGTTATCATGCCTCCAACTTGAAAACTCAAATATACTGATTCACAGCTATGGAAGAACACCAAGACAAATGTCAGGTCTAGTCAGTGTCAGTGTGGGAAACCTAGAAAATGCATTTGCCGTCACCTGTTACTGTATCTAAGTATGACAAGTGAATTTTCTTGACTCGATTTATGCATTTTTTGACCTCTGAACAGGTCTTGAAGACTACCTGGATTATCTGATGTCCTCTGCTCCTCCAAGCGGAGAGCCACCACAGGTGAATATTTCAATAAAATTGACTGTTTCTGTAAAGTTCAGTCCATTGAAAGAATTTTACCAAAACACATGGACATCACAATAATTGTAGCAGATATGAAAATAAAAATTGGTCTTTTTTGTTCAGGTCAATTAAATGCAAGCACTGGTTTCATATTTTTTGAACAATGAAAACATACAGTGATTTGTAATTGTCTAACCTTGTTTGGGTGATAAGCTTGACTTACTTTTGTGGGTATTGTAAAGAGTGAATAAGGAATAGAGAGAGAATACTCAGTGTTTTTCATCACAATTTCAGGAAAACCCAATTCACCTTGCATTTCCAAGAATTGAGCATGCATTAGAAAAATTCCGACAGCGAGGTGTTGGAACATCTACAGAACAAACGACCACAACAACGGATCAAGACAGTTCTCCGGATGTGAGGATAACCGCTGCAAGACTGCCCTCACCCAGGAGTAAGGTAATAATCATCAGCTGTGGTGGCCACAAGAGGGCTCTGTACTGTAGTAATTTGGAAAGATGACACGTGGTTGCTGGGAATTGAAATTTGTGAAATCATAACACAGATCATCTTGTTGATGAGCAATTAATCACAGCCAGGCCAGTTTTCTGTTTCTAATAGTTCTTTCTCTTGACTGAATGATTTTACCTCAAACACAACACAAATGTGGTCCAGTTGAGGGTTTACAATCTACAGCAAATTGTAGATAATATCATTACTACAGGCAATGTAGTTATCATGTAGCATTGATAAAGTGTATGTGTACAACCAGAAATCTACCAGCCTCACCTAGTTGTGTGTACAATATAGTCAACACTTATCCTACTATGCCTATTACATCTCCATCTGCCGAGTCAGCAAAAAAGGGGTATTGAGCCAAAACCCACTTTCACCGTCTTGGCATGGTATATTGTAGCAGGTTGATTAAGTAAAAATCACATTTACAGTATCTCTGTTTTTAAAATGCAACATATGAGACATGTTATGCCTCGCTGGATTTAAACAACTTGACCTGATGGTAACATGAACTTGGTAGGATGAAGGTTTAAGCAGAAATTACTGTGGCACACTACTTTGATGTCTTGTATATTGTAATGACTACTAAATTGTCCACAGCTGTCAGAGATTTTGCACCAGCTGCAATAATTTTGCGGCAAATATCTTTCCTTCCACTTATGATTCTAAGTGTGACAGTGTTTCATTTTCATTCCTCAGGGCAAATTTCCAGCCAGCAGGAAACTGCCAGCTGACCATGAGATAAGATTGGAAAAACTAGAACACCAGTTGGCAGATCTCATGCACAGAAGACAGGTATAATGACTTGATAAATTTTTACCTCAGCTTTTTCCCATTAGTAAACCTGACTGGAGTTGCTTTTACTGGATGTTTTAAAAATAAACATCCACTTTTGTCAAGTGGCCCACAGTGCTGGTAGCATATTGGCACAAAGTCAATGACTTCGTTGTTTCACAGAAGTTCCAAAAAGTAGTCATGTAAGGGAGTAGCAGAAACATTACAGTAGTTGACAACTGCCTTACCTTTGTACCCAAACCATTATGTAAGCACTGCACAGTAAGTGATGTTACCCACAATGCTCCTTGATCTGTAGACACTGAGATCACTCATTGAACTGAAGCAAATTTCTTTTGTATACAGAACAGCTTGGTCTGTATTTCGAAATTCCGACAGCATTGTTTCAATGATCATGTCTTTCTGATCTCTCATTTTGTAATCGATGAAGATCAACCCCTTTTCCACAGAGAAGATAGCAACTTTGTAATTTTGTCAACAGATACTTTTGACAGCCATACACAATGTTTCAAAGAAACTAAGGGGAAAAGTTGCATCTGTGTTGTCAAAAGAAAGGACATTGATATTTTTGAATGCTCATGACAAAGGAAATTTGCATGTCTGACAGGTGGTATGATGAGACCATCTTAGTTGCTGATAACTTTACCTTAAGGATGTACCGGTACAATTTAGCTCCTACAAAAACATTAGCTTCTTTTCAATTTATGCTTTAATTTAATCATAATCAATAATTTTGGAACATACCTTCAACAAGTAATCCTGACATTAAATTCTAAGTTTCAAATTGTTCTGAACTTAATGAAATTGAATAAGCCTTTGGCAAACAATGTCTGAGTGCACAAAGCAAGGCGCATTGTGGGCAACCTCACTTACTGTCCACTGTTAGCATTTTGATGTCATCACAATGGTTACTCTTTTCAGGGAGGAAACTATGAAGATTCAATGGAAACAGGTTCATCCACTGATGGGATAAAGAGACGAAGTTCTTCTGAAGAGAGAAAACACAAGAAATATCCAGGGAAGAGAGGTATAGCAAAAAAGTTTATCACATAAATGTTTGTGTCCTCAACTTTACCTCTTATAGCTGCAGAATGCAATGAAGAAAGTATACAGTCTTCGGACTGAGCGGGATTTCTATTATCACAATACCGCAAAGCATGCTGGGAAATTCCTGCTCCAACGACGTAGTGTCATGGTGGCCAAGAATCATTTGTACGTGTGAAAATTTTTGTTTTATTTTTCAACTTGTTTGGAGAGCCGATAACGGTTTCTGTTAATACTGTGAAGATCACTTAAATATATCAATAAAAGAAAAACAGAAACGAATTCGAAGGGTCACCCTACAAATGGAAAACATGGAATTATCTTGACCCCTCAATTTAAGCATTCTGAGGCATATAAAGACTTTGATTTTTTGAGCATTTTCATCCAAAGAACACCGCCAGAACTACATGGGAAATAGCCATATTCGGTGACACACATTTCACTGTTATTACCCTGCGTGACACATCAGATGTTTGTAGGTTTGTGAATTACGATAAACTTCACTGGAAACTTTCACTGAAATGTGACTCAAAATTAGTCGAAATGAGGTCAAAACTGAGTGAAATGATAAATCTTGTACGAAAATGTAAATATACTTGCTTGTATTTTAGAAGACATTCGCGAGTAGACATTAGAGCTGCTGCGAATGACACCCAGATTTGTCCATGTGGATTATGATGACCGAGTCATGCTTAATGATTCAGTGTTTATTCAGTGTGCTGCACTTGCACTGGAAGAATGTGAACAAGTCATGCAGAGTGCAAGATATATACATGTATATCAACATCAGATTAAGGAAAAATGTACAAAATTTCTAGATGAACACGGTGAAAAGGATCAAAGCTCTGTCTTTCTCTTCAGATATTTCAATGGTTATATGTACATCAAAGGATATGAAAGTATCACACTTAATAGAAAGCTGGGGAAGATGATATTTAATAAAACTATCATATCACCCATAGCATCAGATCACATTTATAAGCTGCAAACATCTTGCAACACCTTAGAAGATAATTTCAAGGATGCAGTTAACAATGCAACCTCATTTTCAAAAAGTTCATCAAATGATAAGACAGCAACGCAAACAATTTCCAAATGCAAAATCATTTGATTTCAGAACAACATTTGGTTCAGATTCACATTGTGATGTGGATTACCTATGTAGCGAACATCTGCATCCCCATTGATAGATTTTGTGAAAAACTGATAAATATGAAAGATAGTAGATTTTCTGCAGCGGTTGAAAGCAATAATGTCAAACAATCAAACTGTGAACTCCCTTGGCACGTAAAACGCCTTAAAATAGTTATGATGATAGCTTTACTGTGTAATGCATGGGACAGAGAGTCTCTTTGTAGTACAAACTTTTTTGGGGTTGTTTGCTTTCACAAATGGACTGCATGATCAGGGGTTCAATATATTCAATAAATTTGGTGTGCTTTGCAGTGTAAGAAATCTACGCAGACATGGGAAATTATGGACTGAGCGGAGAACAGCAGTTTCTGAATTGACTAAAAGCACATTCTGAAGAGTTTGATTTGACAACTTAAACTTTTATGAAGTATACCAAAACCCTGACTTGCAGTAGTGGCCAGTTAAACACAATGCTTAATGTTTTAGCATCTCAGGTATCACACAGAACTGCCTCTCTTGCACCTGCCACTGATCAAATTTCACAGTGCAGAGATAGGTTGATGTCTGACCTTTGTACTGATAGTTAGGGTATTGACAATACAGCCAACAAGACTTCTGATGTGAATGTTTGTGTTCCTGTTCTTTCTGATGAAACTTCACTAAATGCTTAGAATTCTGAAAGTGAAAATACAGAAATGGAAGTGCAAATTAGATATGAAGACTATGTACACCTTGATACTGATTTCCATCCTTAGTCCCTAACTTTCAAGATTTCAGATTTGGGTATCATGTACATGAAAACAAACACTTTAACACCTTGTTATCAGCAATTGATACAACAATTACATAACGAAAGTGTAAAAGTCCATGTGAACTCGGTTCCATAACACACTGGACACCCATAAAAGGAGACAACATAGTCTACACAACTGTGAAGGAAGCAAGTTCATCCAGTGTCCTATCAACACTGCATGATGGTAGATTTTATAATTAAGTGTGGGGTGGTTGAAGTCCCTTGGAGTTGTTGTAGTGTCTCCACGTTAATGTGTGTGTTTTGCTCGTCATGACTGCCAATCTATAATTGATAAATCAGCCATATAAGGGTGGGTGGGTGGCTGCTTGGTGTATCAGCCCGCCACAAGATGTCACCAGGTGTACTACTTTCTCTTTATTTATAGGCTTATATATGCATATTCATGATTCCTTTAATATTAATGTTATGTTCAACCAATCATAACACAGTGCAGATAGTTTCCTATCAACACTGCGTAATGGTAGGTTTTATGATGAAGTGTGGGGTGGTCGGAGTCCCCTGTACCCTTTCTGTTCGTCTCTTTTGCCCTCTCCCCATTCTGTTCTCCATATCTTATCAAACTAATTCCTCGCCACATTTCATACCAGTACACACCCTATGTGATGTTGCACTGGTTTATTATTATCTCAACAGGAATATTTTGTTAATATACATTTTTGTTTGTTTGTTTTCAGTCTCTCCCAGATCTTAAAATTGTCAAGCATATGTCTCATCTTCATCATGGTTAGAGGTTTCCTTGCAAATCTTGTGTGCTCCTGAAAATGAGTTAATATTCTCGTATATTTTCTGTGCTTCAGATATAGCCCTTTCCTTTAGTTTCATAGCTGGTGCTAGCGGTAACAGAACTTTTGATAACTGCAAGTAGTGTGACGCCGTAGACTCAGTTTTCCATCCAATGTGCTGCATTATCTCTGGCATTGTCGACCCAGATAGAGCCAGTGCTATGGCACACGCACTTCGGAAGCTACATGGATTGTCTCCCCGTCAAAAATCTGTAACTTAGTCAAATGTTCTTTCAATCTAGCATTTGCTGCATTAGTTGACAAAGGTGTATTGGTAACCTTTCCTTCTTTTGTGGTAGAACGAAAGAAGACACCTGGATCAAGACTGATGTTTACTAAACTTTGAATGTTACCGGCTCATAATGTCTTACCCCATACATGGTTTAGTAATAAACCTCCATTTGCAAGGCTTGTTATATTTTTCGTTTGAATATTCAACAGATCACTAGCTCTATCGCCAGTAAATGCCAAACAGAGAAATAACGCCTTGTCCCTGGCCAGGATAAACAGTTGAAGAGGGTTAATATTTGGAAATTCACCTAACTTGGTATCTATTTAATTATACTTCTGATTAGAATGGTTGACATATCGCCGACAAATTTTATTATTAGGGAGATATACACTTGGTGAAAATTCCATATTGTAGTTTTTTCCCATGAACACTCCTTTGAATGGAATCATAAAATCAAAGACTGAAACGCCGTGTTTTATCCAATTTCCAACCATTTTCTCGTTTTCCTGATCCCCAAGGAAGTTTTGCCATTGCTCTTAGTGTTTGTGAAGCCCGCCAGCAATAAAACATTTTGGATTTCTGAAATGCAAGTCTATACAGCTGATGCTTATTACCAATCCATTCACAACCATTTCTGGGTATGGCGGTACTGTAGTTTGAGTAGTATCTCCTCTCCAGTCAACCCACTCCACTTTTCGACCCAGATGATCACAATATGCCATGGTTGGGTTTAGAGATACTTTCCTTTCCCGTTCCGGTATTGTATGGATTTTCAATCTGAAAAGGACCAAGAGTGCGGTTTTAAACTCCGATTTTTTAAATCAAAAGTGTCCAAAAACAGCCCAGTTAACAGGAGTGATTGGTTATGTAGTACCCAGGCGCTTTGTTTTTTGTTTGTTTGTTTGTTTTTGCACTCCCAATTTAACATCTCTACAGTATCAGTTTAATAATAATAATAATAACAAGGAAGTATTGCTGAAGGCAATGAGTACTTGGGCCGTGATAGAGTAATTTTGAGGACAGTATATACTACTATTCAAATATGGTCTTGCATTTCCTCCTGTCAATTAGGCATTTGATTAACTGGTTATTAAACGAAGCAATGGCATGACAACGGCAAAATATGTCTAGCAACTTTTGTGGAGTGTGAGGCAGGGGTTCTTTATTTATAGTGGAAATTGCTTAAACTCCTTAAATATTCAAATTACAGCAAATTTCTTTTGTTCTCGATGGTAGATGTACTGACTTGTGGACAAATATGTATATTTGAGGTCAAAGGTCATTGAGGTCACGTAACGTTTTGTCAAACAAATTATATTGCTAAGTTATCCCTATATACCAAAAATCAGACCTCCAGCTCTATTGGCTCGCTCAAAATAAGATATGTGCATAATTAATGGGGTACAATATGTGGCGTCATAAGGTGTCCCATCATACCAAATATGAAAGGTTTAGCACTTGTGGTTACTGAGTTATGGACAATAATGTATATTTGAGGTCAAAGGTCACCAAGGTCACATGATATTTTGTCAAAATGTCTGAGATATCTGCGTGAACCGATGGACTCACTGATGGACTCACGGACGGATATGACCCAATCTATAAGCCCCCTGGACTTTATCCATGGGGACAAAAAACTGTGTCACTGCATCCTTTAGGCAATATGAATACGATGAGAAACTAAATTTTTATTTTTCTTGGCCTTATACATGGGACATTGGGAGTCTATGGAGGTGTAAACTAAAAAGTCCTCTAACACGGCCAAATTCGATCGCATTGTGAAACAAATCGACGTGCATCTGTATGGGGTTGGGTACTATTCTTGTGCAAAGTTTGAAAGACATTGACCAGGGCATGTCTGAGATATCTGCGTGAACGGACGGACGGACGGACGGCCGACGGACTGACATGACCAAACCTATAACTCCCCCAGGACTTCGTCCGTGGCACTAAAAACAACGCAACAGTTGTTACAGTTACACTGGCGGTAGGTTCATATCCAGAGCCCCGTACGGTCTGCCGCCGTCGCTTGAAAACAATCTCATAAACCTGGCCATATGGGCAACTGTGTATGTGCAGCTGGATGCTTGACTTCCTGGAGAAGGCGAGCTGTCACGTTCAAGCTCAGGATTATTTGTCGATCAAATTTCAGTAAATTTACCTTACCTGGATGAAATTTTGTCTATAGGCTGAAATTTCGCCGAAGTTTGACAAAATTGCATCGATTTTTCAGGTTCATATCCGACATTTTTGAGTTTTGAGTGCAGACAGAAATAAGTTTTGAGGCAACATGGCTGCGACCCCATGTTGACCCCTAGCCTGCGTACGATGCTATGTGCTACAGCTAACACACAGCATCGTACGCAGGGCTAGCGAGAGAGTTGCCGACATCGACGGTTATTTACGAGAAGTGAATAAAAGACTGTTGTTTTTGGAAGCGATCGAGTAGCTGAGGTAGGGTGGGATACGACTTGAGCCCAAGAACGCTGAATTTCGGCAGTAATTTGGCTTTAACGTCAAGTCCCAAAATGGATTGAAGTCACCGACCCTACGTACGGGTCTTTGCAGGGCTGTGGTGAGCGGGGCGATTAGCTGTAGCGGAACACACAGCATCGTACGCAGGGCTAGTTGACCCCAACGTGAAAATGTGTTCGCGATCAAATTTTCATATATTTTTTTCAGAATTTTCGACAAAATCATTGCTTCTTAAATCTTTTGTAAAATATAAAATACTAAAATAAAAATGCGATGTGCCATGTCTCCAGATTTCTAAAATATCGTTCGTTGACCGTTCGACGGAATACTCATTTCGCAAACTTGTGACGCAGTTGAAATTCAATACTGACCGCTAAATAATCTTAATGAGACGAGATCATTCTAGACATCCTCCAAATTATCCAACCATTCGCGTTAGAGTTCAGCTCGCTTCGAGTATCATAACATTCTTCGGCCTTCGTTTAGATCGACCCTAATCTCTCCCATTTAGGAAATAAATACACAAGCCACCTTGACAAAACTTCGTGCACCATCCAGGACCAAACGCACTACAAATCTGTCTTGACGTCATCATCTCCTTACATGGCAATCGGCATACCGTATTTTTTAGCAAAGGAGACACAGAATACGTCGGAGTATTCAGTTTCAAAACGTATTACATTGTGTGATGTTGTCAAAAAAAGGTAATGTTACTGCAGTGGTATAAATTACAAAACACAAAAGTTCAAATCAGTTTATTTTGGACTGGCTTTACCCAACATTTCATATTCTTTCTTATGCCAGATTTGACCACGTGCTTACTGGCGACCCCTTTACATGCAAATTTTGTGTCAAATGGTGTGTTCTCCTGGAAAAACAAACGTACGATTTCTATATGAAGGAGGCGAAATTTGCCCTCAAAACTCGAAACCACCCCATATATGGGGTGTACCTAGCTATTTTGAACGAGCTTCTCGAATCTGCAGCTCTATTTCGAAATGATGGTCTGGTTTTCTCAGCTCAAGGATAAGTGTTCTCCATCGCTGTGGGCATTACTATTCTTAAGTTGGGGTACAGTTTCCAGTCGTAATGTTTTTCATTGTGTCCGGGATATAAAACCTTTCTTTTTCACACTTAATACTTTGATTAAGACTAGTCCACATCTTGTCAGCGATTAAACATGTTTCAAGTTTAAATGTTAAATTCTGGTCTCGAGCCCTCCTGTTCAACCAAACTGAAATTACCCCTCCCACTTTGGCTCGTCCAGTGGGTGTAGCAAGGGTCGTGCCATCGCCTATGAAACGGAGGGTGCATTAATTGTTGCATTTCGATGCACAGTTTGATTATATTCAGAAGATTTTGTGGCAAAAACTCAGATAGAGAAGCATTAATATTCACATCTCACTTATTCAAGACTGGCTGAGAGCAGCACTTCCATTCAGTTAACATCATTACGCCATTTATTATGCCAAGAAAGATGAAGCCAAGACATTTTGCCCTCCCTGGTCTCAGCCAGAAATGGTTATACCTTACAGAGTTTTTTCCCACGGAATGAAAACAAATGTACTTGGGCTGAGGCCCAAGTACAATAATAATTTATTGTTTAAAGACCACTACACACCTTGTCTCAGTGGTCTGTACATTACAGAAAATTACTGGAAAAAATATCAATTAAAATAGTAAAATGAAAGTGTAACAATCAAATTAAACGATTCAGAAAGAAATTAATAATAAAAAAATTAAATTTAAGATCATAAGAAAAAAATGTGAACTGGCATAAAAGACTAAAACCATACACTTTAAAAATCACACAGTCTAGTATAAGCAGTAGCAGTCGCGAAAAATAAAAGTTTTCAAAGATTTCTTAAATAAAACAAATTCCTTGACGATCCGGAGCTCAATTGGCAGACTATTCCAAAGTTTAGGTGCGTAAACGCTAAAAGCCCTGTCACCATATATTTTTGAAGGTTGCTTTCCATGATCTTTGATTGAAAACGGACAGAGTCTAACACCTGCACTGTTTCTTGTATTACGAACTGGACATTCAATACTTAAAAGTTCTGCTAGGTATGATGGCGCTGATTTACAATGAATTACTTTAAAAATAAGACACAAGATTTTAAAACGTACACGGTGTTCATTGGAAGCCAGTGTAATTCCTTTAGTATGGGTGTAATATGACTGCTGAACTTCCGCCTGGTTACCAACCGAGCAGCAGAATTCTGGATGTGTTGAAGTTTGCTTAATTTGTATGCAGGTACACCATAAAATAAGCTATTACAGTAATCTAACTTTGATGAAACAAATGCATGTACCAACTTTTCAGTAGAAGACTGGTCTAAATATTTGCGAATCTTGCTTATCCTCCAAAGTGAATTAGATGCGACTTTACAAACATGACGAATATGTTCATCCATGAGTCCGAAAGAGTCTAGCATCACACCAAGATCACGCACAGTAGTTGATGGTGAAATCATGGCCTCACCTACACGTACATTCATGGAAGTGGACTGTAATCTAGCTGTACTACTAGTAGTACGAGGTCTAAACCAAACCACCTCGGTTTTTCCATCATTCAGAGCTAACTTGTTAGCCATCATCCAATTACGAATTTCATCCACACAAGCCTCTACACGTGCAACAACGACAGAGCTGGCGAGGATGTCGCACGCAATATACAACCCTGAATCGTCTGCATATATTACAGTATTTAGGCCATGACGTGTGATGATGTCTTCAATCGGAGTCATGTACAAAGCAAACAACACGGGACCAAGTACTGATCCCTGTGGTACCCCATACTTCAAAATACATTTATCCGACACTAGAGATTTTACAGACACTTGTTGCGTTCTACCTTTTATAAATGATTCAAACCAATTTAAAAACAGTCCCTTGTATACCAAACCTAGAACGCAACCTGCCTAAAAGGATGTCATGATCAATAGTGTCAAAAGCGGCTGACAAATCCAACAAAACTAAAATAACAGTGGTGTTTATCAAGAGATAGCATTACATCATTGAGCATACGTACAAGAGCGGTTTCGGTGCCATGCCCCTCTCGATAAGCAGACTGAAAACGACCGTACAAAGAGTTGTCAGATAAATATTGATTTAGACACAAAAATGCACATTTCTCCAAAAACTTGTCTAGGAAACTGCAGTTGGATACAGGACGATAATTCTTCATTACATTGCAATCAAGACCAATTCTTTTAATGAGTGGGCGAACTATAGCTGTTTTGCAGATATTAGGAAAAGCACCAGAGGAAAATGAAGAATTTACAATACGAAGTAAAACTTGGGCTAATTCATCCTTGCATGCTTAACCAGATGTGTTGGAAGTGGATCTAACTGACATGATTTAGCAGGCATTTTACTAACAATAGATATTACATCATCAATACACAAAGGATCAAAGATACAAAGTGAATTCCGAGATGTGGTCGATTCAACAGTAGAGGGAACATTAATCTGTAATCTTTCACGTAAATGTACTATTTTCTGTTCGAAAAACCTTGAAAAAGCAACAGGTAATTTACTGCTGAAATCACTGATGTGTTCAAAACGTCAAAACAAAGGCCCAGCCGCCAGCGCGTCTTACCGCAAGATATTCCCAGCTGTCACTCAACTTGTCAAGTGAAAACATCGACCCGCCAAACTCAAAAGATCGTGGCGCGAAATAGAAAAGTTCTACCCGCCAGAGCAAATCTGTTAAACCACGCCTCCAATTTTGACCTCAAATTTCACGATCAACAACTTTCTCAGACGTTGTTCAGACATCGTGGTCCTGTCGACTGGCGCGGCCGGCGGACTTCTGTCGTTCATCTTTGGAAAATTGAAAAAATTGTGAGATGATGAACAGGATTTACCCGAACAGAACATCGACACGCCGCGGGAGAAACAACTAGAAGCATGGCTCGTAATCATGGACTATAGGACTTTGTGAAATATGCAAGAACTGGAAATCAAAGAACTGGATTTTGTTTGAGTGTTGTTCAGAAACAAATTCACATATTCATCACAGTTAGCAATATTCTCATCGGTGAATTTCTCATAGGCTACTGGCGTCAGTTTTTTAAAAGTCCATTCCCAAACTGACCATCGGCTTCTCACACATCGTGCGACGGCACTGGTTGAAACATCTTCTGCACTATTGCCATATTCGTCATTTTCTTTTGCTTTGTTTTTCTTTGAGAGATATCTAACACTTGACACGATACAAGCGTTGCCATTAATTCGTAACCCACGATCGCTGAAACGGAACTTTTTGCCACCTCTCTGCATGACGAGAAAATCGCCAGTAACTTTATCCCCACCACGCAGTAAGATTTCCATTACAATCCTGCAACTTGGGCAAGATTGCCTTTCCACTCCTATATCTCCGTTTGAGCCATTAGGGTGTCATAGGACGAAGGTAAATAAAACCACAGAGAATTGGTTCAAGTCGGTGAATTTTCGAAAAATAAAATGATCTGTAAAAGTTCATCGTGTAAAATTTGGCAGCCCAGGTCAGGTTTACGTAGCGATCAAACGCGTTTTTATTTAGTCTGTGCAGCTACAGTGAGTGCCGGGTGAAACTTCCCTGTATCGCGTTCACCCACTCAATGCGTTCATAATCATATCCTACTCACACGTTTCACTTGAAAACAGAACACAAATCATTGCATTCCAAGCGATCACCCAACTCACACGATCACAAATCATGAACTTGAACCAAGTCTAGTAAACCAGTAAGCAAATTAAGAGAAAAGCTGTGCACAAACACGCTTCAAACACAGGGTAAGTGTGCGGTGGTCGGCGTTTGGAAGGTGGGCGTGGTTTTATGTTTTTGGTCTGCGCAGTCAAACTTTTCTGTTTCGCGCGTCGATGTTTTGAATGTGGCGGGTTCATGTTTTCGGTTGACATGTCTTTCTGACAGCCGGAAAAAGTTGCGGTCAGACGTGCGTGGCGGCAGTGTCTTTGTTTTTACGTTTTGAACACATTAGTGATTTCAGCAGTAGATGATTCTAAATTAGTCGGAAGAATGTCCGATGCAGATTTCTTTGAACCGGAAATGTCATCGACAACTCTGAAAAGTTCCTTGGTGTTCGCATTTTCAATTTACTACGATGAAATGCTGCTCTCTTCAGATCCAACTTTCTATTGTACTCGCCACGAGCAGTGATGAAAATCTGCCGGTTAATTTCAAGCTTAGAATTAAGCCACTTCCGTTCAAAGGACGAAGAATCCGGCGCTCGGCCAATAGACCGTCCGTAAACATTGGGCACGAGCCTTTCGCACGATAGTTCGCTGTTTAGATGGAGCTTGCAAATCAAGTTGAGTCGCCAACGTAGAATTGTAAAGTTCCGATAGTTCATTTGTACTATGGGTCGACTCAGAAAGTTGATATATACTTCTAATAGAGTGTTTAAGTTCCAATAAATTAATGTTCTTGATGTCGCGTTGTTCCCTTGTAACCTTAATAGGAAGGGGACGAGTGACTACCGACGTGAAGTGAATTGCAGAATGATCCGATGGCAATGAATTATCAGTCGTGAAGTTTCCTAGCCATGATTCAGAGGTTCGGGTTAATACAAGGTCTAAAGTGTGACCGTTTTGATGTGTACTCCCAACCACGTGTTGAGTAAGACCAAGAGATTGAACTAGATCATTAAAATGGCATGCGTCATTGTCATTGGTGTCGTCCACATGAATATTAAAGTCCCCTGCAATCAATAAACGACCAGGTGCGAGAAGCAGGCTTTCCATTAATGTGCCAAATTCCGATGTGAAAAATTTCACAGTGAATTTGTGTTTTGTTGAATGTGGAGGACGGTAAATAATGACGACGCGAAGGACAGAACTCCCTGTAGAAATGTTCACATCCATCACTGAACTTGTCGCACTTATTCTTCTTAGTTTCAAGATTAGATCTTGTGATAAGACTTATACCACCACCTTCCGATGACATCGTGGTGTATGCAATATATTGTAGCCAGTGATCGATGATGAAAAGTTGGCTTCAACCAAAGTACAATTTTTATCTGTTATCCAGGATTCACTGATTAACATGATGTCTGTATTATTGGAAATGATCGAACCACATAATGCGCTAACTTTACCATCCATCGATCTTGCATTCCATAAAGTGAAATTCAAACAGTCACGTAAATGATACGAAGAAATTCTATTGACTGGAGTAAGAAAAGTACCTGTGATACGAGTTGAAATGAACTTGGGGTGAGAATTTCTGGTAAATACACCAATAACTGTAGAAATCTTCCGCGGTGAAGGATGGTAATTCACATAGCCTCCTCTCTTTCCACGAGGTCTATTCCTTCTATTTGAAATCCAGCTTCTAGCCGCAAAAGCTATCTCATGAAAATTACCATCCAAGGTGTTAATAGCCGGGGCGTATCTTCGCATAGCGAGAAGTTCACTACGGCCATATTGAATTGTCATGACTTCGTCACTGACACGACTGCCCGATGAGAAATACAGTAGAAGCTCGAATAGTAATGCCAATATCACAACTCCGGACATCCACACTCGCTCATGCATAGTTGTCATACACGATAAAATAGTGATTAAGGCTCAGAGTCAACGAAAACTCGAAAAAACAGAATACTTTGAAGAGCAACAACATAGGCGAGGCTGCTACCGCGAGCGCCACCAACCAAACAGATTATTAATCATAATTGCCAAGGATTAGCGGACAGAAATATTCGCTCACTTAAACATTCACTTCTTATTCAAGAAAAAGTACGAGGCTTCATCATTTAATCGATGCCAATTAATTCACTCCTCAAGCACATACAATGGGCCCATTCTAGGACTTGTCCATTTCAACAGTACTCTTGGTTTCATACAAAAGACTAAGTTGTTCCAGTACGTTCTGTCATTTTTTTCTTCTGTCAGATCTATAATCTCTATCGCTGTCGCCTGTACTATAGCAATTCCATGCAATATGCCCTAGTTTTCCACACCGGAAACCACCTCTTATCTTGCCCCCGGCCTTTCGCTCATCTTTTCCTTCACTTGCTTTCTTTATCTTAGCAATCTTTTCTATAACTTCGGCATGCTCTTTTGAACCCACAAGTGCTAGCAACATAGTCGCCATTGTCGGAGACTGTCTCTCTTTTCTGAGGGCTCTCAACATCGCAATATATTTGGAGTATTCTGGATGACGTATCTCGAGGGCTGAATCGACCACCAGCTGAAGTCTGGCCAGGGCTTCTTCTGCATTAAAGATGGATTCCTCTCTCTCCGCATACAATCTCAGTTCAGCCAATGCCCTCTCGAATCTGTCTTTAGCTTCTCTCTGCTGAGCCCAATCATTCGCGTATGCCACCTGTGTTACCTGCGACAATAACCACAAGAATAACGTCGCATTATTCACTCAATCTCATTTGCATTTCCAGCCCATAATTATTCGTCACACCGGCACACCTGCTCAGGCAGATATATCTACATTTTATCCGGTTTCTTCCACAAATTACGTCAAAACCTGATTACTACAGGGACGTCTCACTTCTCATTACTCCTATACAGTTATCTTAGTAATATAGTGCCATCGCGTCACCCGTCATGCACGGGGCGCCTACTCGTCAGACCCACTGGAGTCGGGGCGACGCTTTCAGTAATTATTTCCTCGTTTTCCTTCTTGCGTCAACCAAAATGAACTGGGACGACTACCAAATTCATCTGTCTTTTCCCAATCTGTTGTACTCAAAATTGTAGTGTGTCACCCATGCTCTAGGACACCTAAACATGCGCGGTTTACTTAAACAGAGATGTTTTCGAAGGTAACAGTGCATTCCAACTTCTCAAATTGTACTTACCTTCAGTTTTTCTAGAACCCCTTACTAATAAAGGGCCATATGCCAATTACAATTCTACCCTATGTACAAGACACGAGTGACTTTTCACAAATCAAATACCATTACTTGTCAAATATTACAAAGACATGAATGGAGAAAAAAGAAGAATGCAATGTACCCTATGATGGACATATTGGAATCTAAGAAAACATGCATTTCTCTATTATTGGACACTCACTGACCAGCGCATTGGTCACTGTTGCCATGTTTGCCGTCACACTCTGACTTGCACTTGTCCTGAAACTCTGGGTAGCTGCACCAGTGCTTGTGGTTGTTCTGGTGGCCGCTGTAGCATACAGTACCGGGTTAATAACTGGGCTCTGCAAAGCAGTGGTGGCCTGGGTGGTGGCACGCCCTGTGGCAGTCATGAGATTGGCATATCATGAAAACTGCTTCAGAGGTGCTGAAAAATCTGCTTTGGATGGTGGATTAAAAGAAGTTTTAAAAGTGTGCGGTCATAAAAATCCTGATACAGTCCATCAGTGGCAGGATATCCACAATGTCTTGTGTGCATTTTTGGAAAGTTTGCTTCACCATGGTGCACAGATATCAAACAAAACATCAGTAACCTCTTGGTTATCTTCTCAAGCCAAACCAGACAATAAAGATGAAGTAAGCAGATTCTGGAGCAGTATTTGTACTTACCTAACAGCGTATGTGGGATTCTACCTGTCCATCAGGAGTGGTAATTGGTCCCTGAGGAATGGGTGCCGGAAAATCCTCTGTGAATTATTCAGTGTCTATGGGAGAAATAAATATGAAGCATTGTCATTACAATGTATCTTTGATACCTTTAGCTTTCCAGTATCAGTGATAGAGAGATTCAAACAGGGAGACTGGACTGTCAGTGTGAAGGGAAGGCCTTTTGAAAACCAGGCGATAGATGAAGCACAAGAAAGTATCATAAACAAAAAGTTAAAACAACTAACAACAAGACCCTCACACTTCAGGACAGTCGAGCTTGCTGATTTCATGGCATACATGGAAAGAGTGGTGACAACTTCACAGGAATTTTTCTGTAAATTCTCTAAAGTACCCAAAGCAATTACAAACAGAGGCAAAACATCAAACAAAAGAGTGCAAAAAATATGTGATCACATCAGTGACAAGGCTATTTTTGCACTGAACGATGAGACTAGAAAACTCATAAACATATTAACAACAAAAAACATTGAAATTGATGGTGTATGATGAAGGGATTCACTAGCTATTTCTGTTGATTGCAAAGAGAGAATGAAAAAAATATACCCAAGAAAATCTGCTCAATACAGAAAAACAAACAAAAAACCACAAAAAGATGAACATACATTCTCCACAAAAACTTCCAAAAAGCACGCCTTTGACAAACTGAAATACTACTTAAATGTGCCTATAAAGAACTGGACAAGTCAAGTTTGGATGTCCTTCAAACAGTACACCTGCCACTGGCTCTAGGTGATGAAAATGGCAATCTACGAACTAGAAACAAGAGCAGTTTCAAAGATGCCATTTTGTCAATAGATGGACTTGGCTGTGTGTTTAGTGGCCAGTGTTCGGCATGAGAGGGGTCGACAGGAAATGATGTAGAAGTTGATGTGTTAAGATTTCTTCATAAAGGCCCGCCACCTGATGAAAATATCAACAACATGGGAGCATATAGATTTTTCTACCAGAGAGTAGTTCAGAAGCTTGGCTTTAAATGTGGTGCAGCTACGGTCACTCTTGTTGTTGACAAGCCAAACTTCCTTCCTTCCCCTCGTGATGTAACTCATGAAGAAAGAGGTACATCAACATCAAGTCTGGAATCATTTGGTCCCTCCTCAATTTTTGACCCATTAGAAATCTTTACAAGACAAGAGTTTCATACTTACTGAAAGATCCTCTCAAGAAAATGGGGATAATTGGACTGTTGTGCATTGAGGTCATATAGCTGGATGAAAATGATCTAACTGATGGCAGGCAGTTGATCATGGATTCCCCAACCCTGAACCCTTTCTCAACAATAATTGTGAAGGGTGGTGATTGCACACTAATGTACTTACGTGAAAACAGCCATGGTGAAGCAGATTATACCATGTGGTTTCATGCCATTCAATCAGACCACACAAATGTCATCTGTGCAAATGACACTGATACCAGGGTGTATGGGAATGGTTTGAAAGGTGCTGGCTGATTAGCAAAGAAGAATGTGTTGATAGAGCAGCAGGAAAACAGCATTTGTAACATCAATGAGGCACAACAGAAAATGAATAGTCATTCAGCATTCAGTGGCATGTAATTTCAAACACTGTCAATTGTGGCTCTGTATATTTTGTCTGGTGCTGACTATACAAGCAGTCTTTATAAAACAACATCACGAGCAGTGCTGACCACTTTTCTGGAAGAAAGCGAAAACATGTCTGATACAGTCCCTGACTGGTGACAGTGGAAGAAACTGGTGATCAGGTCATGTTCAAGTCACTGAACACTAGTGCCTGTATTAAATTAATAACCTACACATACCCAGTACATGTATAAACACAGATCTGTCTTTCATGGTCAACATGCAAATAAAGTCCATCAATTACTCAGCGTTGAAATATGGAAGTGATATTCCATTCTGAGCAGCTGGATTTACATTCACATGACACGAGTTGGATGTTCATCATACTTTTCTGTTTGACTCCATGGTGTCCATTTCTTTCAACTTGCCTCCTATGAAATCATTTCAACCTATGGGAGAACATCTCATTGTAATAGTGCTTATGTCAATCAACTTTACCCATAATGTGATTTCAGATATAGAAACTGATGAGAGTGAAGTTGAGAAGTCCAAGGCCAGCACTGAGGGCAAGGGCAAGAAACTGAAGAGTGTGACAAAAGGTGGTCCTCAACATAAGAAATCAGTTCATGGCAAAACTGAGAAAGTGAAAACAGCGAAAACAAAAGACAGGTAATCAGCAGATAAAGTTCATTTCGTCAAGAGAGAAGACAATATTGTCTATGGTAAATCAAAAATGCCATGTTTGTTGTATAGTATTTTCAATAAATAAGCCAGTCAGTTCAAGCTATGAGTTGCAGTTGTGGCAAAATACTCATCTGTATGGTAAGCTAACAGTGAGAACTGAACACATACAGGGATGATTATCCATGCTGGACAGTTGCCTATATGTTACTTTTACTATTTGTACAGCACACACACTTTCTGTAGAAAACATAGTAGAATAAAGAGAACCCAGTCTTTTGACAACACTCCAGGTACAAAATTAAATGCAGATGTATGCAGACAGATGCCAATAAGTTTTCTATGAGACACACAGATAAACAGTGAATGGAATGAATGGATGCTGTCACTCAGACATTTGTGACAGACGGAACTTTAACTTTTATCGACAATGTTATCTGCATAGAGTGTGTTTGCTTCACAAAAAAGTAAATGTTACCTATAGGCAACTCTCCAGTTTGAATGATCGTCCCTCTATCAGAGTAGTGAGGTACGTTTGTTCTCTCAAAGGGTCATGTATGGTAGGATAGGTCTATCTCCCAATCTGAATTTCAGGGGTGTATGAATGATGTAGAAAAGATCAGTTTTGATAAGACAATTGTTATCCTTCTGCTTTGCATGCCTATTTCATCCAGTAGTGGTGCTCAAGACAAAGTTAGCCAGAGAGGGCCAAGTTCAAGTTCACCAACCAGTGGCACTGAACATCAATTCAGAGAGAGAGTTGTGCCTACCAGTGTTGAACAGGATGCTGATAAGCTGGTAATCATAATCACATTTACCTCATTTGACGTGTTTTTTTCATCACAATATTGCCGTATTGTTCACTATGGTCTGATTTATCCTATCTTATGTTTGATTTTAGAGTGGAACAGTGTATGTATGAAGTGATTACATGAAAATGTGCAGCAGGGACCATAGCTTAAATATAAAATCTGTAAATTTAGATAGCTATTATCTTGAAAATTGAACATTGTTGAGCTTCAACTTAGCCTTGATGATGATGTAACTCTGTCTCTCTCTCTGTCTCTCTCTCTCCCCATCCAAACAGGCATTGATGCAAGAGCTGGACAGTGAAAGAGAAAGAAGATGGAAAGCAGAGCAAGCAGCCAGAAAATTAGTTGATCACATAAAGAATTACAAGCTAAAGGTAGGACTTGATCTAGAAGACGCTCTGTACAGATAACAAGCCTAACAGTATTTTTGACCACGAAACAGCAAGTTGTCTGCGCGAGATTGCTGAATTTAGAGAGTGTGCACGTCTTTGAAACATTTTAATTTTTAGGATGACGTTAAAATTTGATGGATGAATGGATGAATCTGTTAATAGATTTTCGATCGGATTTGAACTCACAACATATGGCACCCAGTCACTTAGCGAAGACATCACATTAAAAACTGCTTGGCCAAAAATCCCACCTTTAAAAAAGAGTGGCTCAATAACGAGCAAAGTTCTTACAATATTTTGACTGCGACCGCTCCACACGGTGTAGAGTTTATGAAGCACTCACACTCACATACTCACTATCACACATCACCCACTAACTACTGGTATATCAAAGCAATGAACCATTGCTTCACTGGGCAAAAGACAGCCTTAGGGACAATTCTGTCCACCAGCAGAGCTTTCAACTCAGGGTAGAAAACACAGTAGATTTTCGATCAAATTCAAACTCACAACGTACGACACCCAGTCACCTATTTGAAGGTCCAGGAGTAGAAATATTTAGTGTTTTTGTTATTTGTAGCTACTGAAGAGCGTGATCTGCAGGGTGTTGCCATAGAAGCCACAACCAGACTCAAACATGCACTGATGAATGAGAAAGAAGCCAAGACAAAGTTAGAGAATAAAGTGGAAGAATTAGAGGTGAAATATCTTGAATTTCTTCGTTGCATCACAGCAGTTTTCCTTTTTAGAGCTTGATATTTTGTTAACAAGATGATTTAAAATAATAATGATCTGAAATATTTCTAATTTTATAATAGAGTTTTTATGGTAGTTTTAGTTCAAAAATTCCAACCCTTCTCATTGACTTATGTATCTAGTTAAACACCTCAATGTTAGAAAGATCATGAGATTAGTCTGCTTGGCTCTAACAGATAAGTACAGTACATGTATGTTAGTTTGCTTGTAGACCCATGAGGGTCTATAGTTTGCTGAAAAGAGTTTGCATCGAAGAGACTAATAGTCTGATGGAAAGTTGGAGACACACAAGAATGCAAATAACGTTAGAAGTCAATATAAAGCAAAAAGCTCAGTGTTTTCTTTGGGGCTGATAAGCCATGAAATGTTGCTTTGGTCACTTCATTCATGTAACCAGTGATCAACTAGATGTACCAAAGCGTCTTTATATGGAGAAGTTCGCCAACCACCCATGTTCTACAAGTAAAGTGTAACATGGAAGATATTTCCAATTTAACTGTAACCACCTATAATCATTTAATTACAGACACACCTGGTAGAATTGACAGAGAAGTATGAAGCCTGCCAGCAATCTGAGGAAGACCAGAGACGAGCTCTGAGAGCAATGGAAACCACTGCTGCCAAAGCTGAGACTGAGAGAATTCAACAACAAGCACATGAGGTATAATCATGTCTTGTTTACCGGTACATCTTTTTCACAACATAGAAGATATCTTTGAACTCCTGTATTTGGAAAGATCAGGTTCCATCCTATGTTTGGTACTTTTGGAGCAACCTTCAATTATTTACTGAAGAACAAGTTTTGATATAATAATTATTCACTTCTTTGGTTCCTCAGTGAAAGTGATTTTGGTACAGCTGTGTATTTATATCCCATATATTCATACATATATATATATATATATATATATATATATATATATATATATATATATATATATATATATATATATATATATATATATATATATATATATATATATAATATATATATATATATATATGTACCATATGGTTGCCTGGATAATACTGCTGGTGACAATCAGCCTACACATATCTATGAAGAGTTCGGGACAAATGTCACTGTGAAAATACTGTTTATTGAGATCATTTTCTGAAAACTTCCATGTCAGGTTAAGAAAAGCCAGGAATATCAAATGAGAGCAGCAGCTGCCAACAGAGAAGTGGAATTACTGAGAAATATGGTGAAAAGACACGAAGATAAAATACAACAACTGCAAGAATTACTGGCCATAAGAGAACAAGAACACAGGTAAGCATTATCATAAAATTTACTGTTATAGTCAGGTCAAAGGTCAGGAGTCATCACAGATCAAATGTTACCTTTGAAGTAAACAGTATTCACATATATTGACTATCCATTAGGGTAACAGCATACGTCTGCACCCTGAGGGACTGTGAGTCCGCCCAAAAAAACAGACTGTTGCCTGAGGCCTGAGGCCTCAGGGAAACAGTCTATTTTTGGGGGGTGCCTCAAAGGCCCGAGGGGTTACAGAAGCATTCGGTTACCCACATGGCCAGTCAATATGTGTTTTATAACACACCTCATTCGCAGTCATGCATAATATCATACCATACATTACACAGTAAGGCACATAACTCTTAGCATTAAGGGTTCGGCAAGAACAAAGTTTTTCCGGACAGCGTAGCAGTACGTCTGCTGGGATGATTTCTAGAATGGATCACAGTAGTACAGTAATATCTCACCATCATGAAGACATAAAAACTTTTCTTTCATTTTCTCTTATGACTTTCTGACACACAGAGATGTTCATGTACGATTAGTTATATAACAACATTTCATAACTGATATTCACCCATAACACACTGCATTGTACATGTTAATGGAGACAAATCCTGCACCAGTGTACCATCGTGTTCAATGTGATATTGACCTCATCTGTGCATTCTGATGTTGACAGAGAAAGTCAGCAGAACAGGTACAGCTTGGACAGCAAGGAAATCCAAGACGTCATGATCAAAGCTGTGGAGAAAGAGAAGGAAAGACATGAAGTAGATGTCAAGTTGTACCAAGAAAGGTTAGTAAATACATGTAGTCACTGATCTTCCCAGAAAGGTCCTGATTTCCAATGATGACATTGTGGTGATTTTTTTGTTATGAAGAGGTGGCACTTACTACAATCTTGAAAGAAGAAAGAATTTGATCAGAATTATAACTGTCTGTCAAGACCTTGTCAAGGATAATTAGAATTTTCACTCACTACTTTGTGTGGTCAGAATTTCTAAAATTTTGCAACTCAAGGGAGTATGCATCTCGAAAGTGATAGACTTTAACTTTTGCTCAAACTTTTCCGAATGAAACTTTCAACCATTCTCTTACCAAATCAAACAATAAAATCAGGGGTCACTGTGCAAAGTTTTGAACTAGGGAAACAAATGACCCAACATTTTGCGATATTTGCAATTCAAAATGGCCACCATTCCTGTGTTAAGTCTATGGGGAAAATTGAATTTTGCATTTTCGAAAAAAAAGATGGTAAAAGTTTGTCTTACTCCAAAATCTTTAAAATGAGCCCCCACAAGTACTAGATCAGAAAGGAATTGTAGAAATTTGAGAGTCCAAGTATCTGTCACTGAGATGCGTTCTACCTTAAGAGAGTTACAAGTATTTGTGTTCTACACATATGTTATCAACATTTTTATGGTTTGGTTAGAACACAACTGCAAGAAGTAAAGCATACCAAGGGAAGAGAAAGAATCAACAAAGTCTTGGCAACATATCATGTGACACTGTGTCATATCCTGCCACTCAGTAGGACACTGTGTGACACACCTCTTCATTTCTGTCATGATGACATCACTGTCTTTTGTTTCTGCCTCACAAAGAATCAATGTTTTAACCAAACAATACGAAGACCTAGAGGATGAGTTCAGAATGGCCTTACAGATTGAAGCCAACAGATTCAGAGAGGTAAGGCAGTACAGTGACTGCATTCACATTCACTGTCCACATCTGCAATGCATTTGCTGATTTTTACCAAATAATTACTTTTTGAATCATGACAGACAATATGGTTGCTTCACAAAATACCTGTCATACCAGAAGCTTCATACATACTTGTATATTGAGAGAGATATGATATTACAGTGGACCCTCGCTAAGTCGCTGGTGACGGGGTCCATTGCCAAAATTGTGACTTAGCTAGCGGCATTGCAAAAGGTAGGAACTACTGTCTCCCATTGTGTCTATGACAACAATAGAAACATACATTTCTCCGTTTAATTTTATTTTGTTAAATTGCAAATATAAGTGACAATTAACACACATCTCATTGAGTAGTGTCAACAAATTTTACAAGCTCAAATTAATTGAAAAATAAAGAATCTCAGTAAATTATGTTCATCGCATGTGTCCATGTTCATTCTCTCAAAATAATTGTCACAATGCTTAAAGGTCAACGGGATAGGAAAAACTTGGTGTTACTCGTCTGATGCTGTTTCTTCTTCTATTGAGGCGCAACTTAGCGAGGGTCCACTGTATATTGCCAAACCAATAAATCAATATCGCATTCCCATGAGATTCACAGTATGCTTGCTATATGATATTATTCTTAAACAGGACATGTACAATATCTGCCTACAATAAAATATTTGACAAAAGAATTTTCTAATTTGCGGTTTGTACATGGGAAAGAATGTAACTTACTGATGAGTATTACATTGTAACTAGAGGCAGTGATAGACTGAAAGATCTGTCATCAGGGGCATGGCACTGGAGCATAGAGAGCGCCCTCTAGTGACAGATCTTTCAATCTAAGCCAGTGACTGAATCTCTTCAAAACATGCCTTCATTCTAACCATTTTTACATCACAGGTACAGGAAGCGTTTGAGAGAACATCACAGGAAGCAGCGACGCACAAACAGTCACTCGTCATGGCAACAGAGAAGGAGAAAAAGGCAACAAATCTGGTGACTGAGCTCACGGCTGTAAGTCATGTGTTAAAACATCAATTTCACTGAAAGCGAAGTATTAAATTAAAAAACAACAGAACCAATTGAAAGAATGAATTCTTCAACTACTTCAAAAAACTTTTGTAAGATGCAAATCATGTTGCCATGCCAACTATAACAACATCTGAGATGAGATGAAATGTCAGTTTTAAAGTGAAAAAGCTATCTCTTAATCTTCTGATCCTAAATGACATACTAAAAACATATACCTTTGCAAAGGGTAGTCTTTTCCAAAATCATGGACAAGAATTATTTCGTCTTTTCTTCATGACAATACTGTTCCCATCTCAAATTTAATTCTGTTTTCAACTTGTGCCTGTTCACACAGTAGTGTTTCAACAATACAGTCAGATCTGTTGAAGTGACCTTTTCATTTAGTATTGAAAGGTGTTCTGTTTTTGCTTTTTTCTTTCAGATGGTCAAAGAGCAGAAAGGCAGACTAACTGAGTTGTCCAAGTCTAAACAGGAAGCATTGACAGAGGCAAAGGTTGGTGTATTCAAATTCTCTTCAGGGTTTACACATTTCTCAAATATTAGGTATTTTCACACAACATTAACTTACACTCACTTTCTGAATAAAAATATGTCTTCGTTTGTCTGTTTTGAGATGGCAAAAACCAGATTTCAAAGTAACATGACACCATGTACACTGTATGTGGTTAGTTCAAATCAAAATTCCCAATTTGAGAATCTTTATTATGTGTAATACCGGTATATGACATGTAGTTCAGTGAGACACTGTGATACAAAAATGCTCTATGAGTAATCTATAACTTGACGAAATTTTATTAGTGTTAATCTTTGTTAACCGTAGGACTAATCTGTTACTACTGTCATCTTCTAACAAAGTGCATGTGTAGTTCTGATGTCAATGTCAGTTTGTGAAGGTCTATATTAAAATTTTTCAAGTGACACAGCAAATCATATACATCGGGCAATCAATGGACAGAACCAGCCTCTATAGTTTCAGTGTTTGGTAGAAAGAAAACATATCTATCAAATGTCTTCAAGCATAGGCCGTATGTCAACTTCATCTGCCGCTGCTCAAAGCTTCCATTTATACACTTTGTTGTTCACCTCTCTTCAGGAACGTCTTCAAACCGTGGAAGCTCACTTGGACGAGGCAAGGAGGAGAATGGTTCAAATGGAGATGTTGAAACAAGACAAAAGCAAACTCCAGTCACAGATCACAGCTCAGGAATCACTCATTGAAGGTCTGAGAGCTGAGAAGAGATTATGGAGTCAGGAATTAGCAAATCAAGGTGCGAAAAAATGCTATGTTTATCTTACTTTTTAGCTTTAGTGATCATGCAATTTCTTGGTATTTTGATTCCATCTAAATAATTCAATGTAATTTGTGAAGTGATTTACTATGAGAAGTTGCTATTAATCTTTCTTGTCCATGATAAGTCTGATAGCATATGTTATCGATGTGTTTTGTGAAAGGGTAAAATTGTGAATGGTGTCCATATTTCATTACTGTAACAGCATTACAGTACTGCTGCATCTCTTAGCACAGTACTAGTCAGTGTAAAGATCCTTTGAGTTGAGCAAAGAAGCCAGGTACATGAGAATATTGTCTAAAATGTGCCAATATCAGCAACACTTGACGTACTGCACCCGTACATTAATAATCTCTAAATCTGCTCCCTTTCGCTACTCTCTGTATTCTTGCATGCGCACGTCCTCTCCATCCCTTTCCTCTTCCCAACCTGATTGCTTTCCCCCTCCCATGTTTGTCCACCTCCATAAGAAATAAAAGTTTATTTATTTTTGCCCATTGCGTATAGGTGCTAACCTGGCTCAAGACAGAGGTCGTCTTGAAGCCAGAATAGACGCCCTTACTGCGGAGGTTGCTGCTTTGAAGAAACAGGAAGAGAGAGATCAGGATGCTTTGAGAATCAAGAGCAAAATGATTGAAGATCAGACTGATACCATCAGGAACTTGAAAGAGGTAAGTGGTGTATGCTAACCACACATATCTCAGGGAAAGATAGACTTTTCGTAATACTTACCATCAGTAACAAAACTCATGTACCACTCGCTCAACAAGCTGTTTTCCTTATTTATCCTCTGCCATTGAGTATTTCACTTACAGGTCAATTTATCATCATTTAGTCAAGTTTGTGAAAAATATAGTAAAACGTACATGCCCCGTATAGTGTATTTTAATAGATGATGTGAAGAATAAATGGAAAACACACCTATGTCTCATTTTCACTAACTTGTCTGGCTAATATATAAACACAGTGACTTGTAGTGACTTAGCCTAATAGTGAAAGTGTATTTCACAGCAGTGTCACAGAGATCTTATGAATGCTCCGACTTTTTATGCTAATTTTGAATGACTTCACCTATTATAAGGTTTTAGCAGGGATAGTATGAGCAAAAGATACCAATACAGTGAAAGAAATGAAATGATATACAAGTAGTATACCCCTTCCCTGTGATGATTTCACAAGTTCATGTAGAATGTTGTTCTCTATGAAAAAAAGAGACTGTCTGCTGCAGTAGGGATGTTCTTGTAAAATATATCAAATAAGAGCATGAAATTTGAACTGCCTAGTTAGGTGTAATCTCATGTTTGATTCTGCCAGTTGTCACAAAATCAAAACAAGACATTTTCAGTCGCCTTTCTTTAATCTTTAGGGTCTTGTAGAAAGAGACAGTGAAGTCCGAGATGCCCGGGAAGAATCCCTGAAGATACAGAAGACTCTGGAAGAACAACTTGGAGATGAGAAAACAGCCAATCAGGAACTGCAGGATGGAATTGAGAGACTGACAGAGAGAAAGGAACAGTTGAAACAACAAGTATCTGAGTTACAGTCAGAACTGGATGATAGCAGACAGGCTCACAAGTGAGAAAACAAGTTCTGTAGGGGAATGTTTTGTATCAAGATTACAGGGAAACAGGGAAGCTAATTTGACATTTGAACCTAAAAATGATATAGATTCAGTGTTATCAGGAAATGAATGGTAGAAAATATTGAGCTGATAAAGGAGAGTTTAATCCTGTGAAATGAAAGCTGCTCCTTTCACAATCCCTCAGGTTTCATTTCAGTCTCAGAAATATACCTCTAACCTTGTGAACAAATCTACATGAACCATTCATAACAATGGGTTTGGGCTAAACCATTGGGTGAAAGGGTTAAAGGTATACTGTCACCTGTTCCAATTTTGCCACAGTTACCATTGAAAGAGAAAATCTAACCAATCACAGATTGTAAGCGGGTGGCCGCTTTTTAAAACCAGCGCCCTCACATAGACATTTTGAATACAAAGGAACGCCCCTTTGACCATATAGGGCATATTTAGATCACAGGTGACTGTATACCTTTAAAAGTCATGTCGGTTGCACCTTTTATTTTCGTCATTGTTTTCCAATGGTTTTTTCAGGGCATTGGACAAGAAGTGGAAAGAGAGAGCTGAGCTGATTGGAACTCTGGAAACTCAGGTGAAGAAAGTCAAGGAGAATTACGAATCAAAAGAGAGGACACTGAAAGAGGAGAGAGATAAAGCCATTGCTGATGAGAAGTGAGTTTCTCCAAATACTGGTGACATCAACAGCCCTATCACATTGCTTTATATCGATGTTAATAAATCTGAACTGATCTGCCAATACTTTGTGAAGGATTGCAGTAAATCTAAGCCAACAAGATTCGTCTAATCAATTTCTGACAACAAAAAGAATGTATCAATTGTCGCTTCATAATCTGTCAAACATGTGTAGGTTATTCAGTTAAGTATTGCAACATGATATATTCAATCTGTTGAGCAGCTGACATTTTATCCAGTGCAGTAATGTAAGGCCAAAAAAAATTGATTTGTTTCTGGTCACCGCCCGCATCACTTCAAAGTGTGCGCATCAACTCTTTTTTCCCGTTTTTCGTTTAGCCCTATGGAAAAAAGGGAAAAATGTATCAAATTCCACCAAAAATTAAAAAATTGAAAAAAATTGCGTCGCTGCATCATTTTTGCCACGTGTCAATGACCAGAAACAAACCTATTATTTTTTGGCCTAACATCCCTTTTTGAAGAAATTACCAATTCTTTCCCATTTGTTAGATGTATGCCATTTTGGCTACTTTGCAATCTAATTCATGTCGGTAATGAATTTTGATTGAAAAAAATACATTGCAGTGCATGATTGTTTTGAGACATTAAAAAAGTTTACAGAACCCGCCCCCAAAAATATTTCCACATTTATTATGTTTACAGAACGTCTGCAGAAAGGTTGCAGTCCATTGACAATGCATTCCGTAAACAATTGGAAGCAGCACAGAGAAGCCATGAAGACCAAATGGAGCAGTTACATCGGGAAAAGCAACAGGAAATTGAAGACGCAAACCAGAGGGTAAGTGTCAGAGATTTTTATAAGTTACCCATACATGAATCATGAAAAAAAATACTATTTGGTCGCCAATGTGCAGTTTTATGGTTGAAAACCACAAATTGTAAAGCAAACTATTATATATTGGTGTTCACTGTCTGCTTGCAGAGCAAGAAAACTGCCTTGCCTGTGAATGTTATAGTAAGTCTGAAGTCACTTTTCCAAACTTTAGTATTCTGCTTATCTCCAGAATTTACGTTTAGGTTTTGCATATTATTGTTTACTTTCAGCTTTGCAGCAATGAACAATATCCAAGACACTTGACACATGTGGTTTTAGCATTGTTGAACTGTTTTCAGACATTTGACAATTTCCCATACCATGACTTACAGGTACTAGAAGTTGAAGAGGAAATGAGACAGTTACTGGTGGAGACGGCAAACAGTAAGAGAGCGATGGAGGAAAAGATAAACCGTGTTACTAAGGCATTCACAGACCTTCAAGAAGATTTGAAACACTGAGCCATGACTCTCCCTGTGATAGTACTCATCCATGTTCCACATGTACCAGAACTGATGTCATTTTAAAAGATATGGACCACTTGCATGCACATATTCTGTGATCACGAAAAAGATTATTTACTTGCCTTGTCATATTTCTCTGATCGCTTGCACTTGTATGCATGTTTGGACTATTTTCTTGCCAGTGTCCTGTCGATTTGTTGTGAAACTCATTTTTATTTATGACATCATCAAGGGCAAAAGGAAAGTCACAGAACCGGTACAGACCCTGTTGTGCTCTGAAACAGGTCCAACGTTGCCAAAGAAAACAATGGGGACTGTACCAAATTTTTATGACAAAACTGTCAACGCACCACTACAGTTGACAGTGTGGCCATCAGAACACCATTTCTTGAACGTATAAAAAAATTAGTGAATTGAAGGTATGTTCGTCCATTCAATAGCATGGGTAAATGAAAGATTACTTTGATCAGCAAAGGTTGGGCTGTTATGAAGTATTGGTATAGTAGTATGTAACAGTAGTATCTCCATTACTATTCCCAATCACTCTGATGTAATCTTTGTAAATATCACATACTTTGTAAATATTGCAACATGGCTAATTATTAATTGCACTTATCAAAAACTTAGGTCAATAAAAACACAAATCACTAACTTGGCTGTTTTGTATAAGTTCTATCATTTTCTATTGTATGACTTTGTGCATTAATCTCCTTTTTATATTGTTTACACTATTTGGTACAAATTTTGTCAGAAATAATAAATTATTTATTAAATATAACTATTGTGTAAATGCATAATGTGATTAGTAGATTGTAATTACATTATTCATTGATTGAACAATAAATGTATAGTATTTGTATATTAGTCAAAATAAAATGACATTTTTATAGAGGTTGGGTTTATTTTTAATCAGTGACATGGCAGCTGTAATTGAACAAGTCTGCATGAAGTGTGTGATGCATGATGAAGTGGGACATTTTTGTTGTAGACTAAGTGAACCGTCATATGGCACACGAGCAAGACTATCCTCAATACAGCTTGTAATGTTTACTCCACAGGCTGTTTCATGTGCTAGGCAATCTTCGGATGTAAATAAATGCTGAAATGGTGGGCATGCAAATGGGTGAAAATGGGGTCAGTCGTTAATGAGGAGGAATCTGCTCCTGTGTCTGCACTTGGAGAGGAGTTCCGTACATTTCGGGTCGATCTACCGTCTGATACTTGTAAATACAATGGCAATATTTTACCAGGATTTGGTACTGGTTTATCATGCATGCTCTGTATTGATATCATGGGAAGATATTTATTGAGAGGCTGTCTTTTACACTTGGACTTGGCATGGATGTAACATTTTACATTCATTCCCTAACGATACCACACACCATCGCCGACCAGTTCTTGTCAGCAGGTGACTCACTTATTCCTAGACACATACGGAAGGAGACTTGTGCTATAATTCTATCAGCTGTCTGATTTTTGGTGAACAGGATGATTATTTGAGCAAAGTTTTCTGTAAAAATGTCACGTGACCAGATGACCTTTCACCTCGATTTTACAAATACCAGTATGCTTTTAAATCAGTAACTACGAGATCTACAGCCTTCATATTTGGTAGGATGAAGCTGCTAATAGTGTCGCATCCTGAACCTTGTTAATTATATATCAAATAAAATATTATTGATATTGGCTGTGACACGCAGGGGGAGGGTTACTGTTTTTTGCCCATGGAAATTAGGGAGGGTCACGTTTTTCTTGCGAATATTTTTGAAGGGTCACTGTTTTACGTGCAGCGTCATTTTCCAAAACACCGGCCCTCCCTTCTTGTAATTTCTATCAAATCCCTTAGTATAATAACCTAGGCTGCTGCATTTAAAATTCGTAAACACACATATCGCAGGTCACCACTTCATTCATATAGAAGGCGCTGTATAATACTTAAAGGTGATTTATCAGTGTAGTAATATGTAAAGTAAATTGGAGTGAAAAAAGCACTGATGATCTGTTTCTAGCTTAAACTGCAGAACGTGAATCGTGAAATTTGGCACGCGGCGCTTGAAATATGCTTTAAAGCACGTAGGATTTATTTTTAACATTTCAATAGTCTGTTATATAAATTGAAGTTAATCATGATTTTTATCTCTCATTCATCAAAGTTCCATGGTACAACATAATCCTATGCCACGATTTGTCTGGGTACAGACATTCCCCTTTCCTCATTTGATCAGATCTAGATCAAATGATATGCGAAAAGATTTTCGAAGTCTTAAGGGTAAGGTTGCAAAAATAGTTACTTCTGGCTCGCTGAGTATTCTTAACTTTAGTCATAAAAATAAGTCCCAACCGTTTTTGTTCGCATTCCATGAAACAATCCCTCGAACTCCATCACCTAGTGGTGGAGGGACTGTGATGGAACTAAACATGACAAAGGCACGTTATTCGTTCATGGATTCCATATGTTTTAGAGACTGGACAGTTTCTTCGGCCGGAGGGAGTGGATTCATCGGGGGTGTCACAATGTTTTTGAAATGCCAAATAGGGGGATCAGTGTGGTTTGGAATTTCGACACGGGCTCATACTTGCCTAAAATGCATCATAACAGCCACTAGTTTCATCATTCGGTTGCATTTTTCATTATTAAACATTCGTACTATTCCGTCTGGGGCTCGAAGATGTCGTCATATATTTTGCTATTTATTCTCGAAAGGTAGGTGCGATGCCCTGGTGCTTGAACTATCAGCCCATAGAGAGTTAAGTAGTATTTGCTCTGATGCCCAAACAAAATTTTGGCAAAATTCAATATTCAACAGTTCATCAGAGGTAAATGGAGTGTGCATGTCCATTGCTAAATAAAATGTGAATATAAGTAATGTTTTTTATGTACACTGCCATTCAGCACAATTATGAGCGTCTAAATCTCTGAATTAAATTTAAATACGACATGCAGGAGTAGAAATCGCTATCCGTATATCTGTCTAAGTGTAGCCGGCCTGGCCAGGTTTGAAAAAGACTCTCCCCATTCCCAGTCACACCTGTAATTGCTGACGCATCCCTTGTGAAAAGCAATGATCCTAGAGTCATGGGACTGGCTAGCTATTTGAGTGGGAGGTGATGTAAACGAAGAATAACATGTGAAGAATAAAACATTGATCATAATGCATAAAAAAGTAGAGAAGCAATCATGATATCTAATGGTGTGACTTACAGTCTAGATCAATTCTAACGACAACCTTTGGTTATTTTGTTTTTCGCAAGTCACAAGAGTGACTATTTTATTTCATTTGCTCTTTGTGTTTATATTTTTGTTAACTTTATTTTTATTTTTCCAAGGACATACTTTATATATGAGCCAATTGTGCTTGTGTGCAGTTATTTCTGACTGTAGAGGATTCAATCGACGCTCGGTCCTCACAAAAATACATTTCAAATTATTAATCTTTCGAGAACAGATGAAATAAAACGATTGGCACAATTGATAGTGTCTAGCGCATTATGAAAATGGAAAGGTGACAGTAGGTGATCTTGTTCAGAAGATTTACTTTGCTTTGGTGTCGTGATCTTTGAAAAGAAAAACGTAGTTTCACTGCACAGTACATACAGTGAAACATTTGAAAGTGTCAGTTGAAGGTGTTAATTAATTCGGTGTTAAGTATGCTGTGCGTAAGGTCTTGGCTAAATTTGGCCCTAATTGTCCATGCAGATTTATGCAAAAGTTCAATGTTGATGTCGAATGCTAAATGTCAAAGAAACTGATGATAGAGTTTAGCTGTTCACATGATGATTGAAATACAGATGAGCAAGAAAGTGTTTATTGTGCAATAGTCAGGCGTTTCCCAGGCGCGTCTGACGGTCTCGTGCTGGGGCTACCAGGCTTTAACCTGGAGATGGGGTTTGGCATTTGACTAGGAGCAGCCTTTCCCCTCCCTGCCGGCGGTAACACCCTCATGGGGTGCGAGATTTCGGTGTAATATCACATCCGATGTTGCAATTTTGTCGTTTGTCTGACAAACATTTGTTTTTTGCTTACGAAAGGCAAACTAGTGTATAATAAAACTATAAGAAGAAGATTGAATAATACTATAAGAAGAAAATTAAAGACACATATTTTCTTAACCGTCTACAGTAAAGTTGATTTGTAGGCTTTTTGCTATACATATGAATAAAATATAATATCAACATAAAATAATCTAAACTTATGATATAAACAAATTAGATGCCTATCACTTCGTATAGCATTGTCGATGCATTGACACTGAAATTAAAACACGACCAAACCTTTGATATCCTGCCACATTCTACTCAAGACCTCTTCTAAAAACTAAATTGTATTGCTGCCATCTTCTAGCCAGGCCAACAGCTCGAAAAAACTCCGGGAATAACCAGCAAGGGAAGAAGGGTTGCTGATCTTTATACTTTGAAAAATGTGGGTTGTCTTGGAACTGTATATTTGTTGCCGATAAACGTAGGACACCTAGATTAGTAGTTGTAAATCTGATATCTCCAACGGACGATACTAAATGTCGTCTGAACGACATGTCAAATACTATTTGGTAATAGACTATGGAAGTTGTGACGTGTTGTGTGTAAAGACTCAGAGGTCAAGAAAGGACTGTACGATATCGTCTACCAACAGTATATGGCAAGGTTAAGGCTGCGTTCACAATAAATTGTGAGGGGAGCTGGGGAATTCGGGGGATTCGAAATTTCTCGGGGTAGTAGAGGAAGACTTGAAAGTTTTGCTCTGCCAATGGGTAGGGGTCTGAAGATATTTTGGTTCCAAACATTTTGATGTCATCCAATTTTTCTAATGTAAGTAACAATTGAACAAAATCTAGAACCATTTTGTCGATTTTCGTAGAAACAACAAGTTGGCCTTGTAACGGGGCACAAGTTACAACTGTTGATATTCTTTACAATATTTCTATCCAATGTATCAAATACAGGTTCTTGCTGTCTCTCTGCAGCATACTGAAACACACAATCTTCAGTTTGTCAACAAAGCCTGTATAAATATTGGTGATAATTGCATTATAGACAAGATTTAAAGTCATTTGTCAATTATATAAGCGCATGGTACACCTATACAGGCTGTGTTTGCAGGCTGAATACTGGACAGCTCATTATGGTGAAGGGAATATAGTACAAGAACGCAGTTGTATAAACTAGACAAAAATATTGTCAAAATTATCAAAGTTAATACTGTAACAGCTACTCCCCTGCTACTGCCTACGGGCATTGTCACTGCATACCGGCAGTGACAGTGATAGCTCTGACTCTGATGTAGTTGAAGACACTTATGTGACAGTGAAACATACCGGTACACAAGATCAGGCCAGAGAGCAACACATGGAAGACCTGGAGACTTAACAGTTACCAGGGATTTTTGAATTCTGGCATATGAGAATAATCAAATATTGGAGAAAAAAGATGGGGTTACCATGCTTTATTTTCTTCAAATGTACGATGAAAAGTCACAGTTTTTCACGAAAATCACTTAGAATCAATATATAATACCATTCAAGTTTCAAGTGAAATTTTTCTCATCTCATCGCACAATAACACAAAAGTAAAACTTTGAACAGTAAAGACTCTAAATTCATGACAAATGTGTGACTAAATGGAATTATTTATTTTTGCTCAAATTTGCCACAATTACCAGCAAAGTTTCTGAAATTAAAACGTTTATTGGTGTAATTCTTTGACCTTTCAGTATTGTCATTTTGTAAAAATAAGTAGCATCTAAGTCTTGTACTTTTGAAGAAAAAAAAATTCGGTAGGTCTCTGTGCTCAGTTTTTCACAATTTTGGAAGGAATTCACCAGGAATTCACAATTTGCACACTCTCTCATGATTGTCACTTTGTGTGCTTTTCAGCAGGTGCCATTGACCTGCCCAGAGCTGGAAATCAGCTTAGACTGGTAAATCCGAAAAGTCCGCTGATGCATTTAAAAATGAATCATGTTAAGAATTTGCCCTAGGAATATGGCTATACAAACTGCTGATAAGAGGTAGTGTCGAACATCTGCGAGCAGAACTACGCATACATGTTTATTTTTCTATGCGTGCATTCTCAATAAATATGCGGCTATATGATAATTTGGGGGACTTGAAAATTTTTTATCATACAGACGGGGAGGCTTGAAAATTTTTAGAAGGTATGGAGGGGATCTGGAAAAAATAAGATTTCAATTGCGATTCCTCCCCCCCCCCTTCCCCCACCATTTTTTTGTGAACGCAGCCTAATATTTTAATATTTTGAAGCCTCGGGAGACAGCAATGTTTGAATATTCATTTCATCCATTTTCAGAAAATGTAGAATGCCACCGGAAATGTCCGCAAATACCGGAGTTTGCTCACGACTTTCGGGAGACGTGCAGGTACGAAAACTAACCAGTGTCTCGTTATAATAGAAACTGGCTGCTCTTTATTCAAAATGTCGTTCAGTAATATTGAAGGTCTTCTAATATTGTGAGCGACAAAGTTGGTTATTAAGATCGTATCAAGCATATTTTACTGTAATTTCTCAATTTTTTAGATTCTTTATGTCTTCATTTCGCTATTTCGTCATTTCGTCCATTATAGTTAACCCACACAGTGCTACTCCCGTACATTTGCGTAGCTGGCGCCCTCTTGCGATCGCTACAATCATACAACTGATTCCGAGCAAGGACACATAAAGCTCCAAAAACGGTCGAAAAAACGTCAATTATAAACTTTATTATCACCTAATCTCCAAAGCAAGTTAAATATTTGAATTTCGAGAGAGAAACGGGAAAATTCGTCCATTGTGGCAACTTTTGACCGCTCCGGCGGACATTTTTTGTGGGGACAACGATAACTACTTATTTTATTTTATTTTTTTTGAAAAAGATAAATTTATTTCAACATAGTCACAAATAAAACAAAGCTACATAACTGTGCATGTATTAAAATAACTATGCGTCTTGTCTAAAACAACAAATAATTAGCTGTTTAATTACAAAGATCATCATATGAATGCATTCAGGATGCATTCTTCTCCTTCAAGTCTTACAAGGCTTGAAAACTTTGCGATAAAATCCTCAGCTTTGTTCATCATCTTATAAGTGAAATATAATGTATTCATCCATGAGGAGAGACAACATTTTAATTGCATGACATAGGATTGAAGGGAAACTTTAATCCCGAATGTCGAATATTCCAAACTGTATATTTTACAAAGGAAGTAATACAGTAAATAATGTCAGATGTTACATTATTATCATTTTCAATTCCTGCGATTGCTAATCTTTTGACATTGATATTATTATCAAAGTTGTGTTTTCTGACAAAGAAAGAAATACATTTCTGCCAGATTTCTTTTACATATTTACACTCAAATAAGATGTGTTCCAGTGTTTCTTCTTGGCCACAAATATGGCATTTCCCATCACTTAAATTGAAAGTTTTGGCCAAGCTTCCTGTGACTAGGCCTCTGTGGAAAATCTTCCATTTACTGAATTGCTGACAATTCCTGTTGAATTAAGACGACTGAATAAAGTACCTTTGTAACTGTCAGTGAGACTTAGATTCTCAGCCCATTTTTGACCAATTTGACCTTTGCATGCATGCCATTTCATATCAACTAATTTCCAATAAAGTGACTTGGTTTTGACATCACTTTTTGTCAGACCATAATTCTCTAAGTCTAAAGTATCATAGTTTTCTTCATTGTGGATGTTTGAAGTGATGATTTGTTCCGGGAATCTGGAACGCATTGAGGAGTGTTTCATACTCTGTCTTAATTTCTCTTGTACATGTCTATTTGTACCTCCTCTAATTTTTGCAATTATTTCCCATTGTTGAAGCCAGTCATTTCTGTCATCATTCCAGATGTCCTTAAGCCTTAAAATTCCACTCTTAGACCACTTTTCATAAAAGAGGACACTTCCTTCATTCTTAATATTGTCATTATACCACAGAACTTCTTTAAGAAGATTCCGTTTTGATGTTGGTAAATTCACTCTTGTAAGTCTAAGTGACTTCCAGGTATTTGACGTATCCCATACACCATCGGGGTTCGTTTGTTGTTGACTTTGAAATTGAGATGGAGGTAGTGATAATCACTATTCAGTTTATTGTCATAATTCGCTATGAAATATTTTGATAGGCTGGCCCATTTAGGGGTCCCTTTATCTGGATTTTTCTCAAATAATTTCATATGCCACTTTAATTGAAGTGCATTAATTCTTTCTTCAATGTCAACAACTTTTTTGCCACAGTCATCATATCTTTGAATGAAAATGCCCCTTTTTATAACTTCTCGTTTGCCTCTCCAAATAAAATTCCATAATTTACTATTTGCTTCATTAATAATTTCCTTAGGTACGTGATCAAATGATGCCAGGTACCATAATTTTGATGCAGCCAGCATATTAGCTACTAATCAGTGCGGTTTTTAAACTCCAAGCCCATAAACCTTTGGATTTCTTTTTGTTCAGCTTTGCACCTGTTGCTTTTTCATATTTGTTGAACATTCTCAACGACTGTGTAATGCTTTTCAAATTTCTCAAGTAAAGAGTTGTATCATCTGCAAAACTTTTCCTCTTGTTTGTCTGGTATTATGAATCCCGATATGCTGTCATCTTTACGAATATTTTTGGCTAGCACTCCTGCTGCCATAATATACAGTAACGGTGATAAGGGGCACCCTTGTCTCACACCCTTATGAAGTTGAATACTGCGGGGAAGAAAGCCATTGCACTTAATTTTGCATGTAGTATTATTATAAAGAATTTTTATCCACTTGATAAAATTAGTGCCAAAGTTGAATTTGTCAAGGACTTGAAAAAGGAAATCTCTGTTTAACCTGTCCAAAGCTTTTGTTTGGTCAAGACTTATGACAATAAGAGGTTTATCAGCAAAATTAGCATATTCAATAATATCTCTAGTAAAGACAATATTATCACCTATCTCCCGCCCGGGGATGTATCCACACTGATCTGGGCTGCATATTTTGCCAATTACCTTCCGCACCCTATTAGCAATTACTTTTGCAAGAATCTTATAGTCTACATTGAGGAGACTTATTGGTCTCCAATTATTTAAGTCTGCCTTATCTCCCTTTTTATAGAGCAAAGAAACTAAACCAAGTTTAAACTACTTATTTTTTGGATGGGGTAGCCAAAAACGCCCTCACACGGTCTAGTACTCGCCTCTGCCTCCTTGAGTACGGACAGCAGTTTCTGACACTAACTCCTCAGATCATCTCACTTTACACATCCGTAGGAGCATGAAGAGGTTTTTTATCACGTGTCTTTCACATGTTAATGTAAAAGTACAGCAAATGAGAAAATTATAGAAATATGACACTTTCTTCGGGCTAGCCAAAAACGCCCTCACACGGTCGAAGTACTCCCCCTGCTTCCTTCAGAGGGATAATGATTTTCTGACCATAACCTCACTTTATACATGAAACGGTTTTAATCACGTATCTTTCACATGTCAATCTCACGTTTAAAAAGAATTTCTGCATGTTGGAAAACTCAAACTCAGGTTCAACTTTCCTTGCGAAGAATAGATTACTAAAGCACTCCGCATGACAGTTAACTAACTCATCTCTACAAAGGATCGGAAAAAGTTCAGACAGGGCACAAGAGCAAAGCAACAAAACAAAAATTTTCTGCACTTTAGATCGACATTGGGTCATTCAAAGTCATTGACCCTACAAGTAAACGGGAGTAAAATATTTTTAGGCATGCAAGGCTTTGCTCTTTTTTGGTGCAGATTAATTTGAGGATGTGAGATTGTTTTGTAGCATAATGTCTTCTAAAAGAATGTAACACTCATAGATTTTTGACTGGATTAAAGGTTACCTACCTGTACAGGCTTTTCACCCAAAAATTGACCTGCTAATTAGTTTTATGTCGGCAAAAGGTCAATTATATGCTTGAATATCAGCTTAATCTCCAAAACAAGTTTACTAATATGAATTCCAGAGGAAAAAAAACGGGCAAATTCGGCCATTTTGGCAACTTTTGACCGCTCCGGCTGACGTTTTTTCTTTAGGGTAGCCAAAAACGCCCTCGCACGGTCGAGTACTCGACTCTGCATCCTTCAGAGGGACAATGATTTTCTGACGATAACTATTCACCTCACTTTACACATCCGTAGGAGGGTTTTTATCGCGTCACGGTATGTTTCACATGTCTATCTCACATTTAACAAGAATTTCTGCAAGTCGGAAAACTCAAACTCTGGTAAAACTTTCCTTGCGGACTAGAGATAACCACAGTACTCCGCATTACAGTTAACTAACTAATCTCCATAGAGTTTCCACCGACATTAGATAACATATTGGGAGTTAAAACTTATTTCCCACAAAACTTTCAAATCGGAGGTTCAACTGAGCTAGGCATTGCTTAGGTTATATAACTCAAAATCAGCCACTACTCTTTACGGAATCTCTTCGTTTGTAACCAAAGCACGCTATATGACAGTGAACTAACTCATCTCCATAAAGGATCCGCCGATATTGGGAAAAGTTCAGACAGAAAAAGCCGAAGCAACAAAACAAACAATTTTCTGCATTTTGGATCGACATGGGGTCACTCAGGGCCATTGACCTTACAAGTACACTGGAGTAAAAGATGTTAGGCATCCAAGGCTTTGCTCATTTTGATCCCGATTGATTAGGGAAGATGGCCGATTGTTTCGTTGCTTAATGACTGGACTAAAGCGTACCTACCTGTGCAGGCTTTTCACACAAAAATTGACCTGCTAACAGGCTATATGTAAAAAAAATAGCTTGAATATCAGCTAAATCGTCAAAGCAAGTTTATTTATTTGAATTTTGGGCGGAAAAAATCCGGGAAAATTCGGCCATTCTGGCAACTTTTGACCGCTCCGACTGACCTTTTTTTCTTCGGGGTAGTCAAATAATATTTGGTTATAGACTATAGACGTTGTGACGTGTGGCTATGTCGATACTCAGAGGTCAAGAAAGGACGATACGGTATCGTCTCAATTGAAAATGTGAGACAATTTGAGACGATTCTACCGACAGTATCTGGCAAAGGCTAATATTTTAATATTTGGAAGCCTCGAGAGACAGCAATGTATGAATATTCGTTTCATCTGGTTTAGAAAATATGTAGGATGCCTTCTCCAATATCCACAAATACTGGAGTTTGTTCACGACTTTCTAGGGAGACATGCAAGTGTGAAACTATCCAGTGTCTCGTTTAAATAGTATCTGTAAAATCTCTACCAGTCAAGGTGCTCTATATTTAAGATGGCATTCAATAATTATACTAATATTGTAAGTGACGAAGTTGATTATTGACATCGCATCAAGCATATTTTACAGTAATTTCTCAATTTCTCTGATTCTTTTTTTCTTCATTTCGGTATTTCGCCATTTCGCTATTATAGGTAACCCACACGGATCTACAACCTCTGCATAGCTGGCACCCTCTTGCGATCGCTACAACTATGCAACTGATTCCAAGCAAGGACACGTACAGCTCCAAAGGAAAGCAAACGTGGAATTGACATTGATGCAGTAAAAGACAGGGGCAGCGGAACAACTGTTGATTGGCATCGGGCAAGCTATCGATGTGACTGCCGTTAATAAAAACCCAATGCAGCCATGCTGAGGGCGTTGCAAAGGAAAGCACACTTTTTACCACTTTGCTTATGGACAAAGCCTCCTCTCATAAATTAGGTCTGCTTTTTAATGCGGGTTTCGATGTGTTAGATTCTCATTGTCACACAGATATTGACGCTTGAATTTTAATCAGATATTTTAGGAACATCCTACATCTGGGAGTTGCGATGGCTTTTCATCCAAAAATTGACTTGCTAGGTGGCTGTATGTCGGCAAAAGGTCAATTATATGCTTGAATATCAGCTAAATCTCTGAATCAAATTTACTAATTCGAAAGAAAAAAGAGGAAATTAGACCATTTTTGGCAAATTTTGACCGCTCCGGCTGACGTTTTTTTTCTTTGGGGTAGCAAAATACGCCCTCACACGGTCGAGTACTTTACTCTGCTTCCTGTAGACGGACAATGATTTTCTGACAATAACTACTCAATCACTTTACACATCCGTTGGAGTATAAACCGCATTATGAAATTGGAAAGGAGACAGTACGGTGATCTTGTTCAGAAGATTTACTTTCCTTAGATGTCGTGATCTTTGAAAAGAAAAATGTATCGCATCAGTACACTGTGCATACAGTACATTTGAAAGTGTCAATTCAAGGTGTTAATTAATTCAGTGTTGGGTATGCTGTTTGTAAGGTCTTGGCTAAATTTGGCACGAATTGTCCATGCAGATTTATGCAAAATTTCAACGTTGATGTCGAATGCTAAATGTGAAAGAAACTGATGATAGAGTTTAGCTGTTCACATGGTGATTTAAATACAGAGGAGCAACAGCGTGTTTAGTGTGCAATAGTCAGGCGTTTCCCAGGCGCGTCTGACGGTCTCGTGCTGGGGCTACCAGGCTTTGACCTGGAGATAGGGTTTGGCATTTGACTAGGAGCAGCCTTTCCCCTCCCTGCCGGCGGTAACACCCTCATGGGGTGCGAGATTTCGGTGTCATATCAAATCCGATGTTGCCATTTTGTCGTTTATCTGACAAACATTTTTTTTCCTTATACGAAAGGCAAACTAGTCTATAATAATACTATAAGAAGAAAACTAAAGATACATATTTTCTTAACCGTCAACAGTACAGTTTATTTAAAGGCATTTTTTGCTATACAAATGAATAAAATATAATATCAACATAAAATAATCTAAACGTATGATATAAACAAATTAGATGCCTACCACTTCGCATAGCATTGCTGATGCATTGACACTGAAATTAAAACACGACCAAACCTTTGATATCCTGCCACATTCTACACAAGACGTCTTCTAAAAACTAAGCTGTATTGCTGCCATCTTGTAGCCAGGCCAAGAGCTCGAAGGAACTCTGGGAATAACCGGAAAGGAGAGAAGGGTTCCTGATCTTCATACTTTGAAAAATGTGGAATAGAAGTAACCTGTAGTGCAGTAGTAAAGATTACTTCTGGAAGTCATGGCGATTGCAAAAGAAGCTATGTTTACTCTGTCTGAGAAATAAGGCCAAAGTAATTAAATTCTTTGTTTTGCGTCCCCATCCGCTTAGGTTTTTAGCTTTTCATGAAAAACACACACGGTGTATTTGAATAGGAAATTTTGGGACATAACCGCTTAGCTTTTCTGAATTAAAAATTTTGTTACATTTTCAATTTGCTGCAATCAAATTACATTGTGTTAATTTTCTTGTGTGTGTTTTTCAGCCGCTTAGACGCGTACCTTTTCCCCTTTTGAGTCACGTTGGACACAAAACAAAGAATTAAAGAATTAAAGAAATAAGATGCTAGAACTGAACTATTATTGGCAAAATTCCAAGTAAACTCACCTTGGTTTTCATCACTGCACAATGCAAGTGCACTGCGATGACACAATCCAACTGCTTAGGGAGGTCAGGAAGGAATGCGATCCCCACTGACACAGACTAAATGGCGTCATTTCGTGGTCATTTTGGAGTGTTTGAAACGTTCAGTTTTCAGAAAAAGACTCGTTCAATATATTAGACACAAAATGATTCCACAGTATTTCCTAAACGATTCTGATTGCATTCCATGGACATTTCTAATTCTCGGTATTGAAACACAATCCCTCAAACTACAATCGCCAGGTGGTGGAGGGACTGTTTTAAACATGGCAGAGGAACGCTAATTTTTCATTATTTCTCTGTTTTGTGAAAAACATTTTAAGATTCAGATCCTAGTTATCCGACATCAAAGTTGTAATAATCACATGTATTTGTAACTATGTCTGAGTGGGAATTTTCACGATCCAGTTATTTCAATTTTCATTATTGAACATTCGTACCATTCCATCTGAGACTCGAAGATGTCGTCATATCACCTATCTTGAACATGTTAAACTCAAATTAGCGAGAATCTCTGTATGTCGGAAACTCAAAATCAGGTACTACTTTCCTTGCAGACTACGGACTTTGGGAAAGATGTCCGCTTTTTCGTTGCATAATGTCTTCTACAAAGAACGTAACACTCTAAGAGTTTTGACTGGATTAAAGTTTGTACCTACCTGTGCAGGCTTTTCATCCAAAATTACCTCAGGCCTGCTAGGTGGCTGTATGTCGATAAAGAGGTCAATTATATGATTGAATATCACCTAATCTCCAAAACAAGTTTAATCATTCGAATTTAGAAAGAAAATTCGTCCATTGTGGCAACTTTTGACCGCTACGGCGGACGTTTTTTTTCTTGAGTGTAGCCAAAAACGCCCCCACACGACCGAGTACTCGCCTCTGCTTCCATGAGCGGGACAATGATTTTCTGACGCTAGCTACTCACCTCACCTTACACATCCGTAGGATTATGAGATTGATTTTATCACATATCTTTTTAATGCTAATCTCACGTTAAACAAGAATTTCTGCATATCGGAAAACTCAAACACAGGTTCAACTTTCCTTGCGAACGAACTATGATTACCAAAGCACTCCGCATGACAGTGAACTAACTCATCTCCATAAAGTTTCCACAGACATTAGATAACAAATTGGGAGCTAAAACTGATTTTTCACGAACCTTTCAAATCGGAGGCTAAACTTAGCCAAGCATTGCTCAGATTAGAAAACTCAAAAGAGTCAGCTACTGCTTTCTTTACGCAATCTCTTCGTTTGTAACCAAAACACTCTGAATGGCAGTGAACTAACTCATCTCAACAAAGGATCCACCGATATTGGAAAAAAAGTTCAGACAGAAAAGGCAAAGGAAGAAAACAAACAATTTTTTGCACTTTAGATTTACATGAGGTCATTTAGAGTCATTGACCTTACAATTACACTGTAGTAAAATATATTTAGGCGTGCAAGGCTTTGCTATTTTTGGTCCAGATTTATTTGTTGGGATGCGAGATTGTTTCGTAGCATAATGTCTTCTACAAAGAATATAACACTCGTAGATTTTTGACTGGATTAAAGGTTAAATACCTTTGCAGGCTTTTCATCCAAAAATTGATCTGCTAAGTGGTTTTATGTCGGCAAAAGTCCAAAACAAGTATACTAATTTGAATTCGAGAGAAAAAACGGGAAAATTCGGCCATTTTAGCAACTTTTGACCGCTCCGGCGAACGTTTTTCTTTCTTGGGCTAGCCAAAAACGCCCTCACACAGTCGAGTACTCCCCCTGCTTCCTTCAGAGGGACAATGATTTTCTGACGATAACCACTCACCCGGTCACTTTACACATCCGTAGGAGTATGAAACGGTTTTTATCACGTACCTTTCACATGTCAATCTCACGTTTAACAAGAATTTCTGCATGTCGAAAAACTCAAACTCAGGTACAATAACCACAGTACTCCGCACTACAGTGAACTAAACTAATCTCCATAAAGTTTCCACATTGGATAACATTGGATAACATACTGGGAGCTAAAACTGATTTCTAACAAACCTTTCAAATCGGAAGCTCAACTGAGCCAAGCATTGCTCCCCGAGCATTGCTCAGGGTAGAAAACTGAAAATCAACTACTGCGCTCTTTACGGAATCTCTCCTTTTGTAACCAAAGTACGCTACATGACAGTGAACTAACTTATCTCCACAAAGGATCATCCGATATCGGAAAAAGAGAAAAAGCAAAGCAACAAAACAAACCATTTTCTGCACTTTGGATCTACATTGGGTCACTCAGGGCCATTGACCTTACGAGTGCACTGGAGTAAAATAGTTTTAGGCATTCAAGGCTTTGCTCTTTTTAGATCCTGATTACTTTGAGGAAGATGGCCGGTTTTTCGTGGCTTAACTGGATCAAAGCGTACCTACCTGTGGAGACTTTTCATCCAAAAATTGACCTGCTGAGTGGCTATATGTGGAAATAATAGCTTGAATATCAGCTAAATCGTCAAAGCAAGTTTATTATTTGAATTTCGAAAGAAAAACCGGGAAAATTCGGCCATTGGTAACTTTTGACCGCTCCGGCAGGCGTTTTTTTTTTTCGGGGGTAGCCAAGAAAACGCCCTCACACGGCCGAGTACTCGACCCTGCTTCCTACAGAGAATACAATGCAGCCATGCTTAGGGCCACGGTCCCTCCACAAAAGGAGGGACCGTGTTAGGGCGTTGCACAGGAAAGCACAGTTTTTCCCACTTTCCTTGTGGAAAAAGCCGCCTCTCATAAATTAGGTCATTTTTACAGAGATTGACGTTTGAATTTTAATGAACAGGTTGGGAACAGATTATTGGACTCTCAAATTTCTACAATTCTTTTCAGATTTACCACTTGTGGGGGCTCATTTTCAATCTCTTAGAGAAAGAAAAAGAATGCAACAAAATGAAAAATAAAATAACGAAGGCAACTATGGGTGCATTTGTTTATATCTGCTTTCAATAGTTTTGTTTTTCCTGTCATGTGTGGCTACTTTTTTTAAAGCCCACTTCTTAGAATGATTTTGCCCCAAAATCTTCAAAGCCCCCAAGATATCAAGTGGTCCACCTGACCACAGTCCCTGAAGGGGAGGGACTGTGCCCCCTGAGTCTGCACCCACGAGAAGCCATTTCTGATTGTGGGCTATTTCACAACTCGACATTCCAGAATGCTAGAAACCATTTTTTCGAGGGAACCACATCGGCCTATTGAGTTACACTTATTTACAAGTAGTTGTCCAGAGGCAAACTGAAATTCTGTTGATGGACCACACATGATGAAAAATAATAATCATAGTATGGTCTCTCATCATGTTGATGTCTCCTGGTGTTCCACTGATTAGCGTTGAAATTGTCCATAAAAAATTGCAAACTACTTCAGCCTTAATCCTGAAAAACAATGGATATATTTACTATTGTTGTCTGCTTGGGAGATACATCATTGCATATAATTTAGTCATTGTTAGTAGTCTGAGTAAGTATGGTCTCATCCTACGGTGACACAGCAAACCATAGACAGTAGAGGGTTCCTCTCTACTGTCTATGTGCAGACTGAGCATGTGTAATATATGTCTAGCTAGTTCTGAGAGCTCACCAATTAAATTGCTGACTGCAATGTACACTTTTCAGTAGGCAACTCAAATGTGTGGAACGGTTCTACTCCAGAGAAAGACACGCTGAATTGTTTTGCAGACTCCGTACACCTTAGAAATCACATGACGCCGGTTCAAACAATCCAAGTGTACAAAGGTGTATGGAAAAACACATGCATGTGTTTCTATGTGCATTTGTGCAGGGGTTTTGTTTGTACTGTGGTCCATGCGAATTCAGGGTTGGATCCATTAGCTCTACTTAGATTATACAAAGAAGCTATTCCAACATTCCACAAAATGATAGCATGTGCACCCTTGCTTTCACAAATATAAACGTATGTAATATTTCTCAATGAGAACCAACAATGATAGCACAGATTTTGAATTTCAGTATGGATAGATTTTAATTCACTTCTCTTTCCTACAAGAATTTACAAGTTTTCTCATCCCTTCAACATTTTATAAGTATTCTGTAAATGTTTTGTGATCAAAACAGCAAAACTCCTCCGCAGAGATGGCAGTGTTTCAATTTTGTTAAAATCTTCCAAGTTTCAATGATTTCTATGGGAAGAGATGTGAACAGCAAACTTGTATGTTTTTTACTCTTGATGATTTAACAGTGATAAAATTAAAGACAATTAGAATTGCAAAGTGATTCATTACTTTGAACAAACAGAACAGAAAGAAATGTATCAAGAGTTTGTTTCTGACAGAAATGACCACACACAAAGACTGTATTGTACTAAAGCTTACACTGAGACAAAAGTTCAAAAGTTACTTAAATTTGCCATATATTCCAGAAAATGCCTCTATGGGAAAGAAAAATCGACAGCTTCACCATAACATGGTTCTCAACAGGTGTATTTCAAGTATCGATGTTTTTCAACCAATCAAGTCAAATGTCAATAATCAAATAAAAGCACAGTATGACTGAGATGATGAAAAAAGAATACAATGTAATAAAATAGGATTTTTTACTGGAACCATAATCAGTCCATGGCATCTAAAGAATCGAATGTAAAAAGAATTGAAATCGGTATATCTTGGCTTTTTAACTGAAAATAAGAAAGTATTGACCAAATATCAACATCATTCACATAAAACAGAAAGCAGTCAGTCCTAGGAACTTATGAGCTAAATTTGAAAGCTGTTGTTTGAAAAAATGTTCTGTAAAAAGAAGAGAAAATTGTCCTAAAAATTTACATATGTAAATTTCATAATAACTTTCACGTGTCACCATTAATCACTCCTAGGAGCATATCAATACCTGTGAAAGCTACAACACCAACAGTTCTGGAAAGTTTTTGACATATTTACAAATCTAAATTTCATCATCATATGGACATATGTCAAAAAAGTTATAATAAAAGACCTAAAATCAAAATAGACCTATTGGACAGTCATTGCTGATATAAAATTATCAAACAAATACAAATATGAAAATTTTATGCTAGTTTGAACAAATATCAAATGCACTGTCCCTACAAACATGTATACAAATTATCAAAGTAATAACTTTATTAATGGAAATTCGTGAAAAATCATAATTATGTAATTTTTTTCTTTACTCTGCAAGAGATATCTACAAGATTCCACTCAGTTCGAGATAATCATCCAAGCTATCAACATGTACGAAAGTTGGTCAATTTGGTGCAATAATGTTTGAGCTGTAAGCTCCGTAAATTTGGTCTGCTTAAGACAGACGGATGGACTGACAGATATAAACTGACAAAGTGATGACATTCTCCTCCCAGTGTGCCTCCAGCACAAGTTGGAAGGGGGTATCAAGCATTTTCACAACAAAAGAATATGCTAAGTATATACGGTAAAGTTATGTAAATTGACCCTACTTTTACTCAAAGATGTGGAGGACAATGCATTGTGTCATTAAAAATGGAAAACTCAGTATGCATGATAAACAAACATGTTCATGTAGGCTGTTTTAAAACATTTAAAGCAAATGAAGGTTGTCAGTTGAGCATGCGCACAAGGTGACTTCAATAGAGTCATCTGTATCTGTAATAATGATAGCAAGATCTCATTTAAAGTTTACATCAGGTAAAATGTCAAAAAGACAATTTCTTGTATATAGGCAAATAATTTACTTCACACAGAATATTTATGAATTAGGAAGATTTGCAGACTGGTTATTGTCCTTGATAATCTTCAATAACAACTACGTCATCTTCATCAGGAGTTGAATTCTGCACATCATTTTGCTTTCCTCTATCATTCTGTGAGCTATCCTGTTATAGTGTTGACAAGGAACTGCCTTCCTTCCTGGTCCAGGATTTGACTATCATGATCATTCCCTGGAATGTCTAACCACATTTACAAATGCTGAAAATTTCCAGCCACAGAGAGGACATACCTGACTTGGAAGCCCATGTTTATGCTGAACATTGTTGGTGCAAATCTACTAATATTTTCTGCAAAAAACTTTTGTCCACATTTTTTCCAAGTGAAAGGATATATACCGGGCGGAATCTGGGAAGCTCCTACATTTTTGAATGGACTGATTTTACATTGGTTCTTATCAATGCTTGTACTTGGACCTTGGAAATTTGAATAGAGTGGGGGACCTGAAGAACTGGTCACAATCTTTGCAGTTCTCTGTTTTGGTTATTTCGGTGCTCTACATTGAACTTGTTCACTGAACACATTTACACCATGTGTCATTGTTGGCATGCCCCCCATCATCTTTTGAACCATTTTGTTCTCCAGAACATTGTGACTGAGCATCAATGTCACATGCACTGTGGCGATGGGCTTTTCTGTAGCTTTTGACCACACTTTGGTAACTTGAAAATTTGGTGTAACAGAGTGGGCATATGTCCTTGGACAAACCTAAGTGATGCTGTTTCTGGTGAAACTTGAACAATGAGAAAGACATGAATTGCTGTCCACGGTCCTTGCAGCTGACACTGCATGTATCTTTGCAATCTGGCCTGTTATGAAAGTCTTTATGAACTTTCCAAAACTTTATAGTGCACATGAACTCAATATTACAAGATGACAAACTTTGTGTGTTTCATTTCCTGATGCTTGCTCTTCACATTCATTTGGGTGTAGGTTCAACTTTATGAGGCACTTCCATTGTCTTTTCCTTATCTATTCCTGTAGAAACTCCTTGGGTTGGCTCCGTGTCTGCCATACATGATCTTGATGTAAAAGTAGCTGCTTGAGTGTTACTGGGGTGGTCTGCTCTGTTGTAACTAGGGTAGACACACGTAAATCCTGTAACTGGATAGCCAGTACTTGATGAAGTGTTACTGAAATGTGACGCAGTATCTGACTCTGCTTCACGTCCACTTTCATGAAGTTTCCTTGTGTTGTCATTGCCATTATTTCCTCCATGCCCAGCGGCAATCAACCCCGTTGCCATGGAGGACAGTTCTGTACTTCCTCTTCTCTCTCCCTGAAATGAATCGCCTGTTGCCATGGCATCATCGTTCAGCTCTGTTGCTATGTAGAACTGCTGGCTGTCATCATTACTTGCATCCTCTGGATCCTGGTTTGTATCAGCAGACGATTGATGTGTTGCTGATATACCACTCGCAGAGTAAAGATCTCTATCACCATTTTGATAACTACGTGAGTGCCAGTGTTCAGGTTCATCAAGAAGAGCAGGTTCTGTTTTCACTGATATAGTTTTCTGATGGAACACTGGGTCATCAAGAAGAACGGGTTCTGTTTTCACTGATATGGTTTCCTCATGAGCTGTCTTTGCACCATAAGTATCTGACCTTTCACCTTGAAAAGACTGACATTGACCTTGATTTCCAATATCACTACCACTAGTTGACTGACACTGTGTTGAGGCAGAGTTGCTCGCATTGTTGCCATGACAACCTGATTCCCAATCCATGACTTCATGGCCAATTCCCTTATTCCTGGAAATTCTGTCTCCAATCTCTGGGTATGTGCATTCCTTTTTCACTTTCACCCTCTCCACTGTCTGAGGTTGAGTACCTAAATCAGTTACTGGCATTTCGTGTACGACGAAAAACTTTTCTGCAGTCTGCTGTCCCCCAGCCTCAACATCATCACTTCCAACAGAGTCCAACACAGGCTCTTCTCTGGAGATTCCTAGAAATCTTTCACACAATTTGCTCAGTCTGGTAACTCCAAAATGTTTTGATGCTGTATGGAGCTTCTCCAACTCGCTCCTTTGGACTTCAGTTGTCCCCTTATACACAAAATTGATGATTTTTCTCATTGTATCTGCAGAGGCAATGCTTGTGTGTATTCTTTGAGTTGTGTTGTTTGTACTTGTAGAGAACATCCGACAGAATACATCACTACAGCTGGACAGCACTACCTTGTGGCAGTGAATCTCTTGATCTTCAGCACAAATTATCGCATCAGTCAAGACAGCTTGTTCACGTAACCTATTTAGGGCATTCAATACCCCGTCTGAAAATCCCATATCTGTCAACTGGATGGAGGAAGTGCTGACAAGACAGCCATCTGTGGTTGGGTCCAGCCTGTCACTCGAAGCAATGCCTGTCATGTCTGTAAAATAAATAAATATAAATATGCATATACCAAATGCGAGCTAAAAAAATAACAAACAATTACGTGTGTTATCTTGCAAAGACAGCTGCTTTGTACAAACACAGCGTCAATGACACTCTAATTGGCTCACATTTGGTTTGATGTGGCAGGCCACAGAGAGTATACTTAACTATGTTTACCCCTGGGAACATGCATACCATGTCTCAAAGCAATCAGATAAGCAATTTTAGCATATTTTGCATATTTTTCGCACTGACATGTTCATTTGAACAAATTCACATTTCCACCACTGAGTGCACCAGTACGCCAAATACTAAGACAGTAGGAGCTGCTGGGAGACAAAGCTACGAAGGAGTCAGTCAGTGAACAAATAAAATTGTCAATTCTTTTATTTGACAGGTACATGCTGAAATCAATAACAGTGTACTGATCTGAATAAAAATTAATGGCACACTTGCCAGGGTTGAGAGTTAGAGCTTCTATAAGGCTGTCCAATGTACCGGTAAAACAGAACACATGTAGTTACTGAATAACCAAGACAGCCTATCTTAAACATGTTGTTACATGAATGAGTCTTTTCAGTAAAGGCTGAAAATTTCCAGTTGAAGGTATGACACCTGTGCTGGAAATTCAAATATGGATAATTTTCCAGTTTTGAATTTCAAAAATTAGGAACCTTTCAAAAATGGAATTTCCCATTTGGAATCATTCAATTATATTCCTGGTTTCATATACATTACAATTGTAGAAGAAAAACTGGGACTAGGTTTCAAAAGTCAGTAGTATACAATTAGGCCAAAGTAATCAAATTCTTTGTTTTGCGTCCCCACCCGCGTAGGTTTTTAAGGTTTTCATGAAAAACACACATAATGTATTTGAATAGGAAATTTTAGGACATGACCGCTCAGCTTTTCTGAACTAAAATTTTGTTACAATTTTTTATTTCCTGCAATCAAATTACATTGTGTTAATTTTCTTGTGTGTGTTTTTCAGCTGCTTAGACGCGTACCTTTTCCCATTTAGAGTGGATGCAAAACAAAGAATTTAATTACTTTGGCCTTATGTATTTAAGACTTTAAAAAAGTTTCATCATTCACAAAGGAGTTTTGACCAGTATCCCAGCCATGGCCTTGCAACTTGATAAAAAGCCTGTGTAAGGCATCAGATTGTCTTACACTGGAACAACTTAATTCCCGTGGATCGTGTCTCCTACCTTTAAGGGAAGATGTACCAGTACAGTTGACACTGTGCACAAGTTCTGACTGTTGCAGATGTGTGGAAACCTGAACTTTATGGAATGTTGACTGGATGGGTTGGTTTACACGATGTAGTTGTTCACTGGGGACCGTGTTGTTACACACACTGTCATGCGCTTGTCTGTTACTGATTTTGTCTGGCAATGTCTCATCACATGTGTTGCCACCTGCATGCACATTTTTGATATTTGTCTGGCTCTGTGATGTAATCGTAGAAGACACAGTACGGGGTACTACCCGTGAGTTGGACTGATCTGAAGCACCACCAGAAGAATGGCATTCAGGTTGTTGGTCATTGCCACTGCATAAATCAACATCTGAACTGATAAAGACATCTTGAAAGACTGTACTGTCATCCTGTTGGTTTCCTCTCTGTCCCCTCCTTTCACATGCCCTTTTTTGCAGTTTTTTATAATAATGCTTCTTACGCTGACCGATGCCAAGCTTGTAAGGCATGTTAATATCCTGTATAAAAAGGCAGAAAAAGCATTGACATTCAACACGTTTTCATAGAATGATATAATGAAATCTTTAATAATCACAGTAGTATTAGGGTAAGGAAAACTGCGTAAATGAAACTTGGATTACATTTGGTTTGATATGGCACACTAGATTGAGTGTACATGTACAGTACAAACATACACCGTTAGTAGCTTCCATAGGCCTAAGCTGGTAATAATCATAATGTCAAGTGCATTTGAACACATTGTGATACATGTTCATTCAAACACCAAGGAGAAGTATTTAGGATTGGCAACTGCTGCAATGAACATACACATATGCAATGCCATGCAACCTGGTACCAAACAATCTACAGTACCACGCTAAAGATGTCTTCTTCTGATATTGTACTACATGGGTCAATGTAAACAATATTTGGTAATTCATTAAACAGTAATATTTAAGAAAACAACTCATTATCGGCTTGGAGGCCTTTTGGTTTGTGTTTCTGTAAAAATATCACAAAAGATGTAAAATTCTGACTCACAGTTACTGACATTTTCATAAATTTACATTACACTTTTGCAGCTCATTAATTTTTGTTTGGCATACTTTTTGCCAATGATAACTTCATTTAAACTAATTCCCATTCACAGTTAAGCAAGCACCCACACACCAAATACCAAGGTGTTGTGCGCAGCGGTTCTGACGTTTTCACAATTCAACCAGAGAATCAAAGAATGTGATATTTGGCATTTTTTTACAAAAAACAGCAAAAATTGTCAAAAAATACAATATGGCATATTAAACAAGCCCAACAAAGTTAACCCTTGGGAACATGCATACCAAGTTTCCAAGAAATCGGACCAGTTATTTCAGAGAAAATGATTTTTGATCAAAAACGAGAAAATTACCCAAAAAGTACAAATGTGAAAATTTCATGACAATTTGAAGACACTCAACTAAGGTTACCCCTATGTAAACCAGTTTAAAGACAATCAGAATAGTAGATTCAGATAATCAGAGAAAATAATTTTTTTGCCTAAAATGTGAAAAATTGCCTTAAAAATATAACTATGAAAATTTCTCCACAATTTTACAAATCTGACAGAGGTTAGCCCTTTAGATAAGTATATCAAGTTTCAAAGCAATCTAAAAAGAACTTTGGGAGAAAATGATTTCTTGATCAAAACTTTGAGTAGAAGATTTATATAACATCCCTGGGGACTTTTATACCAAATTACAAAGCTATCAGACAATTAGTTTTTGAGAACGAGTTTTCTTGGGCAAAAACAACAAAATTGTCTTAGAAATACAAATTTGTATATTTCAGGACGATATCTAACTATTGTCATCCCTGGGCATCTGTATACCAAATATAAAAGCTGTCTCTCCAGCGTTTTAAAAGAAAAAAGATTTTTAAGATTGTTGACCAAAAATGACAAAAATCGCCCCAAAATGGTAATTTTGCCAATTTTGTCGTAATTTCAACAAACTAGAAGGGTAATACCCTTGCAAACATCCAACCAAAATTAAGAGCAATGGGCCGGTAGTTTCAAAGAAGAATAATTTTTACTTAAATTCAGCAAAACTAAAAAATTAAAGATGTCTTAACGATATACATAAAATTGTATAGGGTCCACCTCAGGTACTTGCATACTAATTTTCAAAGCGTTCAAAATAGCGGTTCTTGAGCTAGTAATTTTTATTTATTTATTTATTTATTTATTTCAAACTCCAACAAAGATATGATACAGTTAACAAGTCATCGTTGATGACACAGTCCCCACTTGTTAATGCGTGCTTTGATTACAGGTCCTCAGAGAGGATAGAGTCCTCTTCATTAGGTCTGTGATAAAAATACTTTTGAATAAATTCGCTTGATACATGTCTGAGTTGTAGTTCAGGACATGAAAAAATTGTAATAAAATGGCCACATGGTGGCCATATTGGATCGAATCACAAAACAAATCAATGTGCATATGTATGACATAGGTCAATGTCCTTGTACCAACTTTGATTAAAATCGGTTGAAATATGCCTGAGTTATGGCTTTGTACATGAAAAAATCATAACAAAATGGCCGCACAGCAGCCATATTGGATCGTATCACAAAACAAATTAACATGCATATGTATGACATTGGTCAATCTCCTTGTACGAACTTTGAATAAACTTGCTTGATAAATGTCTGAGTTGTGGTTCTGGACATGATAAAACGTAATAAAATGGCCACACGGCGGCCATATTGGATTGTATCACATAACAAGCGACCTAGCGGCCGATATAGCTCCGCTGTGTTTATGTAGAGAATAACTATATTTGACACATGTTGATGAAGAAGGTGGAAATCTTTGATAGCTCAATGCAGTGGCCAGAGAAAAGTGGCTAAAATAAGCTGCAAAAATACACATTGAAGATTTCATCATACTTTGAATATATCACATTGGATCATCCCTAAGAACATGTCAACCAAAGCTATCTGATGAGTAGGTTTTTGAGAATAAAATGTTCTCACCAAAAATGGCAACAATTGCCCAAAAAATAAAAATTGCAGATTTCATCATCATTTCAATAAATATCATTTAGTTAATCTATAGAAACCTGTATACCAAATTTCAAAGCTATCTGATGAGTAGTTTTGGAAATACACATTTTTTGACCAAAAATGGCAAAAATTTCCCCAAAACTACAAAATTGCAGATTTCATCATAATTTTAATAAATATCATTAAAGTGATCTGTAGGAACTTGTATACCAAATTGCAAAGCTATCAAATGAGTAGTTTTGGAAATACACATTTTTTAACCAAAAATGGCAAAAATTGCCCCAAAAAATACAAAATTACAGATGTCACCATAATTTCAATATATATAACTTAGCTCATCTGTAGAAACCTGTATACCAAATTTCAAAACTATCAGACCAGCACCTTTTGAGAAATACATTTTTTGACCAAAAATGGCAAAAATTGCCTTAAAAATGCAAATTTGCATATTTCTGCACAATTTGAACAAATCTGAAATAGATCATCCCTAAGGACATATGTACCAGTAGTTTTGAAGAAGATTTTTAAAGATTTTTTTACCAAAAATGACAAAAATTGCCTTAAAAATACAAATATGCAAATTTCACCAAGATTTGAACAAATCTAAATGAGGTCACCCTAAGTAAACTGCATATCAAATTTCAAAGAAATCGGACAAGCGGTTTCAGAGAAGATCTTTTTACCAAAAACAGCAAAAAATGCCCCAAAAATACAAATATGCAAATTTCACTACGATTTGAACAAACTTAAGTGAGGTCACCCCAAGTGAACTGCATATAAAATTTCAAAGCAATTGGACTTGCGGTTTCAGAGGAGAAGGCAATTGTTGACGGACGACGACGACGGACGACGACGACGGACGACGACGGACAACGACGGAAAATCAACCTATTTGATAAGCTCCGCGTCGCTGACAGCGGAGCTAACAAGTCAATGTGCATGTGTATGACATAGGTCGATGTCCTTGTACCAAGTTTGAATAAAATTGGTTGAGATATGCCTGAGTTATGGTTCTGTACATGAAAAAATCGTAACGTGCGGCCATATTGGATCCAGTGTTCTCCCCAGGCCATTTTAGCGTAGCGGTCCCGCTACGCTTTCGACTCTCCCCGCTACGCTTTAAAATATTCCCGCCATCCTTTGGTTCACACGCTCTGCGTAGCTACCAGCTGTTGCATGCATTGTCTACTCATTAGCGCTCACTGCAACTTTCAACCTGGTGAAAGAGTGGAAGGTGTGAAGTATGGTATGCGTCCGATAAGTTGTCCGTAAGTGCTGAGAGGAACGTTAAAACAATAGAAGAATCGGCTGGGTTGTTCACAAGTTTTCATTCTACAACGACTATTACGACCAACAAAGACCTTTAGTCGGTATACATCGAGGACAAGTATTCACAGAGTTAGGCGGTGTAGCACTAGCGGGGCCTTTGATCACATTCCCATGCTTTGATCAACGAAATGGACCGCAAAAGAAACAAAAGAAGCAGTTGACTAGTGAGGTTGATTATGATTTTGCAACGATGATCTTTTTTTTTGTCCGAGTACGATCACGATCGCGATCGCGTTCACATTGCATAAATTCCAATATGGCGGCGGCCATGTTGGCCGACGTGTTTATAACGTGTTGACATTGATCCTGGCGTCGCGTGTGGTTCCACTCTGACACGTTCTCTGAAAGATTTTACACCTGATTTTCGAGTGATTCTAGTCGTACTTAGTTCATGTCTTGTGATCATCTTGGTGGTATTTTTAAAATGAAGAATCGAACGACGATGTTCAGTGGCAGTGGTAGTTATGCGGGGGCGCTGGTTGAAATTGATCCCTGTGATGACACAGGCGCTCCTTAGCTGGGTAGTCTGCTAAGTAGATCGATTTTCGGATCGATCTATTGATCCCGCAGTCGATATGCCCGCCACTGCAACCTAAATACTCACAAGGTGTGCAACACAATCACTCCAAAAACACACCACCTGATTTGTCAACTGGCCGTGCGCTCGCACAAAACATTCAGAACTACACTCCCATATACCTAGTTGGATCACAAATTTAACCATCTCCTCAAAAATCACGCCGATGAATGTGTTACTCGCGTCATCTTGAAGAAATCGGCCATGTTTTGAGACCAAGCGCAGTGAAATGTGGCCTGCAGAATGATTCTACCATATGATGTAATTTATTCCACTACTGATTGGCTAATCAACGGCCAAAACAAAGGTCATGGCAAGACGTCACTGGTTAAGTATAGTTGAACCAATCAGCAGTGGAAAAAATGACGTCATATGGTAGAATCGTTCTGCAGGCCACATTTCACTGCGCTTGGTCTCAAAACACGGCCGATTTCTTCAAGATGACGCGAGTAACACATTCATCGGCGTGATTTTTGAGGAGATGGTTAAATTTGTGATCCAACTAGGTATATGGGAGTGTAGTTCTGAATGTTTTGTGCGAGCGCACGGCCAGTTGACAAATCGGGTGGTGTGTTTTTGGAGTGATTGTGTTGCACACCTTGTGAGTATTTAGGTTGCAGTGGCGGGCATATGCATATTGACTGCGGGATCAATAGATCGATCCGAAAATCGAGCTAAGGAGCGCCTGTGCGTGATGAACATTATTCGCGGTGTTTGTTGTTCAAAAATGATATAAAACTCAATTACTTTTGAATTGTATAAAGCTTAAACTTGTGAATTTTCCTCTTTGTTGGCAATTTTTGACAATTTTATTAGCAGTATATGTATTAATGATACTCAAATCAGACGAACCACTTCTTGCTTTCAATCTGAACTTGCTGTTACTGTTTGAATCTTCTATTTTAATTGCAATTCTACTATACTGTGATGATTTATTTAAGTGTAATACAGAGTTTCCATGATGTTCAAATTGCATACTTGTGTGTTACCATTGCATTTTGTTGTGAGTGTATATAAATGCGTGGGTGCATGTGCAAGCTTATATCCATATGCAAATATAAATTAATGATATGCAAATAATTATGCAAATTAGCCACTACGCTTTTGCTTGATCCTGGGGAGAACACTGGGATCGTATCACAAAGCAAATTGATGTGCATAGCTATGACATTGGTCAATGTCCTTGTACCAACTTTGAATAAAATCTGTAGAAACATGCCTGAGTAATGGCTCTGTACATGAAAAAATCGTAATAACATCACTGTTCGCTCCCATATAGTTATCAAAACAAGTCAACAATTGTATGAAACATGGACATACATACAGACAGACTGACATACACAGACTGGCACAGAGTGATGACATTGACCCCAAGTGTGCCTTGGCCCATGGAGAGTGATAAAGATACAACAAACAGCTGAATGTAATGATAAAATAGTTAAGTATAGGCCTATACAGGCACTGAGAGTGAATACGTTACAGCAATTTGATTAGTTTCTTTTCCTTATCTACTTCTGTGATAATCTTTAAGACAATCAATCTGCAAGGCAGTTTATGTATTGACAAATATGTTATCTTTTACAAGCACACAGCAAACTGTTCTTGATTTTTCATTTACAATATTTGACATAGACTGAAATACATAACATGCAACCAATGTTTACACTTTGCCCATACATCAGATACATGGAGAAATTTCAACATACAATCATCAACTCAGAAACTCTACACGGAAAAGTAAACATTGTTTTCTTCCAGAACAGCTGGTGCATCCACATCTGGAACAACTTACAAACTTAACCAATTACACAAGGATGATGACACAATTCAAGAGATAAAGTTAAACTGTGGTGAACTTGACTATTCCGTTCAAATCCTTACCGACTTGACATCTTAAACTAAAATACACTGCATGGTTAATTGTGCACAAAAATACATTGGGGTGGACCATTTGATAAGGGGTGTCTGGAAGATCGATGAGGTATATTATCTATTTTATTAAATCCATTGTACATTCTTTTTTCCCCACTTTCCCACCTTTTCTTTTTGTCAAACCTTCTCTGGCTGAATTTTTTATTGGCATTTGTTTGGAATGTTTTCAAAATCTGCCAGGATTGTTTTACCGCATTTCAACACCAAATACAGTTTAACACATCAAATGCTTACTAAATCACCACATTATATTCTCTTAGTTCCAGTAGGTATAAAATTACCCAAAAAAATCTTAAAAATACAGAATGAAAGATATCCCAGTAAAACAGAGAGTTTCACAAAGTTGCCCCCAAATTTCAAAATTCCGGATTTTAACTTAATTTCAATATATCTTATTAACAAAAACCCTAAGAACCAGTTTACTAAATATCAAAGCAATCAGACTGGTAAATTTTGAGAAACAAATTTTTTGACCAAAAATGAGAAAAATTGCCCCCAAATTACAAAATTGCAGATTTCATCCTAATTTTAAATATATCTAATTAACATAAACCCTAGGAACCTGTACACTAGATATCAAAGCTACCAGATCAGAAGTTTTAGGAGAAAAAAATTTTGACCAAAATAGGCAAAAATTGCCCCAAAATAAAAAAAAAATTGCCAGTTTCAACATACCTTCAATAAATTATATTGAGATTAATCTTAAATACCTGTATACCAAATATCAAAGCTATCAAATCAGTAGTTTTTGGATAAAAAAAATTTTATCAAAAATTGGGAAAATTGCCCTAAAATTACAAATATGACAATATCAATACAATTTGTACAAGCATGACTGAGTTCATCCTGAGGAACATGAATATCAAGTTTCATAGCAATCAGACAAGTCATTTCAGAGAACAGGAGTTTTTGACTAAAAAACGGAAAAAATACCCCTAAAATACAAACATGCAAATTTCATCCAAATTTTTGCACACATAATTTAGAATACCTAAAGAAATCTGCATACCAAGTTTCAACCAAATCTGATCAATGCTTACTGAGTTTTAGCCATTTGCAGGATTATTCCTTTTTTCCCCTCATTTGCATATTTTTGGCACTGACATGTTCATTTGAACAAATTCACATCTCCACCCCTAGTCGCACCTGTACACCAAATACTAAGACAGTAGGTGCTACAGTTTAAGAGTTTTTGACGTGGACGGACATACATACATACATACATACATACATACATACGTACATACATACATACATACAGACGACATTTTTCCACCTTATAAGAATACCTCCCATTTGCATATATACATATGCATATATGGGAGCTAAAAATCGTAATAAAATGGCCGCCTGGCGGCCATATTGGATCGTATCACAAAACAAATTGACGTGCATATGTATGACATAGGTCAATGTCCTTGTACCAACTTTGAATAAAATCCAGTGTTCTCACCAGAAAAAAAAATTTGTGGGACATTTTGTCCCGCTGACCAAAAAAAAGCGGGACAATGGATGATTTTTGTGAGACAATATATAAATATGTTAAAAAAGTCAAACTGCAAATACGAACCTTATTCTATGCATGGAAAAAATAAAGGACTCAACAACTCATTCAACTTAACAACTTTTTTGTAAACATTCGGTGAAAATATCAACTGATATTGAATATCAGTGCCTTTTAATGAAAAGTCTATGGGACTTTCGTTCTTTCCAGTGTGAAAGTCCATTTCGGGGCCCTCTACAATAACAGTAGTTGCTAGAGTGTCCAGCCGTTCAGCTCCCAGTTGATTCCTGTCATTAGTTACTTTTTTTCGCACACTAAACCCCCTTTCACAACCAGCAGAAGGAACAGGCCAAGTCAGCATCTATTTAGATCAGGAAACATATCCCTATGATGTTTGTAAACAATCATCAACTTTTGACGTGAAATTTTGGTCGCCAGCCAAGGCTACAAATTTTGTCAATTGATTGAAGCATGGAAAAAAGACGTCCATGTTCTTACGTATAAGTTCGCCTGGAATAATATACTTATCACATGCGCAAGCCAAGAATTGATAATTTTTTGCATAATAAGAGAACTTTCCTCCAACTATTCCACATTTAAACCTCGGAACTACTTTTGGAATAATATTATCAATCGGCAGTGGGCCAGTTGTCGATCATTTCCAGTCGTAGGTACTAGGTCGCGTGGGCGAGGAACGGAGCAAATGCCTTATAACATCACACAACACGTATCTCCCGCGAAGTTTATACATGATTCCAAACATAGCAAAGACCTAAAAATTATCTCAGACAAAGTTGCGTTATTTTTCGAGAACAAAAATTCACTGAATCTCAACGGCACGAACACTATAACGTCGTTCCCTTCAAGACCCTGGTTGCCATGCGGAACTCACAGTATAATGCTACCAGCTTCGAGTTCGTTGTTTTCGAAAAATGTTCATGTAATTCCTTAGGGATATACAAGCTTTACATTCTTGTGTTTTCGTAGTTCGGATTATCATTGTCGTAGCCTATTAAAATATTTATCGTGCCCATGACGCCTCCAGCTTCCGCGAATTCCGTGGACATGTAACGGTATGCATGCAAGGCGAACACGTCCAGTGCGTCAGACTACCACAGTCTCGTGTGGTTCAATACACGACGGCCGCTGTGTGGTATACATAATGATAATGCATCCACACATCGGCCATCATGTATCGAATCACAAGTGACTGTGGCTTAAGTACGCCCTCTGACGGGTATTGCCTCCAGATTGCCTCGGTTTCAACCAGGAAGTGTAATTACTCGCGTCAATCATTTACGTCCATGGTGAGAAGTATTGGCTGTATGATACGGCTGGCCGCGCCGTACGGCTGGCACCACGAAAGTTTATAATTTCAAAGGCGCGCCACTATTGGCGCGCACGCCCAAGAAATCCGCGACAAAACAGAAAAATACGCGAGAATGTCGCGGAATCGCGGCCTGGTGAGAACGCTGAATAAAATCAGTTGAAACATGCCTGAGTTATGGCTCTGTACATGAAACAAGTCATCGTTGATGACACAGTCCCCACTTGTTAATGGGTGCTTTGATTACAGGTCCTCAGAGAGGATAGAGTCCTCTTCATTAGGTCTGTGATAAAAATACTTTTGAATAAATTCGCTTGATACATGTCTGAGTTGTAGTTCAGGACATGAAAAAATCGTAATAAAATGGCCACATGGTGGCCATATTGGATTGAATCACAAAACAAATCAATATGCATATGTATGACATAGGTCAATGTCCTTGTACCAACTTTGATTAAAATCGGTTGAAATATGCCTGAGTTACTGCTTTGTACATGAAAAAATCATAACAAAATGGCCTCACAGCAGCCATATTGGATCGTATCACAAAACAAATTAACATACATATGTATGACATTGGTCAATCTCTTTGTACCAACTTTGAATAAATTTGCTTGATACATGTCTTGAGTTAATTATGTTTCTGGACATGAAAAAACGTAATAAAATGGCCACACGGCAGCCATATTGGATCGTATCACAAAACAAGTCAATATGCATATGTATGACGTAGGTCGATGTCCTTGTACCAAGTTTGAATAAAATTGGTTGAGATATGCCTGAGTTATGGCTCATGTACATGAAAAAATCGTAACAAAATGGCCGCACGGTGGCCATATTGGATCGTATCACAAAACAAATTGATGTGCATAGCTATGACATTGGTCAATGTCCTTGTACCAACTTTGAATAAAATCTGTAGAAACATGCCTGAGTAATGGCTCTGTACATGAAAAAATCGTAATAAAATGGCCGCCTGGCGGCCATATTGGATCGTATCACAAAACAAATTGACGTGCATTTGTATGACATAGGTCAATGTCCTTGTACCAACTTTGATTAAAATCGGTTGAAATATGCCTGAGTTATGGCTTTGTACATGAAAAAATTGTAACAAAATGGCCGCACGGCGGCCATATTGGATCGTATCACAAAAAGAATTGACAAGCATATCTATGACATTGGTCAATGTCCTTGTACCAACTTTGAATAAAATCAGTTGAAACATGCCTGAATTATGGCTCTGTACATGAAAAAATCGTAATAAAATGGCTGCCTGGCAGCCATATTGGATCGTATCACAAAACAAATCGATGTGCATCTGTATGACATATGAAGTAATCCTTGTACCAAGTTTGAATGAAATCGCTTCAGGCATCTCTGAGATATCTGCGTGAACGGACGGACGGACGCACGCACGCACGCACGCACGCACGGACATGACCAAACCTATAAGTCCCCCCGGACGGTGTCCGTGGGGACTAAAAATCGTAACAAAATGGCCGCACGGCGGCCATATTGGATTGTATCACAAAAAGAATTGACGTGCATATCTATGACATTGGTCAATGTCCTTGTACCAACTTTGAATAAAATCAGTTGAAACATGCCTGAATTATGGCTCTGTATATGAAAAAATCGTAATAAAATGGCCGCCTGGCAGCCATATTGGATCGTATCACAAAACAAATCGACGTGCATCTGTATGACATATGAAGTAATCCTTGTACCAAGTTTGAATGAATTCGCTTCAGGCATCTCTGAGATATCTGCGTGAACGGACGGACGGACGGACGCACAGACGCATGCACGCACGCACGCACGCACACACGCACGGACATGACCAAACCTATAAGTCCCCCCGGACGGTGTCCGTGGGGACTAAAAACCATATACATCTGCACTTACAGGAGGATTTTAGTAAAAAAACAAATAACATGATGTTACAGGACAAGAAAGCTACTTTAGACAAATGACAAGCACAACGAGGACAAAGTAAAAAATCAAAAACAAACGCTTTTAGCTTTTCTTTTAAAACTCGATACTTACAAATTCCGAAAAAGTAGCCGGCGAAATCGTGAGAGTAACCGGTCAATTTTGCCGGCTGCCAGCTCTTAATGCAACCCCTGAGTATTAGGCAAAAAAATAAGAAATGTTTCTAATCAAGTCTTTCTTTAAAAAAATGGTGCGGCAACGCGATTTTTTTTTTCCCCTCAAGGGAGATGCTGAGCCTCGGAAGGTTACATGTAGTTTTATAGTTTTATCAATATAGTCATATATATACTGTTCATGCAGTCACTGATCACGCACCCCAAAGAATTTTCTCTTTCTCTTCAGCCGTTTTGGTTTGGTGTCATAGCAATCAGTACGTAGTTTGCCGCGGCCACCGGCCACAAAACTGGAAAAAAAAGGGTGACGCGCTGTTGTTCAGGTGACGCGCATGCTAACCGGAAACATTTTTTCTTTTTTTTTTTGCCTTAGATTTAAAGCCCCAATAGCTGCAAATGTTTAATAAACCGATCTCAAAATATCCTTAGTTTTCCAAGAGGTTTCTTTGAATAAGACCCATTAGAGACTGAAAAAGTGTATAACGCTGCAATGAGTGTCGTGAGTGGCATGTAAATTCAAAGGTTTTAACGTCATTTTAGATTTCTCGCCATTTCCAAAAACTAGACATATGACAGAGAAAATAAAGATTACGACAACAAAATGTTAGCCATCTTGTGTTGCATTTAAGTAAATGGCATCATACTTGTTTCTGTTATGATCACTATGTCTATGTGCAGGAAAATACTGGTTTTTTTTGTATTTTCCCTTGGGGCGCCATTTTATGGGTGCGGCACCCGTTTATTATTAAACCTATTAAAACGTGTAGGCATGGTTCAATCAGCGAGCAGTGATACTTCAATACACGTTCTTCAGGAAGTACATTTAAACGAACCATCTTTGGTTTGAAAATAAAATCATGAAAATAACGCATAAAATTAGCAGCCATTGAGGCTTTAAAGCCCCAATAGCTGCAAATGTGCAATAAACTGATCTCAAAATATCCCGTTTTCTTAGAGTTCTTTTTAAATAAGACCCTTAAAAGACTGAATAAGTGTTAACACTGTCATAAGTGTTGAAAGTGGCATGTAAATTCAAACGCCATTTTCAAACCAGATATGAACTGAAAATGCTCACGTGTTTCATTATATATTGAAGTTATGTGTAAATTTGAACCTTTGCCACATGTTTGCAACTTCATGATCAACATAATGAACAATAATCACCGCCGATTAATTCTAAAAGGTCATGAAGTATACAAATATGTAATTAGCTGAAATAAAAATATTAAAGTTATTTGACTGCTCTTATTGTATCACCACTTTATATAGCAAGTGTAATTACCGTTGGTCAAGTCCTTCAAGCCATATATGCTGAGCTGTGAAAGCTCATTAGATATGCAAATTATAAATTAGCTGACATGAAAATGTGAAATGACTTTTGATATTGTTTTAACCTAGTACCTGGTATAATCATCAATGTAAATAGCATGTTTTGCCAACTTTGATCAAGTATATATCCCTAATAAGTAAAGTTCATTATATAAATATGTAAATGAAGAATTGGCTTAAGTAAAAATGCTTAATGATTGTCAATAATGTTGTATCATGGTATCTGCAATATGTGTAGCAAATTTTGTCAACTTTGGTCAAGTCAATTCAGATGTATATCTCTAATTAGGAAAGATCATTAAATATGCAAATTAGGAATTGGCTGAAGAGAAAATGCTTAATGACTTTCAATAATATTGTATTATAGTGACTTTAATGTACATAGCAAGTTTCATCAATTTTGATCAAGTCAATTCAGATAAATATCCCTAATTATGAAAATTCATTTAATATTCAAATTAGGTTTTGGCTGAAGTAAAAATGTCTTTTGACTTTCAATAATGTTATATCACAGTATCTTTGATGTATATAGCAAGTTTCAACAACTACAATCAAGTTAATTCAGATATATATCCCTAATTGGGAAAGTTCATTAAATATGCAAATTCGGAATTGGCTGAAGTAAAAATGCTTAATGACTTTCAAAAATGTTGTATCATAGTGGCTTCAATACATGTAGCAAGTTTCATCAACTTTGGTCCAGTCATTTCAAATATATATCCCAAATTAACAAAGTTCATGAAATATGCAAATTAGGAATTGGCTGAAGTTAAGGTGGTTGGAAAGGCTATTTTAGCACCAATTCATTTCTCAGTGTTAATGTCAAGTTTCAAGTGTTAGAATCAAGATATTTAGTTCAAATTTTCAGGATAACTCCCTTAGTTAATATTATCTCCAAAGAATATAAAAATTGTATATTTGCACCCATGATTTTGAAATATGACACCAGTAAATATTAAAATTTAATTTTTCATATTTTTTTTACATATTTGAATTTAATAGTAATTGGATAGTATTTATATTACCAAATTAGTTATAAATATGTTGACACTATTTATTGTAAGATTTATACGGCAGGATTTGTAAATAAATTTGTTTTTATGATTTTACATGGGTTTATATATCAAAAAAATATTAAAAATTCTTTCAAATTTCAAAATGTGATTTTTCAAAAAGTACTTCAAATACAGGAAAATTGTGCCATACAAATCTTATCTGTAACCTTGTTAATAGGCTGTAAAAATTCCATGTCCATATCTCATTTCAAAGTTGGATTAAATTGGTATACAATTATGTAGGAAAACTGTTATTCTGTCAAAAATGTTGAAAACAAGCCATATTTGCACCCCTCTTTTGAAGTCATAGAGCAGTTTTTTTTGGTTAATCTCACTTTTGACACCTCTTTGACACTCAAAGAATCTAAAAATGCACTTACAATAGTAGTCACTCACTCTGAATGCCAGCACCACCTTGTCAAACTTTCCTGAAAAACAGCAAATAATGACTTTCCCTTTTTAAACATTTGATTAACGGCTAGGGGACCTCTACCATAGTTAATACACTAAGGACTCCCCAACTTCTTCTTATTTGGTCAGTTTTTCAGAAGTTTTAACAGGCTATAACTCTGCAATGCCTTTGTGCCCAAATGTCTAGTTTTTTTTATTCCACAAAGAATGTTGACTACTTTTTATAGTTTTGTTGAAATTTATAACTGACGCTCTAGCCTTTCCAACCACCTTAAAATTAATGACTTTCAATAATGTTAGATCATAGTATCTTTAATGTACATACCAAGTTTGGTTGATTTTGATCAAGTCAAATCAGACATATATCCCTAGTTAGGAAAGTTCATTAAATATGCAAATTAGCATTTATCTTTCATGTCACCCCTTAATGGTTCCCACTGCTGATATATCTTAGTGTGATCAACATTTGTAGCAAATCTCATCAAATAGTGTGTAGTCGGTTTTAATGTATATCCGTTTTTTCTAAAATCATTAATTATGCAAATTAGCAAAAAGTATGCAGGCCACACCCACCAAAAACTAATCAGTTCTTGCCATTTGCTAACTGAATATATGTACCAGATTTGATTCTGATCTGATAAGCCGTTTTTGAGATATTGGACCAACAGACAGACAGACACACAGACACACAGACGGACAGACAGACGGACAGACAGACAGACAGACAGACATCGCTGCGACATATGCTCACGTGTGTAAACACGTGAGCAAAAAACTAATCATGTGACAAAGAAAATAAAGATTACTACAACAAAATGTTGACCACTGTGTGCTGTGCATTCAAGTAAATGGCATCTGCATGCTTGTTCCTTTTATGATCACAACATGTATGTACAGGAAATACTGCTTTTTTGTACTTTTCTGTGGGGGTGCCATTTATGAGTGCGGCACCCGTTTATTATTTAATCCGTTAAAACATGTAGGCATGGTCCAAATCAGCGAGCAGTGATACTTCTATCCAAGTCCCTCAGTAAGCACATTAACACACTTTGGTTTGAAAATAAAATCAAGAAAATTATACTTAAAATTTGCACATATTGGGGCTTTAAATTTTGTGCTGCATACCTGGCCTAGAAATATGCACAGTGTCAGTGATGCTTGGCTCACTAGCTGTTTGTACGATCACCTCACTAACTCGCTCTGTCCATCTCGTGTAGCCACTGTACAGGCATTTACTTCATGATAAGGTATGGGGTCGTGCTGACGGTCCGATTGGAAGAATTTCGGATAACCACTCCTGTAAATTTGCTCGTCATACGTTAATCTGTTAACTACGCCACAGTCCCTCTATCCACAAAGCAAAACTTAAATATTCATGATGCCACTCACAAATATTGTGATATATTTATTCCATGGTAGTATTTAAAGTATACGAAGACATTATATAGGTGCTGGAGGCAATATTTTTAGTTAAATTGTTAGTATTACTTTTTCCATTCCCTGTAATACACATCTTGCAATCAACCATCAATATGATTAATTACATTGGCACTTCAGATTCTTACCTCTTGTAAAACTGTGTTAGTTTTGTCTCCAGAGAGTGCAGACTGCTTAGAACCAATGTTGCATTCCCTTCTAGATTTGGTGAGATCTTTCATTCTTTTGAAAAAACCTTTTTTACGGGTAAAGTACTTCAGTAACTTACGAGGCATGTTGATTCTTTTAGAGCTTCAAGTTCACGACTGTCGTCTGTTACTTCTAGGAAAATATATACATATGCATATATGGGAGCGTAAAAATACATCAGGTAATGAAAACAATGGAAATAAAAACAAATCTATTATATTATTTGTGTAAAGCTGAGTTTGCTGTTCCACAACTTGAAAACAAAAATAATTATTAGCCTGTGTAGTGACGCCTAGTTTAACCATTTACTTGAAACGTTCACTGACACTGTTCAACGGGCCGTTATATCAATGTCGCTACCCGACGATCCTATGACAGCCGCCATATTATTGTCTCTCATTGTAAATTGAGATCGTTCAAAAACATAACGTTTGCGGGTTGTTATTGTAAGAATATCACAAAAAATACCGCAATTATACGGTGTCGCTCAAATTTGATCAGAATTGGTACATACCAGTATGGGTACCAAAGATCAACAATAAATGTTGTTTATCTGTTCAGTGCAGGAAAATTCTACGTTGATGTTATGACAATGATTTCTGCACAGTACAACCTGAAAAACAACAAGAAATATTTAAACCAGAAAAACAAGAATAACAAAAGTAATTAAGGTCTGAAACTTTAGGTACTGAAGGTCAACTTTAGCAACATGATATGCATAGCAGCTAGCCCTCCTTAGTTTGACCATAGACGGTCTTCCTCCCCTCTACTGACGGTCTTCCTCCCCTCTATTGTCTATGGTTTGAGTAGGTCTGTTAATATGTAACAGTTCATAAACAATGACAGGAAATGACTCAAGTCAGTGGAGTAAGATTGTTTCAAGCCTGTTTCAGAATTTCGCTTTGTCTTACCTCATTTGCACATTTTTGACACAGATGTGTTCATTTGAACAAATTCACATCTGAACCCCTACATCTACCTGTACACCAAATACTAAGACAGTAGCTTTGGCGGTATGGGAGCCTTTGTGTGTGACGGACATACATCCGCACATACCCACAAATATACAGACACTTAGACTCATCATATAAGCTCTTTTTGGTATTTATATATAAAACCAAATATGAGCTAAAAAAAACAATTTCTTCCCTTGAGAAACACTCAAAACTTTACTTTTTCATTAAATGGGGAATGTTGCTCCTCGAGATAACGTTTGAAAGGGGTGACACTTGAACATCGCATTATTTTCACAATCGAAAAACAAAATGACAACGTACTGTTCGCAAGTGTCATGACTGTCGCCCAAAATCATGTAAGACACGCCAAATCAGCCGAGTATTAACTTCGAGAGGGGAGTTGTTCACTTCCAAACCTGTTATTGAGTCGACATATAGTATTTGGGGTGATATATTTCCACATTTATGCACTGTTACTGTATTTACTGTCCCTAAGCGTACGTGTCGAGAGCTCGCATTATCGATGCTGTTTGGGAAAATATGCGACTAAAATCTAGACGCATTTCTACACTCGACTTTCCTATTCTACTCAGTTAACATACATGATTCTCAAGAATATAACATGGAAAACATAATTAGATCATATTTGGGGGAGCTGACTGGTACATTGCAAGAACCAGATATGAACTGAAAATGCTCACGTGTTTCATTATATATTGCAGTTATGCGTAAATTTTAACCTTTGCCACATGTTTGCAACTTCATTGAAAGTATTATGATCAACATAATGAACAATAATCACCGCCGATTAGTTCATGAAGTATACAAACATGTAATTAGCTGAAATAAAAATATTAAAGTTCTTTTACTGCTGTCATTGTATCACCACTTTATATAGCAAGTGTAATTACCATTGGCCAAGTCCTTCAAGCCATACCACATATGCCGAGCTGTGAAAGCTCATTAGATATGCAAATTATAAATTAGCTGACATGAAAATGTGAAATGACTTTTGATATTGTTTTAACCTGGCATAATCATCAATGTACATAGCATGTTTTGCCAACTTTGATCAAGTAAATCCCAGTACATATCCCTAATAAGCAAAGTTCATTAAATATGTAAATTAAGAATTGGCTGAAGTAAAAATGCTTAATGATTTTCAATAATGTTGTATCATGGTATCTGCAATATATGTAGCAAGTTTTGTCAACTTTGGTCAAGTTGATTCAGATTTAAATACGCAAATTAGGAATTGGCTGAAGAGAAAATGCTTAATGACTTTCAATAAAATTGTATTATAGTGTGTCTTTAATGTACATAGCAAGTTTCATCAATTTTGAGCAAGTCAATTCAGATAAATATCCCTAATTATGAAAATTCATTTTATATGAAAATTAAGAATTGGCTGAAGAGAAAATGCTTAATGACTTTCTATAATGTTAAATCATAGTATCTTTAATATATATACAAAGTTTGGTCAATTTTGATAGAGTCAAATCAGACATATATCCCTAATTAGGAAAGTTCATTAAATATGCAAATAAGCAACTATCTTTCATGTCACCCCTTAATGGTTCACACTGCTGATATATGTTGGTGTGATCAACATTTGTATCAAATCTCATCAAATTGTGTGTAGTCGTTTTTAATGTATATCCGTTTTTTCTAAAATCATCAATTATGCAAATGAACAAAAAGTATTCAAGCCACACCAACCAAAAACTAATCAGTTCTTGCCATTTGCGAACTGAATCTATGTACCAGATTTGATTCTGATCTGATAAGCCGTTTTTGAGATATCGGACCAACAGACAGACAGACAGACAGACAGACAGACATCGCTGCGACATATGCTCACGTGTGTAAACACGTGAGCAAAAAAGGGACGACAGATTTTCTGATAGTGCATTCAAGCCCTTGCTCGTTTTGTAAAACACACCTAGCGATCAACCCAAGAATTTATTACGCTCACTATCATCATTTACGATGCATGGGAGAAGGATCACGAAAAACACTTACCGGTTTCAGGATATGGTAATTTCTGTCTTCGTGTCGTAGATAGACGCAGAGAACACTTTATAGAGCCACAACAGCGAAAATTCGAGAAAAGCGTACACACAATTCGTACTGCGGCATACAGGACAAGCTACGCATTATCACGTGACTGCCCCTCGTGTTGCGGTTCGGCTGTGCGGTCTAGGTGATTGACACGTTTTACAATACGCGTTTCCAGACCAGACCGGTACGGTGGATATAATTGAGGGACAGCTCACGCGTGGGACAGCTGGAAAGTTGCCCTACACGCCACCAACGGTGACCCCTTGCACTCTCCAGTCTGGTTCTCTGTGTTGGATTGTTGCGGTATTTTCCCTCGTCTATCAATAAAAATATTTAAAAAGGCGCAAAACGAATAAAACGGTCTCGTGCTGGGGCTACCAGGCTTTGACCTGGAGATGGGGTTTGGCATTTGACCAGGGGCAGCCTTTCCCCTCCCTGCCGGCGGTACACCCTCATGGGGTGCGAGATTTCGGTGTAGGCCTAATATCAAACCCGATGTTGCCATTTTTTCGTTTGCTGACAAACATTTTTTTTCTTATGAAAGGCGAACTAGTCTGTAATAATACTATAAGAAGAAAATTAAAGAAACATATATTCTTAACCGTCTACAGTACAGTTAATTTGTAGGCTTTTTTGCTATACATATGAACAAAATATAGGCCTAATATCAACATAAAATAATCTAAACATGATATATTAATTAGATGCCTATCACTTCGCATAGCATTGCCGATGCATTGACACTGAAATTAAAACACGACCAAACCTTTGATATCCTGCCACATTCTACACAAGACCTCTTCTAAAAACTAAACTGTATTGCTGCCATCTTCCAGCCAGACCAACAGCTCGAAGGAACCCTAGGAATAACCGGAAAGGGAAGAAGGGTTCCTGATCTTTGAACTTTTTTCAGTTTTCTGAAAAAGACACGTTCAATACTGTATTAGACTCAAAATACGGTATTTCCAAAACGATTTTGTTCGCATTCCATGGACATCCCTTATTCTTTGTAACAAAACACAATCCCTCGAACGACAATCACCAAGTGGTGGAGGAACTGTGATGGAACTAAACATGGCAAAGGAACGCTATTCGTTCATGGATTCCATATGTTTTATGAAAAACATTTTAAGATTCAGATCCTAGTTATCCGACATCAAAGTTGTTACAATGACGGCTGACTACATGTATTTGTAACTATGTCTGAGTGGGAATTTTCACGATCCAGTGATTTCGATTTTTAGCTCCCAAATATGCATATGTATGTATGCAAATGGGAGGTATTCGTATAAGGTGGAAAAATGTCGTCTGTATGTATGTATGTATGTATGTATGTATGTATGTATGTATGTATGTCCGTCCACATCAAAAACTCCTAAAGCGTAGCACCTACTGTCTTAGTATTTGGTGTACAGGTGCACCTAGTGGTGGAGATGTGAATTTGTTCAAATGAACATGTCAGTGCCAAAAATATGCAAATGAGGGGAAAAGAAGGAAAAATCCTGCAAATGGCTAAAACTCAGTAAGCATTGGTCAGATTTGGTTGAAACTTGGTATGCAGATTTCTTTAGGTATTTTAAATTATGTGTGCAAAAATTGGGATGAAATTTGCATGTTTGTATTTTAAGGGTATTTTTTCCGTTTTTAGTCAAAAAATCTTGTTCTCTGAAATCGCTCGTCTGATTGCTATGAAACTTAATATTCATGTTCCTCAGGATGACCTCAGTCATGCTTGTACAAATTGTGATATTGTCATATTTGTAATTTTGGGGCAATTTTCCCAATTTTTGATAAAAAAATTTTTATCCAAAAACTACTGATTTGATAGCTTTGATATTTGGTATACAAGTATCTAAGATTAATCTCAATATAATGTATTGAAGGTATGTTGAAATTTTTTTTATTTTGGGGGCAATTTTTGCCTTTTTTGGTCAAAAAATTTTTCTCCTAAAACTTCTGATCTGGTAGCTTTGATATCTAGTGTACAGGTTCCTAGGGTTTATGTTAATTAGATATATTCAAAATTAGGATGAAATCTGCAATTTTGTATTTTGGGGGCAATTTTTCTCATTTTTAGTCAAAAAATTTGTTTCTCAAAATTTACTCGTCTGATTGCTTTGATATTTAGTAAACCGGTTCTTAGGGTTTTTGTTAATAAGATATATTGAAATTAACTTGAAATCCGGAATTTTGAATTTTTTGGGCAACTTTACGAAACTGTCAGTTTTACCGGGATATCTTTCATTTTGTATTTTTAAGATTTTTTTGGTAATTTTATGCCTACTGGAACTAAGAGTATATAATGTGGTGATTTAGTAAGCATTTGATATGGTAAACTGTATTTGGTGTTGAAATGCGGTAAAAAAATCCTGGCAGATTTTTAAAAAATTCCAAACAAATGCCAATAAAAAATTCAGCCAGAGAAGGTTTGACAAAAAGAAAAGGTGGGAGAATGGGGAAAAAAGAATGTACAATGGATCAGATAAAAAAGATAATGTACCTCATCAATCTTCCAGACACCGTCCCTTATCAAATGGTCCACCCCGATGTATTTTTGTGCGCAATTAACCCACAGGGAATTGAGTAATCTTGTTGTTGTTGTTGTTGTTGTTGTTGTTGTTGTTGTTGTTGTTATTGTTGTTGTTGATGGTGATGATGATGATGATGATGATGACGATAATAAAAAATATTTAAAAAAAATGTGTCATTCCTTGCTGTTGTTTGTCGATGTTGTAGATAATTGTAAAAGAAAACCGTAATCGTGACCAAAAAACGACGTAGGTCGCCCAACGTCACTCCTGTCCTACTATACAACCAGTAGACAGGAGTGACGTTGGGCGACCTACGTCGTTTTTTGGTCACGATTACGGTTTTTTGCTCACGTGTGAACACGTGAGCATATGTCGCAGCGATGTCTGTCTGTCTGTCTGTCTGTCTGTCTGTGTGTCTGTCTGTCTGTGGGTCCATTTTCTCAAAAACGGCTGAACGTATTTCAGTCAAATTTGGTAGACATCTTCAGAATTCAAATGGCTAGAACTGAAAAGGTTTTGGTGGGCGTGGCTTGGATATTAATGAAGTTATGAAAGTTTTAATTTTTCTGTTACGCCGCGTATGACAAGTGAAAACAATCGACTGTTTGAGGGCGCTGTGAAAAGTGCTTGTCCAGGTTGGCTACAGCTGGATAGCTCTGGTTTCAACCACGGTCCCTCCGTGTTTCAACCTCGTATTGAACATTAAAAATATGATATTTTATTACTCATTCAACTCACTATTCAAGATAAAATATCGTTTAGCAAATTAGCTTTATCCTTGGTAATTGATTGTTTCCCTCGCTGCTCGATCGCCAGAAATGAGTACATACATTCTTAGCCCTGCGTACGATGCTGTGTGTTCCGCTACAGCTAATAGCCCCGCTCACCACAGTGAGCGGGGCTATTAGCTGTAGCGGAACACACAGCATCGTACGCAGGGCTAATACGTTCTCTACCTAGCCTCATGGCATGGAAGTGCTGATGAATAATAACTTTGGGTCAAAGGTATTGAAGTGTCCAATCAGGTTCGTGCACAGAGTCCAAGGCCATGACCTACTTCATGTACTTCTGCACTGTTTTGATTTTGCTTCGCCAAGAAACGTATTCGTCATTGTCCATAGAAGTATGTTTGCTCTCCTTTGAGGTTGTTTGTGAAACAAATTCCGGGATAGGCCTTGGAATGCATACGATCAGCATCGCGGCAGTGCATGTAGCTAGCCCTACGAGTATGGCGAGAGTGTCCGGCTTTGGCTACGCCGCCTCCCACCTCCGGCAGGCGGCGTAGCCCCGGCGTAGCCAAAGCCGGACACTGTCGCCATACTCGTAGGGCTATGCATGTAGCGTACCATGCTTGTGTAACTGCCGAGCTCAACGTGCATTCACGATTGATACTCGTGTACAATCATGATGTGTTCAATTCTGATGAAGATTCATAAGTCTTACTTTTGCAGTCTTTTTTCCGTACGATAATCCCGACAATACGTGTTACTGTTAGACGAGGTGGCCATTTATGATAAGTTTCAATACTGCACAGCTACATAGCGTCACTATCGTGTGATCGAGGTACTAGCGTTGTTGAACGGGATACAGAAACTCTGCAGAGGGAGAAACGATCGTGACATGAACAGTCAATGTACTTCAGCACGTAGTCCGCAGATAGCGGATCGAGAAAATAAACGTGTCCCAGTAAATAACGGAATATTTATGTACATTAACTCGATATTAATCAAATTTCCAGCTCATCGCAAAAAATGTATTGCAAAGATTAATTTGTCACTGACAAATACTGCACTGTATGGAATACAGTCTGTACAATAGTTCAACTTCAAGTGGTATTACCCGAGACAAACACTTGTGTTGTCAATTTTGATTTCATTTCATAAACTTCATACTTCATCGAGTATCGTGTATTTCAGCCTTTGTGAAGCCATTTTATTGATATTTTCAATTTTTGTCTTGGCTTTGTTGTGGAACATGTTGAATCGTCTCCGTGGACATGTAGGCAAAAGTGTGACGGGGTCGAAGTGACTTGGGTACCTGGGGCCGACCAAAACCAGTGTGAATTACTGGGGTCAAAGCGGACAGCGGCCGGGATGACGTGTTCCCCAAGCGAGCTACCTTCAGAAGTCTGTTTCATCGCAAAAAACGTCAACTTTTAAAACCCGTCAATTATTTACTGATGTTATTCTCAGCATCACAAACATATACGCCTCTGCTATGTATCACAGCAAATAGTTATATTTGAGCGCCCCGTAAATGGGATCCTCGTTTTTTTGCGAACCCGGAAGTGTGTCTTGCTCAATGCATTTCCTACCCATAGCGAGGGAAACGGCTTACACTATTTTGCGGAACGGAATGAGCGGAACGGAACGGAACGGAATGGAATAGCCACACCAAATAAAAAAATAGTTTCTCTTAATTAGAGTCCAATTTTTGCCCACAGATTTTTTGAGCGGAAAAGAATGAAATGAAGAGAGACATTTTGATTTAAATAAAATATATGATTTATTCAACTCTACAAGTAAGGCACCTTGGTTTTTGAAGTTTCCAAAATGAAAATTATGTCAAATACCACAGGAAATGAAGCTTGTAATTTCGATTTGAAGCTACATCTAAATTTAAATCTAACCCGTAGCCCTAGAATCACGCCTTATAGAGGGCAGTGCCATAGTGTGGAGGGGTGGGGGGTGGTCAACCCAAAAGAGGGCGTGTCTATGGCCAACATGTAGTTGTGCACTCTGTTTTGTACGATCGCAATAGCTCGACATACTTTTCAAACAATAATGGCATGTGTACGGCATACAACGACAATTAGGGGTGTAAACACTACCTGCCTTCAAAAACTGATCACAAAAGAATGACTAAAATTGCAAAACGGCCGTAATTTCATATTAACGCGTTGATCGACTGTGTATGTAAGTATGAGCGATGCCTTTTGTATGCAGGGATTACCCTGGCTCAAGAACGGCATGAGATAAAATCGCACATGAAAAAAAACAGTGGGAGAATTTCAAAGTCTGTGGGAACCGGACCTAACTTTCCCTGATTTTCTGCATATTGGTTAATTTGCATAACAATACACTCAGTGAGACAGTTTTCGGACGACCTCAGTTTTCAGACATTTAATGACATGCTGTTCGTTATACGCCCTTCGCTCCGTTTTGATAGCGTTTTACAAGTCATGCTACAGCATATTAAGCCGTCCCGTTTTGGATTTTTTTGGGGTAAAAGCTATTTCGGGCTACAAACTTGGTGAAGTTAGCCACACCGTACAATACTAGGTGTAGAACGCAACACACAGGAACAGCCCGTGTCCGATATCTAGAAGCGCTATACACGTTGAAATATAGTTGCGTCGTCCATGGATTAAACGTAACTAATTATCACGAAATATTTCCACATAGTTTTCTAAACACATCGGAATTGAAAATCGGAGTTCGAAGTTTCAAAATATCAATATTTAGCCCCTTATCACATTCAAAATACGACGTCCAATTACAGCGATAGCAGTCCGATTACATGCGCTCAACATGGGGCAAAAATTTGGCAACTTTGACCCCCCTAAATGCCACTTCTCTTGGTGTTAAAAGTTTGAGGATAAACACAATAAAATTTCGAAGGGTATGGTAATAAGATTTCGTTGTGCTCGTCATTTATGAAACGGCTTTGGGCGAAATTCACTACTAGTCCAGTCAAAATAGGGTTAGACCCACCACAAATTGCAACAGAATTTTTTTCTTCAGAATGCATTTTAGAGAGGTACCCAGAACAACATATTAAAAGTTTACTCGAATCCGCCTTGGGGAAATATGCCTAATTTGCATAAATCAAATATGGCGGCCAACCATCCAACAAAATAACATAATTGGTCATATATCACATGTTAAACAAGCTATTTCAGTGATTTCAAAGTCTAAAACTAGTTATTTGGCGCAGGGAATCATTTTGGAGGTATAATGTTTTATATAGGCATTTCATTAATTTGCATAATTCCAATATGGCTGCCAACATTTCTATAAAAGTCATTTTCGGTCATATACCACGTATTAAACCATCATATACCACGTATTAAACCATCATCAGTGATTTTAAATTTAAAGGTCTGTTTCTTTTGGCACGGACAAATATTTGTCGAGATGCTATGATTGCATTGGCACTTTGTTAATTTGCATAAATCCAATATGGTGGCCAACATTTTCAGTCATATACCAGGCATGGAACAAGCAATTTCAGTGATTTTAAAGATTTAATATTTTTCTTGGGTATAAAGAAACACTTTTAGTGGTTCAATTTCTACAAAGGCCCTTAGATAATTTGCATAAATTAAATATGGCTGCCATATAAATGGCCCGTTGCTTAATAGCTTCTGATATAAATACGGGTTTGGTATAGTTTTAAGGAATCTATCAAGAAGAAAGTGTTAAGTCCTTGGACATTTTCTATATATGACGACTGTTAATGATTGTTAGTCTTATGAATAATATATTCTCTTTATGAACATAACATCAGATTCATCTGTGTACGGCATTTTTGTAATTTGTTTGGGTGTTTAACACTGTACAGAGTCAAAATATGTAATCTGTAATGTTTAATGTCGAAAACAGACGTGTTCACAATCTTCAGTTTTTATTTTGGGCTGAACCGCCGTCTTATTTATGATTGCATCTTTATAAGATCCCCTAGATGATAGGCAAGAAGTCATCACACATATCAGCAAAATACAATAAATACAACAAAGCTAAAAAAAAACCAGAAAAAATGATATGACCGAAATAAAAAATGCCATAATACACAAAAATTAAAATTTTGATCTATTGCAAACAATGTCAGATTCATAAAAACTTTAAGGACACACAAACTTACAAAAAACTGAATACTGCATGCTTTAACAAAGTCTTACAATTAATCCAAACACAGAATCCAACTATTACACAATACAAACAAGTACATCATGAGTCATTTTTCCAAGTGTCATTTTTCCAGATGTACATGTTTGTATCGTGTAACAGTTGAATTCTGTTAGGCTGATGAGTTGTTTGAATTAATTTTTAGCCTTTGCTAAGCATGCAGTTTTCAAGTTTTGTGAGTTTGTGTGTTGATCAAGTTTTTAAGAGTCTGACAAAATTTATCTGTATTGTGGCATTTGTTATTTTGGTCGCATTATTTTTGTGTTCTACGTTGTTATTACCTTTGTTGTGTTTATTGTATTTTGCTGTTATATGTGATGACTTTTTGCCTATCAAATAAGGGATGTACCAAATTATAAGATGCACTCGTCTCTAAGAAGGGGATTCAGTCTAAAGCAAAAACTAAATATTTTGTACGCCACATTTTTAAAAAGGTAAACATTGATGATTACATGTTTTGACACTTTACAGTATAAAACACATATAAAGACGATTGGAACTAATTTTGGATAATTGGATGGCGAAGTAATGGCAATTTCATCTACAAATTTAATCTCATCTGCTTTTCGTTTTACGTTACACACTTGTTTTTATGAGTAATTTGCAATATTGCAACATTCAGCTGTACGGCACCTAACATTTTTGAGAAATTGAAAGATATGAAAATCCAATTATCCCAAATGAGTTCTTATCGTGTTTATAAAAAGCATAAGTAATGCCGTAAACATATGAATCCAATGTTATATTCAGAAAGAGGTTATTATAAGACAACTAACAATCATTAACGGTTGTCATATGTACAAAAATCACAAAATAATTAAAATTGCATGGCTTTCTTACATCTCATTAGTAAACGCACATAAACATATATGTATTTTAATCCGTTCGGAAGTCATATGTAAGTCCTTCATATTCACTTTAACACTTTTTTTAAAATACAATATATTTATGGAGTATTTTAACCAATTCAGGTATCACAGACACATATTAAAATAAACTTGCATTCTTAAATGGATCGTTATTGTTAGTAAATTTATAGTATATTTTCGACATTTAAAAGAAAATTAATTTTAAAAATTTCAAGGACTTAAGGTGAGGCTGCATATTGCCAATACAGTTTTTTCAAAGGAATATTTCCTATCTAAGATGACAAGGAAACCCATAGAAACTATTTTGTGAAGTGTAATATTTCAGAGTATATGAAGAAAAAAACGACAAGTTTATTTTTCATTATCTATCTTCATTCTAAAATGGCATGGGCTTAAAGAATGACAATTGAAACTGTTCTTAAAATCATGATAAGCAAAATAAAATCTTATTCAAAACGTAGGCATTTTATTGCAAAACAAAATAATTGTTTTGTTATATCGCATTTAAAGAACATAATGTGAAAATTTCAGAATATTTGACCCAGCCAGACTGCACTGGAGTTAAATTCTTTGAAAATCTTAAAATTGGAAAAAAAGGAAGCAGGAAATCGGGTGATTAGCATACATTTGCATACATTAACACTATATCATGCAACTTACGACTGCTTGCCAAGCTAAAAAGTGAACTTAACCAATTTTTAATCTTGGCTTAACAAATTAATCACAATTGGATAAATATTTGCAAAAAAAAATATTTTGGTCAAAATACGGTGTGTTGGGTGCAGTGTCATCTTAACAGTTTCTTCTTGATATTCCTAGCTCTTAAAACTCTACCAGAACCTTATTTATATTAGAAGCCATTCGGACATTATATGGCAGCCATATTTAATTTATGAAAATTATCAAAGTGTCTTTTAAAAAAACTGAACCGCCAAAGGTGTTTCTTCATGCTCAAGAAATATATTTAAACTTCACAATGGCTGAAACAGATTGTTTAATACATGATATAGGACAATAAATGTAGGTATATTGGCCGCCCTATTGGATTTATGCAAATTAACAAAGTGCCAACGCAAATCATTGCACCTCAAAATCGTATGTCCATACAAAAGTAATATACTTTTAACTTTAAAATCATTGAAATAGCTTGTTTAACCCTTCGACTGCTGTAATTTTTACACCAAAATTTTAATGCAATATTTTACCAATTTCTATGAACTTTTCTGTACTTTTTTTTTCATAATTTTGGACAAAATTGATATCATATTCCATCAGCAACAGTTTTTTATCAAAACTTTGGCAAAAAGCAGAAAAATTGACTGTGGAACATTTTACAAAGTTGATAAAAATAGACTTCGGAGCTCAAACGATTAATACATGGTATATGACAGAAAATGTCCTTTGTAGGTATATTGGCCACCAGATTGGATTTATGCAAATTAACGAAGTAACAATGCAAATCATTGCATCTCGAAAATCGTTTGTTCATGCCAAAGAAATATACTTTTAGTTTTGAAATCAGAGAAATAGCTTATTTAACCCTTTGACTGCTGTTATTTTTACACCAAAATTATAATGCAATATTTTACCAATTTCTGTCAACTTTTCTGTACTTTTTTCATAATTTTGGACAAAATGGATACATTTTTCATCAGCTACAGTTTTTTGTCATAATTTTGGCAAATAGCACAAAAATTGACTCTGCTACATTTTATAAAGTTGATATAAAAAATAGACTTTGGCGCTCAAAGGGTTAATACGTAGTATATGACAGAAAATGTCTTTTGCAGGTTTATTGGCCACCATATTTGATTTATGCAAATTAACGAAGTACCTATGCAAATCATTGCATCTCGAAAATCGTTTGTCCATGCCAAAGAAACATACTTTTGACTTAAAAATCAATTAAATAGCTGGTTTAATACGTTGTTTATGACCGAAAATGTATTTTGTCGGAATGTTGGCAGCCATATTGGAAATATGCAAATTAATGAAGTGCCTATATAAAACATTATACCTCCAAAATGATTCCCTGGGCCAAATAACTAGTTTCAGACTTTGAAATCACTGAAATAGCTTGTTCAACATGTAATATATGGCCAATTATGTTATTTTGTTGGATGGTTGGCCGCCATATTTGATTTATGCAAATTAGGCATATTTCCCCAAGGTGGATTCGAGTAAATTTTAATATATTGTTCTGGGTACCTCTCTAAAATGCATTCTGAAGAAAAAAATTCTGTTGCAATTTGTGGTGGGTTAGGTGCCAAAATCTCGTAGATTGACTGGACTATACCCTGTCCGAAAACTGTCATTCTGAGTGTAGTTGTAATCGGAGGCGGTCGAATCCATACTTTCCAGTGCGGGAGTAACGGAAGTACAGTAGTCCAGAATAGTGCATTTTCATTTTTTCTTCGCACTACCACTCGTACTGGACACGAATATTCCTTCGAAAGCGCCATTTTGAGCTACGACAACACACTGTACATCAGCAATGAACACTTGCTGTATCGACTCCAATGATTTGTCAATGAACGCAAAACTTCCTGTTGGAAACCAATCACAAACGCTGTTGAAACGGGTAACTGCAACAGCTTTTTTCTAGCGTAATTATAGCGCTCTCTACGGCGACACAATGAGTGGTTCTGTACTGAAAACCGGCCAAATGTTACCGATGAATTTAGATCGCGTAAAGGTATCACGTACGCTCCATTTGAATTATCGGCGCGACTTTTTTGCCCAATTGATTTTTCTGAATGCAATTTTTCTGATTTTTGAGCATAAATATCGCGTTATCGCGCCCCAAAGTGATCCCTGGTATGTATTACTGATGTCCTTTGACCTATCGATAGATTGATTTCAGCCCCATGTTTTTTACCGAGCATGCTAAGGGGAGAATCATTTGATTTCTGAAGGAGGGGCTGGAGGATTCGGGAGGGGGAATATTGTCATCCCCCCGGAGAATGATAAAATAATTTGCTGCAAAACCCCAAAGTGAGAAAAGAAATGTTACCACTTCCCTGAGATGAAGGCAAAAAATGTGATGCAAGGTGCTGGAATTACCAAAAATGAATGTTTAGAACCGACCTTAGTATTTTGATCTTTGAAATCTGGATATTTAAAAATTTTCTAACGTGAGAAGGGATTAGATGTGCAAAATTCTGTAATAAAGAGTACAGGTTGCATGAATGAACTTTGACATGCACAACATATGCACCTGCACTTCATTTTGAGAACAAATGAAATATATTGCATTGCCTTCAGTTGTGCAGAAAATAATTTGTTGCGCGAGCATGCTTTTGAAAAAAATGCTGTCATAATGCGTGAAAAAAAAAATTGTCTACACCTCCATTTTCACAATCCCCCCAAATCCCCAAAGTCTGCAGACCCTCGGCAACAAAAACAAAAGGGGGCACCGCACCAATGAACACACAGTCAGCAATGCAGTTGCAATGTATCAATTTTAGAAGTTACAATCCGTCACCGCCTCCTTCGTTTTTCACCTCCGCGCCACATGTAATTAGGCACCATGCCATCGAGGTGAAATAGTACACAGACCGCCACCTCACAGGCATTCTGTTGTGTGGGTAGTTTGTAAAAGTGTAGCTTATGCTACGTTTGGACGTTCTCTTCTGTAGCCTTAACGTCGGAACGTAGCAGAAACTAAGCAGTCTTGCCTAATTATATGTGTAATGTTTGATTTATTGTACTTATTCTACCACAGTTTCCGAAGTGTGTTTCTATGGAATAAAATTCTTATTAGTAGTCTTATTCACGATTTTCATCACGGCAAGACAAACTTCGAAAAACAGATGCATTACTTTAAGGGTTGAAAAATGATATTTTATTTAAATCCAAATTTCTGTTTTAGATCCGAAATTCCATGCTGTTCCGTTCCAAAATTCAATGGACGAATAAAATGGACTCTAATTAAGAGAAACTATTTTTCTTTTTGGTGTGGCTATTCCGTTCCGTTCCGTTCTGCTCATTCCGTTCCGCGAATCAGTGTAAGCCGAGGGAAACTGCCCGCGTTCCCATGCTCCCATGCACCCTTTTTCAATGCCAGTGCAACGCCATCTGTGCAAAATTTGTGGTGGTATGCTCCCGTGTTATGGAAAACCTCTCTTATTCTAACAATAACGTAGTTGACTTTGGACTTCGATTTCGTAAATGTGATGTCCATGCAGTGAGTTTGGGTTGGCGCGCTTATAATGCAATCTTCGCCCGCCTGCGGTCCGATATCCCGCATTTATTAGCGATCTTTATCTGTTTTGACTTGACCAAAGTTGGCAAAACTTGCTATGTACATTAAAGATACTATGATACAAGATTATTGAAAGTCATTTGACATTTTTTTCAGCCAATTCCCAATACGCATATTAATGAACCTTCCAAATTAGGGATATATACTGGCATTTACTTGATAAAATTTGGCGAAACATGCTGTGTACATTGATCATTATACCAGGTTATAACAGTATTGAAAGTCATTTTGCATTTTCATGTCAGCTAATTCATAATTTGCATAAATAGCTAACAAGCTTTCACGGTTTGGCATATAGAGCTTGAAGGACTTGACCAAAGGTAATTACACATGCTATATTGTGATACAATGACAGTACTCAAAGAAATTAATTATTTTTATTTCAGCTAATTACATATTTGAATACTTAATGACCTTTAGAATTGATCTGTGGTGAAATTCATTGTGTTGATCATAACACTTTAAATGTAGCAAAGCATGTAGCAAAGGTTCAAACTTGCACATAAATGCAATATATAATGAAACACGTGAGCATTTTCAGTTCATATCTGGTCTTTTACAATTATCTACAACATCGACAAACAACAGCAAGGAAGGACACATTGTTTTTTAATATTTTTTATTATCGTCATCATCATCATCATCATCATCACCATCAACAACAACAATAACAACAACAACAAGATTACTCAATTCCCTGTGATTAACCATGCAGTGTATTTTATTTTAAGATGTCAAGTTAGGTAAGGATTTGAAAGGAATAGTCAAGTTCACCACAGTTAAACTTTATCTCTTGTGTCATCATCCTTGTGTAATTGGTTAAGTTTGTAAGTTGTTCCAGATGTGGATGCACCAGCTGTTCTGGAAGAAAACAATGTTTACTTTTCCTGTAGGGTTTCTTAGTTGATGATTGTATGTTGATGATTGTATGTTGAAATTTCTCCATGTATCTGGTGTATGGGCAAAGTGTAAACATTGGTTGCATGTTATGTATTTCAGTCTATGTCAAATATTGTAAATGAAAATTCAAGAACAGTTTACTGTGTGCTTGTAAAAGATAACATATTTGTCAATACATATACTGCCTTGCAGATTGATTGTCTTAAAGATTATCACAGAAGTAGAAAAGGAAAAGAAACTAATCAAATTGCTGTAACATATTCACTCTCAGTGCCTGTATAGGCCTATACTTAACTATTTTATCATTACATTCAGCTGTTGTTATATCTTTATCACTCTCCATGGGCCAAGGCACACTTGGGGTCAATGTCATCACTCTGTGCCAGTCTGTGTATGTCAGTCTGTCTGTAGATGTATGTCCATGTTTCGATACAATTGTTGACTTGTTTTGATAACTATATGGGAGCGAACAGTGATGTTGTCACTATTTTTTTTATCAGTAAACATTCGAGTTGTACCATTCCATCTGAGGCTCCAAGATGTCGTCATATATTTGGCTATTTATTCTCGAAAGATGCGATGTGATGTGCTGCCATTATTTGACAAAACGTTTTTTATCACGTATCTTAAACTCAAGCTACAAAGATTTCTGCATGTCGGAAAACTCAAAACCAGGTACTTCTTTGTGACCTATGGACATTTTGGGAAGATGCCCGGTTGTTTCGTTGCATAATGTTCTCTGCAAAGAATAGTGTTTTGACCGGATTAAAGTTTACTTACCTGTGCAGGCCTTTCATCCAAAATTGATCTGCTAGGTGGCTGTATGTCGATAAAAGGTCAATTATAAACTTTAATATCACCCCATCTCCAAAGCAAATTTAATTATTTGAATTTCGAAAGAAAAAAAAAACACGGGAAAATTCGTCCATTGTGACAACTTTTTACCTCTCCGGCGGACGTTTTTGCTTTGGTATAGCCTAAAACGCCCTAACACGACCGAGTACTCGCCTCTCCTTCTACTGGAGGGACATCATTTTTTCTGACGCGAACCTCATTTTACACATCCGTAGGATTATGAGATTGTTTTTATCACATATTCTTCTCATGTTAATCTCACGTTAAACAAGAATTCCCGCATGTCGGAAAACTGAAACTCCGGTTCAACTTTCCTTGCGAAGTATAGATTACCAAAGCACTCCGCATTACTGTGAACTAACTAATCCCCTCATTGAAGTTTCCACCGATATTGGATCACAGGCGTACGGAACGTTTCGTAGATCGTCGTCGGATGGGAAGTGACTGACACACAGGCGATCCTTAGCTGAGTAGTTTGCTAAGTAGATCGATTTTCGGATCGATCTATTGATCCCGATCTCGTAGTCGATATGCCCGCTACTGCAACCTAAATACTCACAAGGTGTGGACAATCACTCAAAAAACACACCACCCGATTTGTCAACTGGCCGTGCGCTCGCTCAAAACCTTCAGAACTACACTCCAATATACCTAGTTGGATCACAAATTAACCATCTCCTCAAAAATCACGCCGATCAATGTGTTACTCGCGTCATCTTGAAGAAATCGGCCGTGTTTTGAGACAAAGCGCAGTGAAATGTGGCTTGCAGAACGATTCTTGGCATATGATGTAATTTATTCCACTACTGATTGGCTAATCAACGGCCAAAACAAAGGTCATGGCAAGACGTCACTGGTGTAGTATAGTTCTGTTAGGAACGCACACAGGGAATGCACAGCGTACACTGCGTACGTACGCAGGGCTAGCGAGAGAGTTGCCGACATCGACGGTTATTTACGAAAAGAGAATAAAAGACTGGCTTTTTTGGAAGCGATCGAGTAGCTGAGGTAGGCAGGGATACGACTTGGGCCCAAGAACGCTGAATTTCGGCAGTAATTTGGCTTTTTACGTCAAGTCCAAAAATGGATTTGAAGTCACCAACTCTACGTACGGGTCTTTGCAGGGCTGTGGTGAGCGGGGCTATTAGCTGTAGCGGAACACACAGCATCGTACGCAGGGCTAGGATTTAGTAGGAAAACTACAACTCGGGTACAACTTTCCTTGCGGACTGGAGATAACATTAGTAGCCTACTCCGCACTCACAGTGAACTAAGTAACTAATCTCCTCAAAGTTTCCACCGACATTGGATATTATATCATACCTATATATTGATGGCGCAAATACAGTGATCTGATTGGGCGAGACGCGAAAAGAACCGTGGTATATTGGTGATATACCACGACTGGCATACGCGCGAGCTCTCAGCTTGAGTAAAAATCCATTTTTGACGTTCCACGCCAGAATTTCAATATACTGTTATGATATAATAGCAGTTCACGACATATATGCACGAGCGATAGCGAGTGCACATATAAGGTGAACTGGTCAAAATCTCGTGGTATACCGTCGCTGGGTGTGCTTTATTGCTTAAACATATTGGGAGCTAAAACTAATTTCTCACGAAACTTTCAAATCGGAGTCAAGCATTGCTCAGGTTAGAAAACTCAAAATTAGCTTCTGCGTTCTTTACGCAATCTCTTCGTTTGTAACAAAGCACTCCGCATGACAGTGAACTAACTCATCTCCACAAAGGATCCACCGATATTGGAAAAAGTTCAGACAGAAAAAGCAAAGCAACAAAACAAACAATTTTCTGCATTTTGGATCGACATGCGGTCACTCAGGGTCATTGACCTTACAAGTGCACCGGAGTAATTTATTTTTTGGCATTCAAGGCTTTGCTCTTTGTGGCCCCGATTAATTTAGGGCAGATAGTCAATTGCTTCCTGGCTTAATGACTGGACGTGGACTTAAGCGTATCTACTTGTGCAGGCTTTTCACCAAAAATTGACCTGCTAAGAGGCTATATGTCAAAAAATAGCTTGAATATCAGCTGAATCGTCAAAGCAACTTTATTTATTTGAATTTTGGGAGAAAAAAAAACAGGAAAATTCGGCCATTTTGGCAACTTTTGATGTTCTGAAAGACAAAAATTAATCATTTAAGGTAGAACGCGCCTCGGGGACAGATAGTTGGACTCTCAAATTTCTACAATTCACTTCTGATTTACCACTTGTGGGGGTTCATTTTAAAGCTCTTAGAGATTAGAAAAAACTTTCACTGTCTTAGTTTTTTAAAAATCTAAAATTTATTTTTTCCCTCATAGAGTTTACACAGGCATGGCGGCCATTTTGAATTTGAAATATTGCAAAATGTTGGGTAAGGAAGAGAAACTTGTAGCAGCAGCACAATAAATAAGAATGGTACAAAAGCTGGCTACATGTGGAAAAAGAAAAATATGAGTTGCAATATTAATCATGAGGAAATTCAATGAAAAAAAATGTTATGAAGATAAGATACTCAAAGAATGCAACAAAATGAAAGATAAATGACAAAAGGCAACTATGGGTGAATTTGTTTACTTCATATCTGCTTTAAATAGTTTTGTTTTTCCTGTCATGTGTGGCTACTTTTTTTAAAGCCTACTTCTTGAAATGATTTCCCACCCAAATCTTCAAAGTCCCCAGGGACACCCATGAGAAGCCCTTTCTGATTGTGCGCTAATTAACAACTCGGCATTCCAGACTGTTAGAAACCATTTTGCCAAGGGAAGAACATTGGCACATCAAGTTACGCTTATTTACCATTACTTGTCGAAGTCCAGAGGTAAACTGAAATTCTTTTGAGGGACCATGCATGATGAAAAATAATAACCAAAGTATGGTCTCTTATCATGTTGATGTCTGCTGGTGTTCAGCTGATTGGTGTTAAAATTGTCCATTAAAAATTGCAAACTACTTCAGCCTTAATCCTGAAAAACAATGGATATATTTACTATTGTTGTCTGCTTGGGAGATACATCATTGCATATAATTTTAGTCATTGTTAGTAGTCTACGTAAGTATGGTCTAATCCTACAGCGCAGCAAACCATAGACAGTAGAGGGTTCCTCTCTACTGTCTATGTGCAGACTGAGCATGTGTAAATATATGTCTAGCTAGTTCTGAGAGCTCACCAATTAAATTGCTGGCTGCAATGTACACTTTCAGTTGGCAACTCAAACATGTGGAATGGTTCTACTCCAGAAAAGAGAACATGCTGCATTGTTCTGTAGACTCAGTACATCTTAGAGATCACAAGACGCCAGTACAAACAATCAAAGTGTACACAGGCCTATGGAAAAACACACGCATGTACTTTTATGTGCATTTGTGCAAGCGGTTTTGTTCGTACCGTGGTCCATGCGAATTCAGGGCTGGACCTATTAGCTCTACTTTGATTACACAAATGAAGCTATTCCAACTACTAATAGATAATTAACTGTGACAAAGCATTCAACAAATGATATCATGTGCACTCTTGCTTTCACAAGTATAAACGTGCGTAATAGTTCTCATTGAGAACCAAAAATGATAGCACAGATTTTGAATTTAAGTATGGATAGATTTTAATTCATTTCATTTTCCTACAAAAATTTACAAGTTTTCTCATCCCTTCAGAATTTTATAAGTATCCTGTAAATGTTTTGTGATCAAAACAGCAAAACTCCTCCGCAGAGATGGCAATGTTTCAATTTTGTTAAAATCTTCCAAGTTTCAATGATTTCTATGGGAAGAGGTGTGAAAAGTGAACTTACCTTTTTATTCTTGATGGTTTGAACAGTAATAAAATTAAAGACAATTAAAATTCAAAGTGATTCATTATTTCTAATGAACAGAACAGAAAGACGTGTATCAAGAGTTTGTTTCGGACAGAAATGACCACACACAAAGACTGTATTCCACTAAAGTTTACACTCTCAAAAAGTTCAAAAGTTACCCAAATTTGCCATGCCTCTATGGGAAATCCCAATTGACAGCTTCACCATAGCATGGTTCTCAACAAGTATATTTCAAGTATCAATGTTTTTCAACCAATCTAGTCAAATGTCAATAATCAAACAAAAGCAAAGGAAGACTTTCAGAGTCCTCCCCTATTATATGACCGTGATGATGAAACAAGAATACAATGTAGTAAAACAAGATTTTTTCTGGAACCGTAATGAGTCCATGGCGTCTATAAAATCAAATGTGAAAAGAATTGAAATCAGTATATCTGGGTATTTTTTTTACTAAAAATAAGAAAGGATTGACCAAAAATCAACATCATTCATACAAAACAGAAAGCAGTCAGTCCTAGGAACTTATAAATTAAATTTGTAAGCGGTTGTTACGAAAAAAATACGTTCCAAAAAAAGAAGAGAAACTTGACTGAAAATTTACATATGTAAATTTCACAATAACTTTCACACATCATCATTAATCACTCCTAGGAACATATCAATACCTGTGAAAGCTACAACACCAACAGTTCTGGAAATTATGTTTTAACATATGCTGACATAAAAAGACCTAAATCAATATTGGGACCTATTGGACAAGTAATTCTATGTGTAAAATTATAAAACAAATACAAATATTAACATTTTATGTTAGTTTGAAAAAATATCAAATGCATTGTCCCCACAAACATGTATACAAATTATCAAAGTAATAACTTTATTAATGGAAATTTGTGAAAAAAATCATAAGTATATAATTTTTTCATCCTGCAAGACACATCTACAAGATTCAACTCACTTCAAGATAATCATCCAAACATTCCACATACCAAAGTTGGTCAATTTGGTGAATGTTCAAGTTGTTAGCTCAACAAATTTGGTCTACCGGCATACAGATTGGTGGACAGACACACATAGACAGAGATGACATTTGCCTGCTATTGTGCCTCTAGCACTAGTTGGAAGGGGGTATCAAGCATTTTCACAACAACAGAATATGCTAATTAGATATAGTTATGTAAATTGACCCTACTGTTTCTCCAAGATGTGGAGAACGATGCATTGTGTCATTTAAAATGTAAAGTGCAGTATGCTTGATACACAAACCTGTACATTTAAACATTTAAAGCAAACGAAGGTTGTCAGTCAAGCATGTGCAAAAGGTGAGTTCAATAGAGCCATCTGTATCTGTAATAATGATAGCAAGATCTCATTTAAAGTACACATCAGGTAAAATGTCAAAAAAGAAAATGTTTTGTAAAAAAGGTAAATACGTTACTTCACACAGAATACTTAAAGATTGGAAAGATTCACAGACTGGTTATTTTTCTTGATAATTGTCAATAACAACTTAATCACCTTCATCAGGAGTTGAATTCTGCACATCATTTTGCTTTCCTACACCATTCTGTGAGCTATCCTATTAAAATGTTGACAAGTGACTTCCTTCCTTCCTGGTCCAGGATTTGACTATCATGACCTTTCCGTGAAATGTTTTATCACATTTATGAATGCTGAAAATTTCTGGCCACAGAGAGGACATATCTGACTTTGAAGCCTGTGCTTATGCTGCTGTTGGTGCAAGTCTACTAATATTTTTCTACAAAAAACTTTTGTCCACATTTTTTGCAAGTGAAAGGATATACGTGTATACCGGGCGGAATCTGGGAAGCTTCTACGTTTTTGAGTGGACTGATTTTATATTGGTTCATATATTGGTTGTACTTGGATTCCCTGCATGTTGTACCTCAATAAGTGCTTGTTCTGGGTTGATAGCAGTAGCATTTTCAAATTCATTTACCGGTACTTGTGAATTTTCATAGCGCTCCCAACTGCTCTCTTTGTCTTTGTGGACCTTTCTAAATGTTTGCATAGATAAGAAAATGTTGAGAAATTCACGTGGCAAAAAGGACGCTGCAAATTGGATTATTGGATAATGCTGTCTTTCATGCATTTTGTAAGAGGCTACCTTCATGAAGATGTGTCCACACTTTTGGCAACGGTATGGTATCTAGCTCTTTTTACATAACTTTCAGAGTGTACATACAGGTCTTATTTGAGAAACCTAATTCATGCAAACTAAACAATGAATACGTGTGAGTTGAACTGTTGTCCACATTGTTTGCAAGTGTATAAGGCACTAAAAGTACATTTATTATCTCTTGCAACTTTTTGACAGCCTGTATTTGTTACAATATCATCACTCTGATTCCCAGAATGCAGAGTTTCAAATTGCCGTTTCAAATTGCTGTTGTGGTTCTAATTTATCCTGGCCAGCATTTTCAGATTGTTGCTCTGAGTTATCCTCCATGTCATCTTCAGGTACTGGAGAATTATCAGAATTGTCACTTAGCCACATCATTCCTTTTTTGTGGTAATTTTGAAGTGTTTTCCTAAGTTATCAGATGCTGAGAAAGTCTGGAGGCATAAGGGACAGGTTTGACTTGACAGCCCCAACTCATGCTGCTTTGGATGAAGTTTGAATAGAGTGGGGGACCTGAAGTACTGGTCACAATCTTTGCAATGGAGAAGACTCACCAGTTCTCTGTTGTTGGCTATTTTAGTGCTCTGCCTTGAACTTGTGCACTGAACACATTTACACCGTGTGTCATTGTTGGCATGCTCCCCATCATCTTTTGAACCATTTTGTTCTCCAGAACATTGCGACTGAGCATCAATGTCACATGCACTGTGGCGATGGGCTTTTCTGTAGCGTTTGACCACACTTTGGTAACTTGAAAATTTGGTGTAACAGAGTGGGCATGTGTCCTTGGACAAACCTACGTGATGCTGTTTCTGGTGAAACTTGAACAATGAGAAAGACATGAATTGCTGTCCACGGTCCTTTCAGCTGACACTATCTTTGGAATCTGGCCTGTTATGAAAGTCTTAATGAAGTTTCCACAGCTTAGTGCATGTGAATTCAATATTACAAAGATGACAAACTTTGTGTGTTTCACTTCCTGATGCTTTCTTTTTCACATTTAATTGTGTGTAGGTTCATCTTTTGAGGGACGTGCATTGTCTTTTCCTTATCTATTCCTGTAGAAACACCTTGGGTTGGCTTTGTGACTGCCATACGTGATACTGATGTAAATGTAGCTGCCTGAGTGTGTCTGGGGTGGTCTGCTCTGTTGTAACTAGGGTAGACACATGTAGATCCTGTAACTTGATAGCCAGTACTTGATGAAGTGTTACTGAAATGTGACGCAGTATCGGACTCTTCTTCACGTCCACTTTCATGAAGTTTCCTTGTGTTGTCATTGCCATTATTTCCTCCATGCCCAGCGGCAATCAACCCCGTTGCCATGGAGGACAGTTCTGTACTTCCTCTTCTCTCTCCCTGAAATGAATCGCCTGTTGCCATGGCATCATCGTTCAGCTCTGTTGCTATGTAGAACTGCTGGCTGTCATCATTACTTGCATCCTCTGGATCCTGGTTTGTATCAGCAGACGATTGATGTGTTGCTGATACACCACTCACAGAGTAAAGATCTCTATCACCATTTTGATAACTACGTGAGTGCCAGTGTTCAAGTTCATCAAGAAGAGCAGGTTCTGTTTTCACTGATATTGTTTTCTGATGGAACACTGGGTTATCAAGAACAGGTTCTGTTTTCACTGATATAGTTTTCTGATGGAACACTGGGTCATCAAGAAGAACTGGTTCTGTTTTCACTGATATGGTTTTCTCATGAGATGTCTTTGTACCATAAGTATCTGACCTTTCGCCATGAAAAGACTGACATTGACCTTGATTTCCAATATCACTACCACTAGTTGATTGACACTGTGTTGAGGCAGAGTTGTTTGCATTGTTGCCATGACAAACTGATTCCCAATCCATGACTTCATGACCAATTCCATTGTTCCTGGAAATTTTGTCTCCAATCTCTGGGTATGTACGTTCCTTTTTCACTTTCACCCTTTCCCCTGTCTGAGGATGAGTACCTGAATCAATTACTGGCATTTCGTGTACGACGAAAAACCTTTCTGCAGTCTGCTGTCCCCCAGCCTCAACATCATCACTTCCAACAGAGTCTAACACAGGCTCTTCTCTGGAGATTCCTAGAAATCTTTCACACAATTTGCTCAGTCTGGTAACTCCAAAATGTTTTGATGCTGTGTGGAGCTTTTCCAACTCGCTCCTTTGGACTTCGATTGTCCCCTTATACACAAAATTGATGATTTTTCTCATTGTATCTGCAGAGGCAATGCTTGTGTGTATTCTTTGAGTTGTGTTGTTTGTACTTGTAGAGAACATCTGACAGAATACATGACTACAGCTGGACAGCACTACCTTGTGGCAGTGAAGCTCTTGATCTTCAGCACAAATTATTGCATCAGTCAAGACAGCTTGTTCACGTAACCTATTAAGGGCATTCAATACGCCATCTGAAAATCCCATATCTGTCAAATGGATGGAGGAAGTGCTGACAAGACAGCCATCTGTGGTTGGGTCCAGCCTTTCACTCAAAGCAATTCCTGTCATGTCTGTAAAATAAATGAATTAATATGAAAAACTTACAAACAATTACTGGTGTTATCTTGCAAAGATAGCTGCTTCATACAAACACAGGGTCAATGACTCTGGCTCACATCTTGTTCAATGTGGCTAGGGTGAGTACACTGAACTAAGTTTACCCCTGGGAACATGCATACCAAGTTTAAAAGCAATCAGATGAGCAATATCTGAGAAAATGATATTTTGACCAAAAAGTGGGAAAATTGCCCCAAAAATACAATATGAAAATTTCAAAAGACACTAAGGTTGCCTCAAGGTAAATGCATACCAAGTTTCAGAGCAATCAGAATCAGTATAGTTAATTCAGACTAAAATGATTTTTTGACCAAAAGTATAAGAAATTGCCCCAAAAATAAAAATAGGAAAATTTACTACAGATCTCACAAACCCAACAGAAGACAAACCTAGGATCAAGAGTATCAAGTTTCAAAGCAATCCAACGAGAACTTTGGGAGAAAATGATTTTTTGACCAAAAATGGGGGAAATTGCCTTAAAAATAGCCATGGTTGTTTTTCTGAGAGAGCCATACTGCAGCACAAAAATGCAATCACCTCTGCCCAGTATCTACCATTTCTTTATAGCTTTGAAAACATTTCTCTATGGGAGAGACAAATTGCTACAAAGGAGTCAGTCAGTGAACAGATGAAATTGATTATTCTTGTACTTGACAGGTATGTGCTGAAATCAATAACAGTGTACTGATCTGAATGAAAATTAATGGCGCTCTTGTGAAGCGTTAGAGTTAGAGCTTTTTGAAAGCTGTCCAATGTAAAACAGAACACATGCAGTTACTCAATAACTGAGAGAGAGTATCTTAAACACAATGTTACTGCATGCACATCTTTGATATTTGTCTGGCTTTGTGATGTAACAGTAGAAGACACAGTACTGGGTACTACCCATGAGTTAGACTGACCTGAAGCATCACCAGAAGAATGACATTCAGGTTGTCTGTCATTGCCACTGCATAAATCAACATCTGAACTGATAACGACGTCCTGAAAGACTGTACTGTCATCCTGTTGGTTTCCTTTCTGTCCCTTCCTTTCACATGCCCTTTTTTTCAGTTTTTTCTGATAATACTTCGTACGCCGACCGATGCCAAGCTTGTAAGGCATGTTTATGTCCTGTAGAAGAAGGCAGAAAAAGCATTGACATTCAACACGTTTTCATAGAATGATATACTGAAATATTAATCACAGTAACATTACGGTAAGGAACACTGCATCCATGGTACTTGGCTTACATTTAGCATACCAGATTGAGTGTACAATGCGTACATACACCATTAATAGCTTCTATAGGCCTAGGCTTGTAATAATCATAATGTCAAGTGCATTTGAACACATGTTGATGCATAGTCCATCAAATACCAAGGCGAAGTATTTAGGATTGGTAATTGTTGCAATGGACATACAATGCCATGCAACCTGGTACAATGTGCATTATATTACCATGCCCTGCCTGTCGCATTTTGATTGGTTGAGCTGAACCACGTGACTGACCACAAATACACAGTAATGGTCTGTTTACATGCCCGTGAATATGAATAATAAGATTAACAACTCAAAGTATCGTAACTTTACAGCTCAAATGTAAATCATAATCAATCACAAAATAAAATGGAGCACTTGTGGACCATTTCAGATCCTTTTTCTGAAAACATCTCCGGATTTGCCAATATTTTACAGCGCGCGTGACAGTGCATCTCGTTTGCTCAGTTCTGGGGCCCACTTGTCGTTTGTGTCGAAAATTTTTGCAAATTTTGACGGGTTTCTGCGGTTCGTTGATAATATAATGGAAATAGCAGACTCCGCTCTGACCATTAACGTTTATTTATGGGTGCGGGCTCGAAAAAAGCCAAATTAACAGACTCGGCAAGCCTCACCGTTAATTTTTTACTTTCCTCTCGCCCTTGCCAATAAATAAATGTTAATGGTCAGCACGTCGTCCGTTATTTCTATGATACCAAGCTATAGATGTCCTCTTGTGATATTGTACTACATGGGATCCATGTAAACAAAAATTAAGTAATTCATTAAACAGTAAGATTTAAGAAAATAACTTGGAGGTCTTTGGTTGTGTTTCTGTAAAAATATCACAAACATGTAAAATTACTGAAATTTTCACAAAGTTTAAATTACACTTTTGCAGCTCATTATTTTTTGTTTGGCATAATTTTTGCCGATTATAACTTCATTTCAACTAATTCCCATTCACAGTTAAGCAAGCACTTACACACCAAATACAAAGGTGTTGTGTGTAGCAGTTCTTAGGTATTTATAATTTGACCAGAGAATCAAAGAATGTGATATTTGGCATTTTTTTGAGCATACACAGCAAAAATTGTCAAAAATATAATATGCATGTTAAACATTTCCAACAAAGTTCACTTTTGGAAACATGCATACCAAGTTTCAAAGCAATCAGATCAGCAATTTCAGAGAAAATGATCTTTTGATCAAAAACGGGAAAATTACCAAAAAAGTACAAATATGAAAATTTCACTGCAATTTGAAGACACTCAACTAAGGATGCCCCTTTGTAAACCAAGTTTCAAGGCAATCAGAAAAGTTAATTCAGAGAAAATATTTTACCTAAAATGTGAAAAATTCGCCAAAAAATACAAATTTGAAAATTTCTCCACAATTTTACCAATCTGACAAGGTCAGCTCTTAGATAAGTATATCAAAGGAATCTAACAAGACCTTAGGGAGAAAATTATTTTTTGACCAACACTTTCAGTAGAAGTTTATCTAATAACATCCCTTGGGACTTTTATACAAAATTACAAGGCTATCACAATAAAGTTTTTGAGAACGGGTTTTCTTGACCAAAATGACAAAATTGTCTTAGAAATACAAATTTATATATTTCAGGACAATTTGCATATATCCAAATATTGCCGTCACTGGGCATCTGTTTACCAAATATAAAAGCTGTCTGTCCAGCCATTTAAAAGAAAAAAGATTTTTTAAGATTTTTGACCAAAAATGACAAAAGTTGCCCTAAAATGGTAATTCTGCCAATTGTGTCGTAATTTCAACAAACTAGAAAGGTAATACGCTCGCAAACATTCAATCCAAATTTAAGAGCAATTGGGGAGGAAAATGACCAAAAAAAATAATCACAATTAAAAAATTTAAAATGTCTTAACAACATACATACAACTGTATAGGGTACACTGAAGGTACTTGCATACTAATTTTCAAAGCGATCAACATAGGGGCTCTTGAGTTCGTAATTTTTGACCATTTTCATATTTTTAAAGCTCATCTGCATAATTTTGGGAATGCAAACTTCATTTGAAGAAAATCTCATCTATAGCCCAGGATGCATCCACATACAAAGTGCAGCTGTTCACAAGTTATTGATGTTGATGGACATTCTATAGGTACATACATACATACACATACATACTGACGCCACCGACTTTAGCTTATGCAGTAACCTGACATTCGTGTGCTAAATGTGAACTACAAATGAAAATTTCACTGCAAATTAGACAAATCTAACAGAGACCAACACTAGGACCAGAGATGCATCAAGTCTTCCACCATCCCAATAGTGTATATGCATTGAGTAGAGAATATTGAGTGGGGTCTCACTAAAAGGGCTTACCGGAAAGCCTGACCTGACCTGAGTCAACTTGAGATGAATTTCTGACAACCTAACCCGGCGCACTAAGTCAACATTTGTGAGTCCAATTTTGACACATGTCGCATTGCTCACAGTATTGTGATAGCAAGTCTCAGTGTTCTCCCCAGCGGACAAATAGCGCGGCGGTGCCGCCACGCTTACGGCCACACCCGCCACGCTTTAATCAAGGCCGCCACGCTTACCACTTGGCCCGCCACTCTGTGATCACGGCCCCGTTCTTTGTAAAATCTTTTCATTTTCACCGACATTCGTTGTTTGAACGTCCTGTTCATTGTCCTCTTTTTTGTTTACGTTCTATAGGCCCTTATTATCACGTTTACACTTCGTTTTGTCAAGTTCAATTTCAAAGAATCTTAATTTTGAAGGTGTTATAAACGCAATTTGATGGTGTAAACCGTTTACTGACGTAAGTAAAAGACGTTCAATAACAGACGTCACCGCGGCCAGCGGCAACGCTGATTACTTGGCCTGGGGGGTGACAAGGATGGCGGTAAGGGTACGGGTAAAGTACTTCAAAGACTTTTCGTTCGAGACGTGTTTTGAGTTTTATTCATTCGTCCTGTCATGGGACTAGTTGTCTTGAGATTTTTTTCGCGATTTTAATAAACTAAATGTCAGATCGGTTCGATAAATGTCTTTCGTCAAAACCTTGCGTCGTGTATTGTCAAAATTGATCGGTGTGTTTCGAGGGCGCTCGTGCCAATCCGAGCACTGTATGACTGGAGGAGAGTACTGGAGAGTACTAACTAACAGTTCAAAGTGAGAACGCAGAGATCGTTCGGTTCGGCGTGGTTTCTGATATCTCTCATCCTTTCAGGGGAACAAATGTAGGTCTCCTATTCTAGAAAGTTATTTTTAAGTTTCAAATGCCACCGTAACTTGTGAATGTTGATAATTGCTATGTCTCTCTAGAATCTATCGTGCAGGGCGGCGGCCATTTTGTTTCATGTCTGTTTACGTTTATGGCTGTAGCCTAGGGCTTCAATAACAATTTTCACTGGAACGAACGGCTACAGCGTTTTGTAAATCATCGTCGCATTCCTTCGTTTTACGTTTTATGGCAAATATTGCCACACTATCAACCGAAAATAACAACTACAAAATTATATTCGCGGTGTCATTTTTTTGTGACTGGTAAGATTACATTAACTTTTGTGTCACAACCAGACCCAAGGAGGCAAAAACTTGGGGGTAAAATCGAAGTGTCCGGGATACTTTTGTTATTGTACAAAGTGACCTTTTCGTCTTTTCTTTTAGGAATGCTATGCAGGGCATGTCAGAAGTTCAACATTAAGTTTTTGATGTCCTCTGTTTGAGAATGTTAATAAAAATACTGATCATGTAAAGCAAATGCGTCTTGTATTAAAAGTAAGATGTCTTCAGTGTAGTTGCAGTTGCAAGTAGAGATCCCATGATACATATGCAAAAATCATGCAAATGATATGTAAATATTATGCAAATTAGCCGCCACCCTATTTCAAAATCCTGGGGAGAACACTGAAGTCTTATGTAAGAGCACAGTAGAAGACCATTCACATCAAAATGTAGAAATTCATGTAAACAAATAAAAAATAAGACCCCGGCATGATCTACTGCTGTCACCAGAACTAGCTGAAAATTTCCAAGCCACTTCTACCGGGGTACGTGTGCCTTGTGTGAAATTCAAACCTACTGGGAGGCGACTCGGACACACACAGCTACCACCTCTTCAGACTACTGTAGTCAGCCAAGAGCTCTATGCATTAATGCAGGTTAATTAGCTGCAATAATTATAGCCAACAAGCCGTGAGCCGGCTTTTTCTCTAATGTTGGCTGTATAGTGCCAGCCTGTTGTGTTGGCTGTGTAGCATCTGCCAGTAGGGGCTACAAAACATGACACAAAATGCCGGTGTAAAACCTGTGGATTACAATTGTTGCAGCTATATGCATGTAGTTTCCTGGTAAGCTTTTTGAAGTGCACTGTCTGTTTGATACGGTGTTTTGAACACATTAGGTTGTATTGATGCAATACTAGGGAAAGAGTTCCTTTCAAGCCATTCCTTGGGTATAAAAGGCAGCTAAACTTCAGTGGTTCATTGTTTCGAAGGACTGACACATGGAAGCAGGGCGAGCAACTGCTCCAGAAAACTTCCACGAAGATAGATATAGCTCTGTGCCTCCACATTACCTTTCATGAATACTTTGGACATAGCATTGCGAGTGAAATACTGTCTATTTTACAGTTTCAAGTGAGCTATTGATGAAAAGTTCGTTTCTGTACACAGTCAGTAGTGTCGACAAGATAGCAGAACGCAACACAAACTTTTGGACAGTGAGGTGGGGAGGGTCCTGCTAATTACTGCCAGTGACTGCCCGTAGCTGCCCGAGGACTGCCCGAGTAAAATACTAAAAAGTTGACCAAATTTCGCCAATTTTAACATAAAGTCAATGGGTTTAACATATATCATGCCCGGCTAACCAAAAATATAATTTGGCGTTAGCCTGATGTTTTCTCTAGCGGTTTTAGAACCTGGAAGAAACTGAATTATCGACGAGAAAGACATCCCCAGCTTTCTTGTTAGATTATACCATTCAGTACAAGGGGTGTTAGGCTGTCAAGCTGCATGCGTGCGGCTATGATGTCGTACCTACTCTTGCACTGAATGGTATGATCTCACTATAAACTGGTGACATGTTGTCCTTCAAGTCCGGCATCTTCCGAGTTCAACACAGCCGGATAAAACATCAGGTTAATGCCAAATCAAAGATATTTTTGGTTTGGCATGATATATGTTGGACCTATTGGCTTTGTGTTAAAGTTGGCAAAATTTGGCCTACTTTTTACTTGGGCAGTGCTTGGGCGATTCTCGGGCAGTCCTTAGGCAGCTATGGGCAGTAATTATTAGGACCAGGTGGAGAATCTCTTTCACATTTTACTGCATCGGCACTGACTTACCGCGTCAACTATGCTGCTGCCGTCATCTAAACATATCGGGGGCATTTCTGTAAGTGGAATGACATCAGCTGCCCCTTCTGTACCCCCTCGCTTTTCAGATGATAATCTTAATGTTGGACTGGGTACAGCATTGCTTTTCAACTTAGGTCGACGGCGGTAGCCATACCGGATGGCTACAAGAGCGTTCTGTTTTCCGCCGTCGAATGACTCTTCGGGAAAGTGTTCGCTACAAACAACACTATGCGGCTTTGGACCATCCCAATCGACCCGAGTCTGTTTGACCGCCTGTGACCACCGAGTTCGTTGCCAAACATCCGATGGAAAACCATAAAACGAGATACCTGAACCGCATTTGTTAGGGCAGCCTCCAAAGGAACAACGTCTTACCATGGTGACGTGACCGCAGTAAGAGCCTGGATGAGAAGTTTCGTGCGCTGTGCCCTGGGTATACCTTCTGAGTAAAAGAAAGTTTGTGATTTAAGTTATTTCTAGGTATGAGGGGGCCTAAAAGAACTTTTGCCCAATATTAGCTAGTGCAAGGGACAAAGCCTGAACACTTTTTTCCACATGTGTTTTGTGAATATGTGAGACCGAGAGGGCACAAGTGCAAAGAGCGATTTTCCCATCGGCGCAAGGGGCTTCGGTCGTCTTGGGCCGGGTTTTCGGGTAAGCCTTGCTAAAAGCCCATTGTTACTGTTAGATATCATCATTAAAGGGGTGTTTGGCTATACAACTTCAAGGAGATATCATACTGTTAAATATCATTAAAGGGGTGTTTGGCTATCCAACTTCAAGGAGGTATCATACTGTTAAATATCATTAAAGGGGTGTTTGGCTATCCAACTTCAAGGAGGTATCATACTGTTAAATATCATTAAAGAGGTGTTTGGCTATCCATGGGCTATCCAACTTCAAGGAGATATCATACTGATCACTTCCCTGGGCTATCTAAACACACTGAACATGTTGAACGGACCCGTACAGCATGATGATTAGCCTCCCCGTACGAGGTATCATACTGATCACTTCCTTGGGCTATCTGAACACACTGAACATGTTGGACGGACCCATACAGCATGATGATTAGCCTCCCCGTATAACGCCTGTAACACACCGCCCTGCCATGCAGAGCTACATGATGACGAACTTATTAGAGTCGATCGAGTATTAGATTTTACATTTCGTGCTGCATACCTGGCCTGCAAGTAAATATGCGGTGCGCGGTGATGCTCGGTACACTAGCTGCTTGTAGGATCACCTCACTAACTCGCTCTGTCTGTCTCAGGTAGCCAATGTACCGGCATTTACTTCATGATAAGGTAAGGGGTCGTTCTCACGGTCCGATTGGGAGAATTTCGGATAACCACTCAGCTAAATTTGCTCGTCATACGTTAACCTGTCAACAACGCGTTCCACGCTAACACAGCTCAGCCCATACGCCACCAACGGTGACCTCTTGCATTCTCCGGCCTGCTAGTGTCATGGATTGTTTCTCCTGTTCAATGTTGGATTGTTGCTGTAATTTTCCTCGTTTATCAAAAAAATATTAAAAGCAGAACGAATGAATAGTAAAAATACTGTTAAGTTAAAGACAATTTATTTTTATAATTAATTCGTTTTATTGATTCACCTTTTTTGTAAAAGTTACGGTCCATGGCCTCTCCCATGGCCCTTATAGGCCTATATCAGTGGTTAAGAACATTTAAAATGATGATACATTTTGAAATAAAATCTGCCCGTAGACCAATAAAGTGTAGAATGACACACTCGAAATCTCACAACATGTCAGTTATGCAACGAGGTATTGTTTACAAAGCTATAGTACAAGGACAAAGGAAAGAATTGCAAAGTTTGAATGAATGGTCAGTGGATAACAAATTGACTTTACTTCTTGGTAAAACGGAGTCAATTCTTTTTGGTTCGAATCATTTCTTAAAAGAACAGTCTAAGCTGAAAATAGTCTGTAACGATACCAACGTCATCGCCAAGGATATCGTTAATTATTTGGGTGCCGATTTGGATCAAATACTGTCAGGAGAGAGTATGGCCACACAAATTATTCAGAAGGCAAACATTCGTCTTTAATAAGTTTTTGTTTCGCAAACGTCACTTTTTGGACAGGAACACACGTAAACTTCTTGCAAACAGTCTCATTAATTGTCTTTTTGATTATGCCTGTGCCTACTGGTATCAAGGTTTGCAGGTTGTCAGTAATAATAAATAAAATAATAAGGTTTGTTCTAGATATGCACCCCGAACACATTGGGCCAGCTCACTTTACATTCAGAGCACTGGGCAGAAATCGTATCTGAAACTGTATCTAATGAATAAAATAATAAGGGGTCAAGCTCCATCCTACCTGGCATCAAATTTTATTACCGGACAAAATGTACACAATCATAATACACATTCTGGCAACAACTCAGTTTTTATCCCAGGAGGAGATATTAAAATTATTTCAAACAAGTTTTCAGTACTCAGCCTCGCAGTTATGGAATTGCCTTCCACGTGGTATAAGAAATATTGATTCCAATTACAGTTTATAAAAAAAAGTTAAAACGGCATTTGCAAGATTCTTATGTCGATCGTATCAGGAGAGATTTCATTTAATCTTTGATGTGATTTTCAGAGGGTTTAAATCCGTTTTACTTATCTTTTGGAAGTGCTTGTTTTACTCTCTGTTGTCGGATTTCTCACTTTGTATTTTTTTCATTGTTTTGTTAGTCTATTGTCAATATGCATAATATGGACCACAAACGGTGGAAATAAGTCTTTAGACTTTTCTGTGTAATCCATGCAGAGTTTTGTTCATTTTATGGTGTTTTATGTATCATTTTGTGAAAAATAAATAAACAAAAAAAACAAGAACAAGAACAAATTGACTGCTGTCACCTAGCTTTTTTATGTTTATCAAACTGACTTTAATATTTATCAACTGACATCTGCAAAAATGATTGTCCCAAACTTTTCCTTACGTAGTAGACCTTCAAAGAGATAAGTACACAAGGCTGGCCTTGACAGCATTGGCTCACTCGACAAGACAGTTGATCAACTTGATGAGACTATTGCTCCACGGTAATCTAAATCTAAGAAGCAAGATAACACCCAGAGTGAAAACAGGAATCAAGAAATGCCAAGGAGAACATCTCACCGTGGATACAATGACAAAAAGATGTCATAGAAATCACCATGCACGAAATTCCTCTGTCTTTGGTGCAGATTTCAATATCAAACCAAAGGAGGTTTAACAGGTTTTTCAACCATGACGGCACTTAATGTATCTCCATGAAACTACACTCCTGTCCAGTCCTTGTTGATGTACTTGAGACATTTCCTATAACGATAAAACGCTTTTTTCAACGCAAAGTAGATCACCTTGGTGAAAGCTCTTGCGTAAAAAGACTAAAAATCTGACTATTTCTGATCATAAGCCTCAAACATCGTGGAATGACGTACAGTTAGTTTCTATTTAAATTTTCACTCTTCTTCAAAAGATATAGTTAATTTTTGTGTTTATGTTCAATTATTTTAATGCTAGGGGATGAGATGTATGAAAGATGCAGGCACATCTTTTGACTTTATACATCTTTTTCTTTATTTTCAAGCTCTGATCCTTTCAAACGATTAAAAAGAAGTGACACTAAAGCTTTCAAATGATGCATATCCTGATCTTAATCAGGTCTTTCATTTTTGGCCCTATAAAAAATGAGCAACACTGTATTTGCAACAGTCTCCTGATAAATTTTGTGCAATGTTTGATGTATCTGACACTGACAGATGATTTTCTCATCTTATGTAGCGACAAAGAACGACATGGTGACACTCAGTATGTGGTTACTCTCTATTCCAGTCTAAATTTTCTGAGATAAAAGATCCAACTGCTAACATGACAATAACAGGTAATGCTTATACGCAGGCTGCAACGACGGTGACGAGTTCACTTTACAGAATTCTAGATACATACAAATGTCCTGCCATGCATGGCAGAAAGTGTTGTTTCATGTATTTTTTTTAAAGCCTTTGTCTGGATTGCGCGATCGATACATGAGAATATTTGAGATACATCATCTTTCCACTTCCACGCATAACCATGGCTACTGTGTGAAGTGACTTTGATCAAACTCACTGTGCCTTACATCAATTCTTAATTACGACATGAAATGCCAATAAGATTACTCTACCATTTCTGAATATGCTCTAAAATTAGTGAAGTTTGTCGCTTTGTCAATCATGTCCTTAGGAATTTTAAGTCTTTTTATCATAGCTACATCATGCATCTTCACTGTGCAAGTGGAAAGCTGATCCAAAGCTTGTTGAAAGATGTAATACCCTTTGTGTACTGGATTAAACAGGTACTTAGGAGTACGAAAAACGGACAAGTGAGGAACCAAGTGTGTTACATGCAGACAGCTATATATGGGACTTTGCAAGACATCATGCAGTGTGTAAAATATGAGACTCAGCGGGAAACACCCCCGCATAGAGTAACATATTGGACTCTACGGGACAGGGCGCCCCGACGATATAAAAGGGAATAGGGCATAATCACGATGCCCGGGATGTACAGTGTTCTCCCCAGGATTTTGAAATAGGGTGGCGGCTAATTTGCATAATATTTACATATCATTTGCATGATTTTTGCATATGTATCATGGGATCTCTACTTGCAACTGCAACTACACTGAAGACATCTTACTTTTAATACAAGACGCATTTGCTTTACATGATCAGTATTTTTATTAACATTCTCAAACAGAGGACATCAAAAACTTAATGTTGAACTTCTGACATGCCCTGCATAGCATTCCTAAAAGAAAAGACGAAAAGGTCACTTTGTACAATAACAAAAGTATCCCGGACACTTCGATTTTATCCCCAAGTTTTTGCCTCCTTGGGTCTGGTTGTGACACAAAAGTTAATGTAATCTTACCAGCCACAAAAAAATGACACCGCGAATATAATTTTGTAGTTGTTATTTTCGGTTGATAGTGTGGCAATATTTGCCATAAAACGTAAAACGAAGGAATGCGACGATGATTTACAAAACGCTGTAGCCGTTCGTTCCAGTGAAAATTGTTATTGAAGCCAGGTACAGCCATAAACGTAAACAGACATGAAACAAAATGGCCGCCGCCCTGCACGATAGATTCTAGAGAGACATAGCAATTATCAACATTCACAAGTTACGGTGGCATTTGAAACTTAAAAATAACTTTCTAGAATAGGAGACCTACATTTGTTCCCCTGAAAGGATGAGAGATATCAGAAACCACGCCGAACCGAACGATCTCTGCGTTCTCACTTTGAACTGTTAGTTAGTACTCTCCAGTACTCTCCTCCAGTCATACAGTGCTCGGATTGGCACGAGCGCCCTCGAAACACACCGATCAATTTGACAATACACGACGCAAGGTTTTGACGAAAGACATTTATCGAACCGATCTGACATTTAGTTTATTAAAATCGCGAAAAAGTCTCAAGACAACTAGTCCCATGACAGGACGAATGAATAAAACTCAAAACACGTCTCGAACGAAAAGTCTTTGAAGTACTTTACCCGTACCCTTACCGCCATCCTTGTCACCCCCCAGGCCAAGTAATCAGCGTTGCCGCTGGCCGCGGTGACGTCTGTTATTGAACGTCTTTTACTTACGTCAGTAAACGGTTGACACCATCAAATTGCGTTTATAACACCTTCAAAATTAAGATTCTTTGAAATTGAACTTGACAAAACGAAGTGTAAACGTGATAATAAGGGCCTATAGAACGTAAACAAAAAAGAGGACAATGAACAGGCGTTCAAACAACGAATGTCGGTGAAAATGAAAAGATTTTACAAAGAACGGGGCCGTGATCACAGAGTGGCGGGCCAAGTGGTAAGCGTGGCGGCCTTGATTAAAGCGTGGCGTGTGTGGCCGTAAGCGTGGCGGCACCGCCCGCGCTATTTGTCCGCTGGGAGAACACTGGATGTACCCCGACAAGATGTCAGTATGTGCCGCCCAACGGGGTCACTTTTGCAAGAAAAAATCTTTAAACTTAGGTCGATCTTTCATTCTAAAAACTTTAAGCGTGGGTCGATAACAAAGCAAATGTCTCATGTGTCAGGGAAAACCTTCACATGCAACAGAATAAAGGTGAAAATTCCCAAAATTTGTCAAAGAAATCCCGAACAATGGGTCATGTTTTTGGAATATACATGGGTAGATGTTTTCGACTTTGGCGACACAACCCCGTGACGATAATATTGGGACTACCCCTCCTGATATCGATAAATCATGAAGTTTGAGTACAATTTAGCATCAGGGGATCGCGCTCAATTCCAGCACCATATGTGAAAAGACATCCGATCATCAAGAATGAACTGTGCAGAACTTATTTTTTCTTCTAATTATTTTGTTGAAAACGACGTATAGAATATTCGTAAACTTTCCCAACCGAACCCAAGACAACTGTAACTGGTTAGACCCAAACGCTGGTCAACCGGTCCCTTGTAAATTTAGCATACATCTCTAACTTAAGATGGTTTTGAACCAATAACATAAGCATTGTTTGTATTTTATTTAAAACTTCCAAAACTGTGCATTTTATATGTTCTCTCATCTCCTGTTTGTATATCTTTGTGCATTAATTTACTTTTTGTATTGTTTTCACTATTTGGTACGAATTTTGTCAGAAATGTAATGAAGTTATTCTCAAATATAAGCTTCATAATTGAGTAAGTAAATGCATGGAGTGATTAGTATATTGTAATTACATTATTCGTTGACTTAATAAATATATAGTATTTGTATATGAACTTGTAAACGAAGTGAGTCGTTAAGACCCATTGTAACAGTAGAGGGCGCTCGTTCATCCGCGTTCAACTATTGAGATACGGTCGGGGCAAGACTATGCAAATCTCTTTTATACCCCTTGACACTTGATTTCCTGTCTACACCAGATAACTAGAAGTCTCTTCAACGAACTCAGGAAACCAGTACAGTAGACATCCTTTGATGTTTCCTGTTAGCCACTGAGTAGACAAATAAATATGTGATTTTCGCTTCTGCGAATTACTCCGGACAGCTACATGACAGGTAACACACTGCAACATGTTCAATGAGTTTGACTTCAGGACTGCAGAATTGATAGCGTACATCTGTGCACTACATTAAATTGAAGAGAGCTGCAAAAGTTCGACTGTGACTGCTCTGTCGTTCAGCAACAACAAAAGCTCTGTTTTACAGACTCCTACATAACACATGTGACATCTTCGCCTCAGTGTACTTGAGCTTTTGTTTTTGAAAGACGTAAATACCGTCACGGATGTAGTCCTTTCAAGAACAATGCATTGCTCTACACATTTTAAGAAATAAACTGCAGCACGACTGAAATGCAATCATTTCACTTTCACGAACATTCAGCCCACAAATAGCGAGAACTTCGAAGTTACCTACAGCTCGTTGGGTCGTATATCCACCTCCGGTAGTAGGTATACGTTTCGAGTTTCGTGAGGAGGGGGATGCCTTGCTGCCACCGCCTTCTGCGCAGGAGATGACTATCTGCTTCGACCATTATATCCAGCCTAAAATTGTCTCATTTTCTATGATAAAGCATGGAAACAAACTATAAACTTTCGATTTTAAATGGATGACGTTGTCCAGAATCTCTACGTAGTTTTTGTATGATACCAGAAAATTTCCTTACCAAAATTACGTTGAGGTTCTGGACAATCGATGAAGGATAATACAAGATAACAACCAGATGGTGTCCAACTTTTGCTTGTTATTTTTTGTTTTATTTCTATTAAAGATAACTTTATTCGCGAAAAAAAAAACTTTCAAAAAAAAACTTTCATAAAAGATATGTCTACCATCAACATAAGTTATTAAGTCTAAAAAGCTACGCATGCAGTGACTATAGAAAGCGCCCTCAAAGGCGATATGAATCTAGGCTCGCATTCCCCGCTTCTCGGTAGTAGACAATCGTTTGTAAATTGTATTCGACTCTTTTTAACACATTTCTGCATATTTAATTCTCAAAATAACAGGCAAAACTTTTTGCAATAGCGTATGCACCTACTTAAGTTTTAGTCCAGTCAAAATATGAAAAGACCACCACAAATTGCAACAGAATTTATTTTTTCACTACTCACCTCAGAAAAACCCATTGAAAAACATATCAAAAGTCTTCCAAAATCCAAGGAGTGGAAAAGTGCCTAATTTGCATAAATCCAAAATGGCCGCCCGGTATTATAGGTTCAATGCTTTTGGCCACTTACTGCCCAATATCAGTCCGATTTTGGTAATTTTTTTTTATTTCCATGTACCTTGAACATTTTCATCATATTTTAGACATGTTTACAAAAATTCCATTGTTTTTATTTACAAAACAGGAACATAATTGTAAAACAATGGTGTTCTCACACACTATGTCTTCTAATCAATACTTGTTTCATGATTTTATAAGGTGCAAATGCCTGTAATGTTAAATAAATAAACAATAATAAGTAAATAAGTAAATAAATAAATACACAAGGAGTGGAACAATGCCTAATTTGCATAAATCCAAAATGGCCGCCCCGGTATTATGGAATCAACACTTATGACCACATATTGCGCGATATCAGTCCGATTTGGACAATATTTTTTTATTTTCTTATAAATTGTACATTCTCTTCTAATTTCCAACATTTTTAGGGCATTTCCAATTGTAGTTATTAATAAAACAGGCACACAAGTCTGAATTTCAGGGTAAAACAATGGTACACAAACACACTTCACCTTCCAATCAATACTGGTCTAATTTTGCAAGATGCTAACGTATATGGTGTGAAATATATAAATAAAATTGAAAGCAATCTCAGTATAACTAATACAGAATATGTATCCATTTTGTTTTTGGTTGTTAATTTGCCAATAACCTATTCCCTATTTCACATTAAAAGCCACCGGCTGAACTTACGCATTTTTTACGTCCTATAAAAAGTGGGCGGTTTATTCATATCAAACACAGTCAACCTGGTTTGAAGTCTAGTTATATCTAGTGTGTTGATATTGTGTTACCAGGGTACACTGGTTGTCACCATAGTTGTGAAACTCAACATGAGGTTCAATACTAGCTGGTAATTGTAAAATTACCAGTTTCCCAAATGCTGTTTATTTTACCCAAATTGTAGATAAACAGCCGCGCCTGAATTGACAGGGTGTGCCAGCGCGGGAGAGCCGAGCAAAGGGAGAGGGGTTTAAAGTCTCCTGGAAGGTGTACAGATCACATGGGAATTAAATAGTATTGGTAGTAAAGGGAAAGCAACTCCACACATCGTTCATATTTGGGTTGTTTGCGTTTTGTGAATGATATTGTGTATAATATAAGTGTATATCATGTTTGGCTGTTTTATGTAAAATGTTGCTTAGCCATGGCGAGACGTACCCGTAATCTACGTGTCTTGTGTTAATCCGCACTGGCGCGGAGAGATTGCTGTGACACTACGATCCTTTGGCGCTACGTTTCGAAAACAGAGTTTTCTTCATCAGCCACTTAAAATTTATTTTTGATTGGTGAGACCAATTGATTGATTGTTAGATTTTTTAATTTGGTAATATGTTGTTCCACTTACGTTTGTTGTTCAAGTAGGGAAGCTAGAATGTCTACAGTTTGATCTCGTTGTGTTTGTGTAGGTTCGTGTGACCCTGAGTTTGAGCTATTGTAGTTTTTGTAAAGTCTGGCGCTTATAAGTGTGTCACCTATATTTCTGTTCCTTCTAATAAATATATGTGATCATAGGTTGGTTTTGGAACAGTTTTTTTAGTGTTTCGTCTTTTTCAAGTTCACTCCAGTTTTCTGTCAGGGCTTGCTTGATTTTTGTCGTTTCTATGTACGGGCTATATGTTGGTATTGTTGGTGGCGTTATTTCTTTCTTCTTGTTGTTCAAGCAGTCTTTTTCTGCTTTTATGATCTGTCTCTCTGATAATGCTTTCTATTTCATTTTTTTGTATTGTCGGTCTTGTAATTTTTCACTAAATTGTGTGACTTTTTGTGTAAAATCGATTTCGTTGTTACATGTTCTGATGTATCGTAATGATTCACCTTTGATCAGACCTTTGAATGTTGCTGCCGGATGGCATAAGTTTTCTTTGTAAGGATTGAAATGTATCTGTTGGCTTTGTGTGTGTGTGTTGATGTCGAGAATATTCTCTTTGTTGTATCGACGACCTTTGTAGATAGGTCTAAATATATGATTTCTTGAGAGGAGCTTTCAAACGAAAAATTGAAAGTAGGATGCATTTTGTTGATGTTTGATATGAATTCATTGAGTTCGTGTTGTGTTCCGATGAAAATCAGAAAAACATCGTCCCTGAACCTCAGCCAGGTCGATATTTGTTGTTTGTGTTTCTGTATTATTCTCGTTTCTGTCTCATGAAATGTAATATCTGCTATTTCTGGAGAAGACGGGGACCCCATCGAGCATCCCCATATTTACCAGTAGAATTCATCGTTGAATTCGAATGTGTTGTTTTTTTTAAGATTACTTCTAGCAGAGCTATCATGTGTTTCGTTGGTGGTTGCTTGATTATGTAATTATTTGATGATCTTTCTGATTTAATGCTCTGCCGACTGATTCATTACCTCGTCATGTGGTGTATTCGTGTACATGGAAATTACATCCAGTGTTACTAGTGTCGCTTTGGCCAGAACTTTGATTGTCTCAATTTTCCGTATAAAGTCTGTTGTCTTTGATGTATGTTGGTTCTTTCTTGACGATTTTTTGAGAAAATGGTCAATGAATTCTGATATGTGAAATGTTGGACTGGAGCATCCACTTATGATTGGCCGTACTACGAACATAGCTCCTGGTGGCGGCACTTTGTGTATTTTCGGTAGAAGGTACCAAATTGGCGTTCTTATTTTTCTATCGAGTACTGGATTCAAATATTCATATGTGTGATGGTCAATGTGTTTCTCATTGTACATTTCTGTTATGAGATTGTGTACCGGTATGTCTTCTATTGTATTTTTTGTGTCATCTGTTGCCAATTTTGTGTAGTATTGTTGATCGTTAAGTTGACATTCTCTTATGTAATCATCAGTGTTTTAAAATTGCTGTACCCAGTCCTTTATCAAACGGTTTGATGGTTATCTTCTTGTTTTTTGATAGCGTTTTCAACACTATTTTGACACTATTTGTTCTGCACGTGTCATGTTGTTTTTTTGTGTTTCGAATAGGTGTGTTAACAATAGCCAATTTTGTTGCTTCCAAATAATTTTCTAGTTTTGTGTTCTCGGTTGTATGTGGGATCCATTTCGAGTTCATTTTGACTGGGTGTTGTACGGTCTGTGTCTCATGATATATCGGAGTCTCATTTTCGGAATGCATATTTTATGTCCCAGGTGGATTCTGTTAGGACGATTTGTTTGTGGGAATGAATTTTAAGCCTTTGCTAAGTACGTTGATTTCAATGTTGGTGAGTTTGTGTGTCGATAGGTTCTTAATGAATCTGAGTTGTTTGATGCAGTGCTCAATTTTGTTCTATTGTGACTTTTCGTTATTTTTGTCATTCTATGATTCTTGTTTATGTGTTTCCTTTTTTATCTTTGATCTTGGTCATACTAAGACACAATACAAAGCTGTCTCCGGCCATTCTGTCTCTCTCTAATCCGAACCTATCTCCAAGTGTGTACCCCAGAAAACTCTGTTTTCGAAACGTAGCGCCAAAGTATCGTAGTGTCACAGCAATCTCTCCGCTCCAGTGCGGATAAACACAAGACACGTAGATTACGGGTACGTCTCGCCATGGCTGAGCAACATTTTACACAAAACAGCCAAACATGATATACACTTATATTATACACAATATCACACACAAAACGCAAACAACCCAAATATGAAGTGGAGTTGCTTTCCCTTTACTAGCAAAGACGAACAACAACTGATGAATAATTTTGTCTTTCTTGTCTTTCTTTCTTTCTTATTTATTTATTTATTTATTTATGTATCTATCTATTTATCTATCTATTTATCTATTTATTTATTTATTTATTTATTTATTTCACATTACAGACATTTGTATCGTATAAAATAAAACAAGTATTGATTACAAGACATAGTGTGTGAGAATACTATTGTTTTACAGTAAAATTCGGACTCATGTTCCTGTTTTGTAAATAATAACGATGGAATTATTGTAAAAATGTCTAAAATATGAAGGGAATGTACAAGGTATATGGAAATAAAAAAAATTATTAAATTGGACCAATATTTGGCAGTAAGTGGCCAAAAACGTTGAAACTATAATACCAGGGCGGCCATTTTGGATTTATGCAAATTAGGCGGTTTTCCACTCCTCGGATTTTGGAAGACTTTTGATATGTTTTTATATGGGTTTTTCTGAGATGAATGGTGAAAAAATAAATTCTGTTGCAATTTGTGGTGGGTTACCCCCTTTTTTGGCCTAAAATGACTGGACTAAGTTTACAAAGAATAAAAAACATGCTTGCGACAATATGCCGGACGATAAAAGCAAAAACAGGACTTTGTGATCGAATATCCATCTATTCAATAATGCAGCGTGAATTTGTGGATTACTTACCTATACATGTTATATTATGTGACTCAAATTTAAGTGATGTGGACTCACATATACATGATATAAGGCTCTCATTACAAACACGGAGGCATGAAAATTCTCTCGATCACTGACGACCGGGGAAGGGCTATGCATTCTGTTTTTATCATAGACGTTCATGAGCAGAACATTCGATCTTTCAGTTGCTAAAATGAAAAACGCATTTATCGCTCAAATCAGTGAAAAAAACATAGATGTCTTTCTGTTACATAAAAACTACACGAAAATCGATGAATTAAAGAACTTCCAGCGCCATGCTTACGTAAGTACAGACATCTGGTGACTATTAGCTCCGAAGATTTTATCGACAAAAAGGTTTGAAGATAGGATCTCAGCTCCACAAATAGAGATACACAAAGCAATTAAGCACACTATGTGATGGCTGACAAGACAAGCTTCGGACAAAAACTGAAAGCAGCATGTCAGCAATGTATCATGTCTAATTCTTTACGACCAGAAAGTATCGTGAGGAGTAATAAATTACCGCTTAATTATCGATTGTGCGTAAATATTAGCATGTCTAATTCTTTACGATCAGAAAGTATCGCGGACACTAATAAATTACAGCTTAATTATCGATTGTGGGTAAATATTAGCAAACAATCCCCGACACCGCTGAGCACTGTTGGCCAATTCACGATTGATTTATTATTTTCCTGTAAAAACTGAAAGATTTCTTCTGAAAACAGTCCAAAGGCTATTTGCATTTCACAATCTGACATCTCCAAGAAGTCAAGAGGTCAAGTGATAAAAATCAGGTCAAATCCATCTGGATAATAAAATTAACGGAACTTCAGCAGACCGTGAGTGTGCTGGTGTCCGATTCACTGATTAAAACGAAAATATTTTCCCATGACAGTACTTTTATACCATAGCTTATCAAGAAGTGGTAATAATGTGAACTCACACAGAAGTAACACGAAGCCCACAGACCATGCATGATGGAGCATTTCAGATATCATCCACTCTGATCCACACTCCCAGACCCACTGTTACCAGTCATTCAACACTTTTCTATCGACGGTGTGAAAGTGTGAATCTTTTCCAAAAGTAAAGATCTTTCATCTCACGGGCAAATCCCTTGTCAATCACCACGAAAATGGGAGACCGGAACATTAATGGAGGAAGGTTTACAAAGGCTGGAAAAGTGTTTTATCCATCTTTCGTAACGAGTATGCCAGATTATTACGGTTGGGTGCACTTGTATGCAACGGTATGCATTATATCTATATAGATATGAATGTGTGATTGTTTGAGTTGCTCGGCTTGTTTTGTGCTTCGACGACGCAACAAAATTCAATAAATGAAAATAAAATAGCAAGGGATTATCTGATTGTCCTGAGGATTATAAACCGGAGATTTTCGGGCTTCATGTTGCCACACGAACCTAGAAATATTTTGGATATGCACAGAACGATAAAGGGTTTGTTTGAAGCATCCATAACTGCATTATACACTGCGTCAAGAGAAACATGTTTCGTCAAAATTAAAAAAATACTGGGTCAGGAACTGAAAAACAAATTCCAAATTTCATGAATACGGAGATTATTTTTCTTTATTAACCACTATCCAGTGTCATCAGAGATCCTGAGTCAACATAATGAGTTCTCTTTGACAAAACAAATAGCAATAATGGGGAGATGAGAAATCGGCAACCCCACAATTGTGCTCCTATGTTCTCTATTCTTGACAAAATTATGTCACTGGTCACGATGGAAAAGCTTTTATTTTTTTGGTTATTCCAAAGATTTCCTTTTGCACAGTTGCATACTACAAATTGACTAAATAGAAGAAGTTAGTATGTGTATATTCTTCAATGTACGCTGGTATATCCCTATAGGCCACGCGGGTTTTTTTGTTTGTTTGTTTGTTTGTTTGTTTGTTTTCGGGTAAGTATGTACATATGAGTGATTAAATATACAACTGGAACTCTAAAAAAATAAGACATTTGATGATCTATTTCAGAATAAAATTCAAGCAAGTGTACATGCTAACGAACACAAAGAAATATACAAATCGTCTCTTTTCAATTAAAAAAAACCATGACTTTATTCTATATCGGATAGCCTGTATCTAACATACAACGATGACATTGCGAGCGTCTTCCTGGGTCAATTTAACACAAATTGTAATCTCAATGTCATTACAAGCTATCATCAATAATGCACCACAGCAGAGTATTATCCAGTAGGTGTAGTTTTTGATATTTCCTGAGTGTTTTTCTGTTGTTCTTGTAATACTCAATCCACAACTATAATAGCGTGTCCGATTTTATCGTTGGCGGCTGAATTTTAGTTCGGAGTAAAATTTACGGTCAACAACATCGAGTATACACAATATTGAAGAGGCTACTAAATCACATTTCACCAAATTTTAGAGAAAACAAATTTCGAAAAGTACTCGTTCCGCAAAGCAAAAATATTAAAAGTTACTGTAATCGTCTACTTAAACCACAGACAAATACTTTTTTTATTAGAAGACTGTCTTTCTATTTGTCTGTGCTTAAACGGACAATACAGGTCCTGTAACTTTTTATATCATAGCAATTTTAGTCCTGGGAAACAAGATTTTCATCTTTATCGATATAGTGGCGATAAAGAGTTTAAGCTTTATAGCCATGTCATGATCTTCCAAATTAGCGCAAAGAAAAAACATCTTATGTATAATATGCAATTGTGTTGACAAAAGTAGTCCGGACTAAAATTTACCTGTCACCGATAATAAATGTATTGAAGATTACGCGCATACAGGTCGTATATGTTGACAAGTTGGGCACAAGACATTTTGACGTGATTTTGCGAGAGGAACAAGGAACTGCAATGGTCTATAAGGCATAATTAACCAGGACTAAAGTTTACATTGTGCCTCGTTTGTGGAGGGACTGTCGTTAGTATTTTCAGCAAATGTAATATTTCTGTCATCATAATAGTAGTATGATTCCAAAAATACATATAACTGCATTGAGTTCTGAAGATGTTCAGAACCTGAGCCAAAAACACTGTTCACAGACGACGAAGGCAACACTGTGAACGCTCATTGTCGTACACTTTGAATAATATATTACAACAGCGCGAATAGATTCTGAATATGGTTTAAGAGTCCTCCAGTTCAACTAGGTATTTTTGTAAGTATGCTGTGTGTTGACAAAAGTATTATACTTTTCCATCGGAGAAATCGATCATGACTAATTATGAGTTATGACCCTAAAGAAATTGTTCGTTAAAAGCAGAACAAAATACTTTAAAAGTTACAGAGACAGATATTTGAACTCTCAAATGTTTAGAGTGCTTTTCTGGTCTACCACTTGGAAGGGTCCATTTTGAAGCCCATTTTGTTAATAAAATTTTCAGTCTTACTTTCTTGAAAATGTAAAATTTGCTTTCTCCACATCGAGTTAAAATAACTACAGCGGCCATATTGAATTTCAAATATCGATAAATCTTCGGTATAAATGTATTTCTCTAGCGCTAAAATTTGCACGGTGACTCCGCCCTCTGGTTTTGAAAGAGAATGATTGAAATATTCCGTGAGGAAAGTTTGATCAAAAGTTTAAGTCTTTCACTTTCGATACTACCTTAATGGAGTTTTACATGACGTCAACTTTTCATCATCTTGTGTATACACGTAAATGACAGTTTCGGACTATTTAGAACTAGGGGAGGTGTAGACTTCATTCCTGTTTGTATTGCCCAACACTTTTTTGACAAAATAGTCCCGAATGCTGCAGACTGTTGACACTGTAATCGGAGACAACCAAATGTATCAATCCAGAGGAATGTGCACGCTCCGACATTGTTTTAAAGGATTATCTTACAACATCAAACAGAGCATGGAGGAGAAGGAATTGCGCATTGCATGGATCATTTCATCAGCTATTCAGTGGGCCCTCCACGCAATCGATCGACAAAACCACCAGGTTGCCACACTCCACAGTTGTTTTGTCTAGAAGCTGTTACTTCGTTCTGCCTGGTTTACCGCAATATGAAATGTGAACTCCAGTCATAATAGTCTACCGCTCTCACCTTTAATCTTGTTCATCAGCAGATTGACACATGTTACAACTCAAGAACTGCGGCTGCGTAAACCCCACGTTGACTTGCATGTACTTTCGTACGAAGGTTTAAAAGTCAGAAAAATAATTTACTTGACGAAATGGAAAATGTTGTCACCAAAGAAAAATGGTATTTGGATATTGTGAAATCCATTTGTTGATCTTTAAATGTGAATCCAGAACGCTAGTTTATATAATTCCCATCAAGGGTATCGTGAGGATAAAATCGTTTATAACCTAATATCTTTTGTCTACAACGTCCCCTCCATAGTTTTGTATGATACTCAAAGCTAAGTATCAGAGCAAAACTGCCGTGAGGTTCTACACAAAATATCTTTCCCTTGTTTCACACCAAAACTAATTGTGTGAGGTTGACAGTTTCACACATGTGATCAGCAAATTTTCATGTAACAAGAGAACCAATCCCAAGGTGTTTTAACATTGCAAGAACTACCAAGAACCATAGACCCTCGAGAAAAACCATATTGGATCATATCGTGAAACAAATCAAAGTGCATATGCATGACATAGGTCAATGTCCTTGTACCAACTTTGAATAAAATCAGTTGACACGTGCCCGAGTTATGGCTCCGTACATGAAAAAATACCGTAACAAATTTGCCACACGGCGGTCATATTGGATCGTATGACCCCCCCCCAAAAAAAATCGACGTGCATATGTATGACATATGAAGTAATCCTTGTTCAAGTTTGAATGAAAAACTCCAGGTATCCCTGAGATATCTGCGTGAACGGACGCACGGACGTACATACGCACGGACATGACCATACCTAGAAGTCCCCCGGACGGTGTCCGTGGGGACTAACAATATGCAAAAATAAAATATAAAATATTGTACTGATGCTTAAGGGACTAATGTTATAGGACAAAGGGGGGAGGGCTTTGTGTATAATGTGTAATATACAGGCACCACCACCATACTAAAGACGGCGCCTATAACTTTATCGAGATGAGCTGCTAGTCCATAAAGACTGAATATTTCACCATCTGTTACTTTTTTATCTTTGCGGAAAGCATAAATTGCATTTTCTACCTGTTTCAAGTCCCTCGGTCTGTCAATGGGCATCCTCTCATGAGAGGAAAACTGTCCTTTACTGCTCTGCATTTTCTTATAAATATTGATCGGCTCTCTCCCACTGTCAACTTCATTTTTTACATCGGCGATGACACTTTTCTTTACAGGAATGAATGGCCGGTTGTTAACCTTCCTACTTCCATGATCTATGTCTTTGAAAAGTGTTTCATCACCAATGTAATGCAGCAGATATAATTTTCTTTCATCTGTATCATCTGCTCTAAAACAGTAGACTAGACGTCGAAAGCCCATTAATGAATCTTTTCCTTTACCATCAGGGTCCTTAAGATAGTAGTATCTTTTTAGTAAGGTTGATTGTTGCTTTCTTCTCCGTCAGTGTTATCACCCTTAGATATCCATCGGTACTGATCATTGCGAAAATCCAGTGCCCGTTCCTCTCTTGCAGACTTTGCTTTGTACAAAAAGACATCTCCACCCTTAGGTTTCACAGGGGGTTCATGTGTGATCTTATCACGTTTTGCTTCACTGACTAGTATTTCCTCAACTTCTGACAAGGTAAATTCATTATGTTTGTCCGTCATGAATGGGTTGCATGAATCTGACATCTGAAAAAAATGGAAAAGAATTTTTAAAATACAGTTATATATAATAGCAAGTGTCCTTTGAGCAGAAATGAGTGTCTTATCATTCAATTTGACACAAAGTAGAGATACCTTGATTTTCAAAACGACTATTCTTTCTCGTAAACACTATTTTGAATCATATCAAATATGCAAATTTGTAACGACTTGATCTAAGAATGTTTAATAACTTTCAATAATGAAATAGCACATCATTTTCAATGAACATATTAAGTTTCATTAAATTTTATCAAATCCAGTAATGCAAATTACAAATTAGTTAATATAAATAATTTTATAGCATTGCATCTTCGATTTATACAGCACCTTTCAGGAACCTTTGGTAGAATTAATCCAGATACATATCCTATATTAAGAAAGTTCATCAAAGATGCAAATTAGCAATTAATTTTCATGTCATCCTCCATATATTTCACAGCTTATATATCCTAGTTTGATCATCGTTTGTAGAAAATCTCATCACATTTAGTGTAGACCTTCTCAATGTATATCCGTTTTTTGAAACTCACTAATTATGCAAATAAACATAAATATGCAAGCCATATGCAATAAACATAGGGCCAAAGTCCCTGAAGCTACTATAGACATGGATACAAAATTAAGTATTTCCTGACTGTATGAAATTATCTCACTGAAGTCATCCTAAGGACCCGTAAACCAAATATTAAAGCTGTCTGACCAGCGGTTTTGAAAAAACAAGCAACCCAACAGTGACAGAGCTCTGCTGTGTTATGTAGAGAATAACTTTTTGTGACACATGTATTGATGAAGAAGGTGGATATCTTTGATAGCCCATTTCAGAATGGCCTGACCAAAAATGGCAAAATTAGCTTCAAAAATACAAAATTGAAGATTTCATCATAATTTCAATATATTACATTAAGATAAAGCCTAGAAACCTGTATACCAAATATCAAAGCTATCAGATGAGTAACTTTTGAGAAACAAATATTTTGACCAAAAATGGCAAAAATTGACCCAAAAATACAAAAATTGAAGATTTCATCAAATTTCAATATATCAAACTAAGGCAACCCTTAGGAACCTGTATGCCAAATATCAAAGGCATCAGACCACCTAGTTTTTGAGAAACATTTTTTGACCAAAAATGGCAAAAATTGCACCAAAAATACAAAATTGCAGATTTCATCATATATTAAATACATCATATTAAGTTCATCTGTAGGAACCTGTATACCAAATATCAAAGCTGTCAGAAGAGCGGTTTTGATGAAATAAAGTTTTGACCAAAAATGACAAAAAAATTCCTTAAAAATACAGATTTGCATATTTCACCACAATTTGAACAAATCTTAGTCACTTCTTGGTCTGTTGGCCAGAGGTCCATATATCTTTCTTTCATGAATTTGACTTTGTTTGTATACCGTCTATTTACTGTCTGTTCTGTGCTGTTTTGTGTCTATGTTTACAACTATTGTCTTACGAATTCTGACCTAGTGTTATTGGATTATGGATTGGTATGATTGCCATTATTGGGTTATCCCTAGGGACCTGTATACCAAATAACAAAGCTGTCCGACCAGCGGTTATGAAGAAGTTTTTTTATCAAAAACGCCTTTTTTGGTGCCAATTTGCATATTTTCCACAATATCAACAAATTTAAAAAAAAAATTCTCATTATCACATTTTTTCATCTACACACCAAATATCAAATCAGTAAGTACTGCGGTTCTCAAGATATTCAAGTGGACGGACGCCTCCCAAACAGACATACATACATACATACATACATACATACATACATACATACATACATACATACATACGTATACAGACTGACGACGGACGCCGGAAGGATATCCATCCCAATAGCTTCTATAGACTATAGTCTATAATAGCTAAAAACTAACTTTTGTCATTCTCAAACAGACTCCATGTACCAGATTTCCTGAGAGTTATCAATCTGTATGTCTGGTTGTATGTCTGTCTGTCTGACGGCGGGACATTTAAAGAACAGCTGATATTAATATTACAGTAAAGCTATCAGGCCAGCCGTTAAGGAGATTTTTTTGTTCCAAAATAGCAAAATTAGCCTTCTACTTACAAATTTGCGTATTTCATCACAATGTGGACAATTTGATGAAGGTCAGCCCCGGGTATCTTTATCTTTACTTTAAATATTATAAAGGAATCAGACCTGCAATTTTAAAGAAGACACTTTGCATGTAAATAATTGACGGGTGCTGAACGACTGATGGCGGACGACAGACGACGGACACCGCCACATATCCATCTGTATAAGCTTAGCATCTCTGACAGAGAAGGTACAAATTGAATTACTACATCAAACTTTAAAAGTTAAAGTTGACACAAGGCCGTTAACAGAGTACAGCTGTGGTTTCACAGCAGAAACGCAAAGTCACGGAGGAATTATGTAACCGATGCAGTTTCAACCTACCAATCACATACTTAAGTTCTGCTTCTCCGACAGCAGATCCACAACTCATATAGTTAAATATGAATATGGTTCAATTTTACCTTTCTTGGTTTTGCTCGTTGGTAACTTGTAAATATATATCTCCTCCTGTACCTTTACCAGTACTATATATCACTTGATGGTATACAACAATTCCTTGTGCAAACTGTGTATTGTTGGATTGGTGGGGTGGTCTGCCAAATGTGCTGAAAATGATTAAGGCACGCGCTGACTCTAGAATTCGACGACTTTCATGCCACAATTACTTTGGCCACTACTACATTATCTACAAGTGCACAAATAATAAGGGCTTACCGTCGAATAGTAGCGTTAAATTGTTGTTATTCAATACTCTTATGAAGCACCAATACTTGTGTAACAGTCTTAAACTTGATAGTGACCAATGACGGAGACCAATAATGACTTCCTAATCCTATTATAATAACCTGGGGATAGACCATTAGATCTTTCGAGTGGGAGACCATCTTGTCTGCATTATAGTTCTCAAAATTCAAATTGAAAAGAACATATTCTAAACGTTCTACCAGACCTTCATCGGAATGTTTTAGTGACTTTCAAATTGCAGAATTACCACATTTTTTTGTAATTTTCATTCGGCATATTTTCCCGCTGTCATTGGCGACCCTGTTTATACCAGTGATCAAGCCCTATAGTCTCTCGACACTATCTAAGATCCGCTCACTTCCATCAAGCAAACATCCTTGAGTTAACATACAGAGTTCCATTCTAGGTATTGTCTAAGTGTCTACCTAAGTGTTCTCTCTGACACTCTACACACAGACAGAGTGGGTCATTATAGTTGCGTGATATAATATTGCAATATTTGATGAAAATACACAAAATATAATTTGTTTTTTTTTTCTTGTACCTTATGAATCCGAAATATGATTTCTTAAGCTAGGAGGTAGCCTTAACCATTATTCACTTCTCTAAATCATTTTGTGAATTAAGGTAAAGGGCGACGAATTCGGACGCGCACATGCTTTAGAACGTTTCTGCGCAGATTTAACTCCAGCCTGCCGCAAATGGGTTATTTTGTAGCGCATATATTTAACATCACCTGTCATTGTTGAAATTGCGCTTTTACCTAATTTTTTGACCCAGTGTCTTAGAAATACATGTGACCTATAACCTTGTCATATTTTGACCCCCTAGGAAGCTGGTTTTTATTCAATATGAGCGAAAATTAACATTTCTCTCCCATTTATGTGGCGCAAATTATCCATTCACCTGGAGATATTGTAAAAAGTAGCGTGGTGACACCCTTTTATTAAAAGTGTAAACTAAATGGTATTATGTCAGGAGTTTATTCGCCAAATTTGGTCAAAATGACACCATTCAAAGCGACAGGAAGAAAGTTCGAAAATTATGTAGTGATATAATTTCGATATCGTCATTTTGTAATCGATACTTATGTTAAAATTTCTTTACAAACATCATGAAACTATACATTCGATGGATATGGATCTTAAGTCTTGGTATTTATTAAAATTAACTCATTTGCTAAGCGTTTTATAATTGCTTTCTTTAGTTTAAGTGAATTATATCATTTTTATTTATTTCTAACGACGCCATTTTAACGTCCGTTTCCATAGAAACGAGCGTGGTGACCCCCATTTTTTATTTCATTTTTGCACTTGCACAACTTCCAAGAATATTTGTGCAAAGTTTCAAGAAAATGACACCACAACTTAATTTTGACGTAATTCGTAGTACTTCACCTTAAGTGTCCCCTGAAATAATAAGAATGCTCAGCCTTGTACTTGTATATCCTGCATCGTTCACAAATCCAACTCCCGAACCTTTGCCAGTAAAACATTTCTTAAAGTACGAGAGGAAATTTTAAATATTGATACCACAGTGTTCTCTGATAAAACTACGAATATTCTGTTTACCTTCAGAGCATAAGTGAAACTCAGTCACCCTGCCACTCAATTGCATCTGTATATTGCCTTGCGCGCAAATGCCCCTTCAACCAAGACACCATTGAAATAAAGCCCTGGAGTGTGAGTTCAACATCTCGATGCTGCCTATTGTTATAACGTGTCCGCCAGTAAAGCTGTGAATATCATGCCCTCCCTTCAGGACATAAGGGAAAGTTATAGGCCTGCTTCAATGTGATACTTGTATGTCCAGCATTGCATTGTTCTTTCGCCAAGATAACATAACTCCCTGAGTGTGAGAACAATATTTTGCTTATACATATATGGATCACAGTGTTCTTATAGAATAATACTGCAAGCATTGTATGCCCCGGCCGTAATTCAGTCAGTGCAAATTCTTTAGCCCCTTCTGTGTGTACTTGTAAATGCTGAACTGTACGAAAGTCGCCCCTTCTACCTACAATATCAGCCCTAGAGTGTGAGTACAATATGTCACTACTCTATATTTTCATCAAAGAGTTTTGTAACAATATTTTGAATGTCATTACCACCACCAATTTGCGATTGATGAAAAATTTTGCGCCCTTCAGTCTTTGCCTGTTTCAATGCAGTTTCAGAGAACACGATTGGAACTAATATGGGATAATTGGATATTCATATTTTTCAAATTTCTCAAAAGTGTTTGGTGCCGTATAGCTTAATGTTGCAATATTACAAATTACTCAAAAAAAAACAAGTGTGTAACTTAAAAAGAAAAGCAGATGAGGTGACATTTACAGATTATATGGATAAACTTCACCATCCAATTATCCAAAATTAGTTCCAATCGTGTTAGACTTGCAGTCCCCGAGTTCAGGCTGGTGCTGGTGCTTGCGTACTATGCTTTGTACACAAAGCCCTCCCCTTCATCCTATAACATAAGTCCCTTAAGCCTGAGTACAATATTTCATATTTGCATCTTTTTATCAAGCTGTTCTCTACTGTCACTGAGAATATCATGTCCCCTTCGTGGCGTCAGTGAAAGTTATAGGCCCGTCTTTAGTATGGTGGTCGAGCCTGTATATTATACATTATGCACAAAGCCCTTGCCCGCCTCGTTCTATAACATCAGTCCCAAAGGCCCGAGGACAATATTTCTTTTCAGCATCTTTTTATCAAAGTATTCTCCACTGAAACTGAGAATATCATGTCCCCCTTCGTGGCATCAATGAAAGTTATAGGTCCCGTCTTTAGTATGGTGGTGGTGCCTGTGTATTATACATTATACACAAAGCCCCCACGCCCTTCGTCCTATGACATCAGTCCCTGAAGCTTGAGGACAATATTTCTTTTTTGCATATGCATATTATTATCAAAGAGTTCTCTGATGACACTCAGAATAGCATGTCCCCCTTCGTGGCATCAGTGAAAGTTATAGGCCCCGTCTTTAGAATGGTGGTGGTGCCTGTATATTATACATTTTACACTCAGCCCCACCCCCTTGTCCTATAACATCAGTCCCTTAAGCCTGAGGACAATATTTATTTGTTCCATCTTTTTATCAAAGTATTCTCTGCTGACACTGGGAATATCATGTTCCCTTTGTGGCATCAGTGAAGTTATAGGCCCAATCTTTAGTATGGTGGTGGTGCCTGTATATTATACATTATAAACAAAGCCATCCCCCTTCTTCCTTTAACATCAGTCCCTGGAGCTTATTATCAAAGTCTTCTCTACTGACACTGAGAATATCATGTCCCCCTTTGTGGTAACAGTGAAAGTTATAGGCCCTGTCTGTAATATGGTGCTGGTGCCTCTACAATATATATCAGACACAAAACCTCCCCCCCCCCCCCCCCCCCCCAGTCCGTTCACACAAGTCCCTTGTGCCAGAGGACAATATTTTGTTTTCGAATCTCGTTATCCAAGTGTTCCCTACTCACACATTAAAGATCATCTCCCCTTCATGGCATCAGTGATAGTTATAGGTCCTTGATCTGTATGGTGCTAGTGCTCCGAGACAATGCATTGTACTAAACCCCCTCCCTTCATCCAAAAAGATAAGTCCCTGAAGTGTTAGAATAATACTTGATTTTGTGATTTTTTTATCAAACTGTTCTCTTCTTACACTGTGAATATCATGTCCCCCTTCATAGCATCAGTGATTGTTATAGGCCCTGCCTCAGAATGGCACGAGTGCTTGTATATATTGCATTGTACATACAGCCCCCTCCCCACCTCTCTTAATAAACATAAGTCCCTTAAGCGTAAGGACAATATTTCATTTTTGCATATCGTTATCAAAGTGTTTTCTTCTATTAATGTGAATAACATATCCCCCTTCAAGGCATCAGTGATAGTTATAGGTCCCCATAAATATGGTGCTAGTCCTTCTATATATTGGATTGTAAAGCCCCCCGCCTTGTTCGCTAACATAAGTCCCTTAAGCGTGAGGAAAATATTTCATTTTTTGATATTTTTATCGAAGTCAGGACAATATTTTGGCATAGTGTAACCCAAGTTTTATCTACTCAGAATGTGAATATCATGACCCCTTTGTATCCCCTTTCCCCTTCATTTTAGGGTCACCCGTAAATTCCCTCTATCCCATCTCAATCACCCCTTCCTCATGGACACTTTATAACGGTCATTGTTGTGCAGTGTATTGCACTACTTTAGTCTTCTCATAATCAATGGCAGAGAGGCATGCACATTGAGATACCAGATTATTGCGAGCAGACACTAAAATACTCATTCAGATTATCTGTACCTTGCTCTATATCCTTCAGACCATATAAATCGTCAATGAAACGTGCCAATGTCACTCACGACTTCTGAGATAGGTTATCACCAATCAGGCAGTCGTTACCCCCGAGCTCTCATGTTCACCAATTAAAAAGTAGATTTTATCATTGTGACCACCAAACATTTAACATTCTGAAGAAGGAATACAATTTATCACTGCATCCTCTGAAACTAAGGGAGCTTCAATTACTATGAGTGGGCAAAGGAAGATGGGGAGGGACGAGGGTTCATCATGTAAACTGTAACTCTCCCCCCTTCTAAAATGTACATAGACTTGGTTCAAGTCTGTGATTGGGGAATGTTTGAGTGGAGTGAACACAACGATTTGTGTTTTATTTTCATGTGAAACGTGTGAGCGGAGTGGATGCGATGAGTGGGTGAACGCTATACAGGGGAGTTTCAAATCTGGCAGAAACTAACTCACTACTGCGCAGACTCAAAGGTAACCTATTATATCGCTGGGAAAACCTGGTCAGGGCTCCCAAATTCGGAATAGGTTTAATTTGTACGAAATAGGAGAGAAAAGAGAAACTATTATAAATGATTTTATTTTTTAAAAATTCACCGACTTGAACCAAGTCTATTCTAAAATGTACATTGACCCTCATTTTTCAATTTTGACTCTCCCCTGCACCGAATTTGGAAGATTGACGTAAATGACATAGGGCTGCTTAAGTGTCAGACAATGAAACTGATTACTAGACAGACATCGGCTTATTCGATGCATGCTTTGTTGTTAACACTTAACGATACTTTGAGTAAAACTGAAAACAAAACTCAGATGGGTTGTAATTTCTATCCTGCAAAATAGCTATTGCAATTCTCATAGGCTTGTTATGAAAAGTTTGTTAATGCAGTAAACAACACACTGAGCATTCTTAAGTTTCTTTTTCCATCAGCATTTTTTGCATTCATCACAAAAATGGCCAATTTAAAATGTCACCCTCCCCTCGGGCTAAATTTGCAACATATAATCCTCCCACAAGGCAGGTTAGTAGAAAAATTGCGCCAATGGCACTTGATCACAACTGGCACATTGTGAAACTACTCATAATTAATGAGGTACAATATGTGGCGTCATGCGGTGTCCCATCATACCATATATGAAGGGTGTAGCACTTGTGGTTACTGAGTTATGGACAAATATGTATATTTCAGGTCAAATGTCACTGAGGTCATGTGACATTTTGTCAAAAAATTGAATTGCTAAGTCATCCCTATATACCAAAAATCAGACCTAGCTCTATTGGCTCGCTCAAAATTAGATATGCACATAATTAATGAGGTACAATATGTGGCGTCATGCGGTGTCCCATCATACCATATATGAAGGGTGTAGCACTTGTGGTTACTGAGTTATGGACAAATATGTATATTTCAGGTCAAATGTCACTGAGGTCATGTGACATTTTGTCAAAAAAATTGAATTGCTAAGTCATCCCTATATACCAAAAATCAGACTTAGCTCTATTGGCTCGCTCAAAATTAGATAGGCACATAATTAATGAGGTACAATATATGGAGTCATAAGGTGTCCCATCATACCATATATGAAGGGTGGTAGCACTTGTGGTTACTGAGTTATGGACAAATATGTATATTTGAGGTCAAAGGTCACCGAGGTCACGGGAGATTTTGTCAAAATATTTTATATATCTGCGTGAACGGAGGGACATGACCCAATCTATAAGGCCCTGGACTTCATCCATGGGGACTAAAAACTGTGTCACTGAATCCTTTTTGCAATATGAATATGATGACAAACTAAATTTTTATTTTACTTGGCCTTATACATGGGATTCTATAGACAGCTGACTTATACATGGTAGTCTATGGTGGTGTAAACTAAAAAGTCCTCTAACATGGCCAAATCGACGTGCATCTGTATGGGGTAGGGTACTATCCTTGTGCAAAGTTTGAAAGAAATTGACCTGGGCATGTCTGAGATATCTGCGTGAACAGACGGACGGATGCACACACAGACGCAGGCACGCACACACGGACATGACCAAACCTATAAGTCCCCCCGGACGGTGTCCGTGGGGACTAATTAGACAGACCACCAAGTCAATGAGCAACATACAGCTGAAAGAATATTTTTCACGTTGCGATTTTAAGCCCATTTTTATGAGAAAAGGGACATGTATATGTATATGGAGAAAACAGCAGAAGACATATTTGTAAATTGTTTGTTAAGTGACAATCATATATGCATCTCTTGAAATTTTGTGGTTATAAGGTATAACAGTAGTGTAAGAATAATGAGGTTAGAATAAGTTAGTAAAGCTAAGTTGACAGTAATTGAGATTACAAAATTATACACTAAGCTGAGGAATCTGAATGAAATAATGTTGAAAAGTAGCAAAGTCATGGTCATCTTTTGTCTAATACCTTGTGTAAGTTCATGAACTTTACATAAATCTTGCTATAGATTTGTTGCTAATGGGCAATAACTGTGTTTCAGCATTTGAGAGCAATCCATCCATGACAGGTTTATATTGTTATATACTTCTATTTAAAGGAGAGAAACTTCTCAATAATTTTTTCCCTGTAATTTCCTGTGAGAACACATGGACATGCGTAGGACTCTATGCTGGTGCTACCTTGATAACTAACCTACAACTTGTCATGGCATTGTCTAACCTGTTCACCCCAATTTCCTGTAGACAGGTCCACACTCACCATTGATAACAATGGGTTTGGGCCATACCATGGTAGTGAAAGACTGTAACATGTGAGGTCATGGATACTTAATCTCAGGAATGTCAAAGTCTGTATATTGACTCAAGGATGTTACATAACAAATGCTTAGGGTCATCTCAAAAGTGAGAATCTAAACTATGAAATTAATTGACATTAATTGACCATATCTACACTAATATTATACAGTATCCAATTCATGCCGGTACTTTAATTACAGATATTTCTGATCATTTCCAGTTTTTATTGTCATAGAAAATATGACAACAAATCTCTCAAAACAGTATAAAGTCTCATATGAAATTACAAATTCTACAATTCTACTCGCTTCTGTGAAGATCTAACTCATGCTCCGTGGGATCGAGTTTATAACTGTAAGGATGCAAATGAAGCATATAATAATTTTCAGAGTGTTTTCGATGAGTTGTGCAATAGACATGCTCCCATTAATGTACAAATTCGCAGTACAAAGAAAAACCGGAAACCATGGGTCACTAATGCAATTAAAAAATCAATTAATACAAAACACAAATTGTATAGTAAAGTGCTCAAATCAAACTTTGATGTCATTGTTGTTGATAGATATAAGAAATTTAGAAATGTGTTGTCTACTGTTCTCAGGAAAGCTAAACAATGTATTACAACAGCATTTTTATGGAAAACAAGGGTAATACCAATGTAATTTGGAAAACTATCAAGCAAGTCCTCGGAAGTCATGAGGAAAAGGCTAAAAATACCTTGCCAGACAGCCTACGAGTACTGACAAATGGAGTGCATAATACTTGTCAGCAAAACCTGACATAGTAAATGCATTCAATAATTATTTCGTCAACATTGGACCTGACCTTGCCAACAACATCGATTCTCCTCATAAAAACTTTAATAGTTACCTCACTGAACCCAAAACACATTCCTTTTTTATGTCCTCCACTACACAATCTGAAGTTCATAACATCATCTGCACCCTGAATCCAAAAAAGGCACGTGGCTATGACAAAATGCCAGCCAGACTTATAATTGATGGGGCAGCTATAATATCAAAACCCTTGGCATATATATTTAATCTTTCATTTCAGACTGGAATTTTCCCCCAATCTCTAAAAATAGCCAAAGTCACACCAATCTTTAAAAAAGGCACAAAAGATGATCCAGGAAATTATAGACCTATATCAGTATTGCCCCTGTTAAGTAAGATTCTAGAAAAAATTGTCAATGCACGCTTAATTCAGTACATAGAAAAAAACAATATTTTATATGAGCATCAATATGGATTTCGTCATAAATACAGCACAAAACTTTCATTGTAAATCTAATCAATTATCTTATCAAACAACTTGATAATGGCAAAGTAACACTCGGTATTTTCCTTGACTTCTCTAAAGCTTTTGATACAATCATCATGAAATTCTTCTTTCTAAACTTTCTCACTATGGTATTCGAGGTCTTCCTTTACTTTGGTTCAGAAATTACTTACACAATAGATCCCAACTAGTCTCTGTCAATAATAATGCCTCATCATTCCTTAATGTTACATGTGGAGTACCACAAGGATCTGTCCTTGGACCTACCCTATTCTTACTATTTATCAATGACATTGCCCGTTCCTCCACATACTTCAATTTTAGATTGTTTGCTGACGATACCAATCTATTTCATACTTTCCCTGCTAACCAAGTTAATATAAATTTAAATACTGTCGACATTCACCTCAATACTGTAGTGGACTGGTGCAGGGCTAACAAACTTACTGTAAACTACCTCAAAACAAATTACATTGTCTTCAGAAATCATAACAAACATATTTTCTTGAATGGTACTCTACACATCAATAATACAGTTATCAATGAGGTTGAAGTGACATCATTTGTAGGTATTCACATGGACAGACATCTTAAATGGTCAAAGCACATTAAAATGATTAATTCTACTATCAGAAAAAAGGTTGGCATCCTTTTCAAATTGAGACAGTTTTTACCATGCAATATCCTTATTCTTCTGTACAAAACTTTCATCCTACCACACATCACTTATGGTCTTGAAGTTTGGGGTTCAACATATTCCTCACATCTCAATAGTATCTTTCTTTCGCAAAAATGGCAGTCAGAGCTATAACTTTCAGTGACTTCACAGCAAACTCAGCTACTCTTTTCAAACAACTTAATATTCTCGATATATACAAATTACATAAATTACATATCAGTACATTCATGTATGATCTTATAAATAATAACTTGCCACACAGTCTTACAACATACTGTCAGTTGCCTTCTCATTGCTACAGTACTCGTCATAAAATTAATGGTAACCTTTATGTCCCAAGTGTCAACACTTCCTTGGGTAAATTCTCGATATCATATACAGGCTGCATCTATTGGAATACATTACCTAAACAAATTAAAACAAAAACCACTAGAAGTTCGTTCAGACACTCCCTTTCAAGTCTCCTCATACACGGTTAGTGTTTTACATGTCGAAGAGTTATATTCAACTTTACAAATATGTATATCATAAATATATAAATTTTTATTTTATTTTACATATTTTCTACTTATTCGTATGTATTTTTGTAGTTGTTCTTATTTACTTAGTTACTTAGCACTTTCAAGTCTACTTTTACACGATTGTTTTTTGGTTTGTTTTTTTTTTTTTTTTTTTTTTTTTTTTTTTTTTTTTTTTTTTTTTAGTGATGAAGAGTTATATTCAACTTTACATATATGTATATCATATTTAAATATATATATATTTTATATACGTTTTTTTTTTTTTTTTTTTTCTCTCTCTCTCTTATCGTTTTCTTTTTTACGCATTTCTACTTACTCGTAATGTATCTAGTTATATATTTACTTTTGTAGTTGTTCTTTTATTCACTTAGTTACTTTGTTACAATTAGGTTACTTTGCAATCCCACTACTTTCATGTACACTACCCTCGATATACTTCAGTTTTCTTTTTTCTTCTTCGTTTCCTTGCTTTAACATCAAATGGCTTTGGAACGGACTAGACTAGCATTTGCTATTTTCCGTTTCCATTTACCCTTTATCACAGCACAACTCAGATATACATTCATCATTGAATTGTAATATTATTATGATTAAGGTAATAAAGATCATTATTATTATTATTATTATTATTATTAAATATGTTTTTTTTTTATTGCTTTTGATACCCAAAAGAGCATAGAAATCTCTTATACTTTGAATCAGCCATCCTGCATATTTCTAACATTCATCAAAACCTCATTTCTGTTCCACAACTCATAAAACAGTCCACAATGCAGGATTGGTGTACATTCCAAAACTACATATATGAAAGACCCCTAAAATCAATTAGTTAAAAAGGGGGGTTAGAAATTTCCCAAAACTATATAACCTCCGCTCCGTTTGGCTCCATTTTTCCGAATTGGAACCTTGGAACCAGTCTATGTATCGTACCAAATATCAACGCAGTCTGTTCAGCAGTTTTTGACTTTTTGTCGTTTACGGAAATGGACGACATCAAACACCGGTTGAAACCACCTCTATATCACAACTTCCAGTTAGTAGAAAAATTACCCTTCTGCTCATTATAACAGAAATCTTCCTTATTATGCCACTTTATAATATTGTATTTAGCACTACATTAGCACAGTCAGCACAAAAGCACAATGCACTCACCCTACAATCATCATACGATTGTCATCAGTTATGTTGAATTTTATCTTTTTCCCTGTTATGAGTTGGAAAAGTGCCATAATCATTGATAAGTTACAAAAGACATGGAAAATATATATGGCTTTGAAAACTAATTAAAGGGAAAATGACCAGCCACTTTGGCAGATAGCTCACATTCCTGGATATTCATTTAAAACAACCATCCTTAAGTTTCTTTTTCCATGATTGCATGCCAGTGGATGCTTTTGATAAACAACACAGACACTCACAGGGGAAATGTTTTTGATCAAAATATACTACAATATCTTTATTTGCAGTAAATGTCAGAGTAAAGAGAACTGTTTGGCAGCTGTGTCCATGTCCACTGGTGGTCTCTCTGCTTGAACACTCTTGTTAGCTTCTTGTCTCTGTGAAATTGAACAGAACATGTAAGATATCAGACTGAAGTAAACACACATGGCATCAGGTGATGCATGTACCCATGAAACAAACACAGCCCTGCTAAGTGAGTGATACGCCCATACTGGCCTACATCAAATTTCACCATCATGGTTCATTTCAAATCCAAACTTATGGTGCTATTAAATGTCAATTTTACTTAGTCTGTAAACCTTGCTATGGTATATATGTGATTTTGTAATAATCCCAAAGAAACTGTTAAACCAAGTGGCCATCTTATGTTAATTCGATAACTTAATTTGTCAATTTGGTTTTCTTTTTTCCTAATATCCGTCTACTTTCTCTACTGCTCTTTCCTAAACTGAAAACAACTTCTGACTCCTACTAGCGCAGACATCAAAGGCCAATAGCTATAACTTTTCATCATTTTTTCACCATGTTTGTTTTGTTTGTCGATTGCAGGTTCTTGTTCTACTTCCAAATGCATGTTTCAACCACAGGCACTCTTGAGCTGGGTAATTTGCTGAAACAATCAACCACATACTCAGTGCTCTACACTCTAATTTGCATTAGAGGGCAGAGTTACGAGTATGCAATCAATCTGAAGGACAGATGAATGATTGATCAAGCAGACTACCCAACCCAAGAGCACCTGTGGTTGAAACACCTACAATTTTACTTGTCAATGAAGCATCTATATGTGTAAAATACAGTGTTATTGTTTACAATTGAATTCTAGTCCAGACAAGATTTCACTTGTCAACATTAACAATGCAGTTTTCACATGTACAGGCTGAGTTGACAAGCTGAATACCATATTGTTTATCTCAACATGCTTTGGGGAGTGCAGATAAAACAAGAACATGTAGTTGACAGTAAAAACAAAGTTAGTGAAAAAAATCATCAAGAGTTACAGCTACGTACTGGTCTGTAACATTTCACTGACCAAGTTTTCCCAGAAAAATGGGTACCATTTGACTTGTACAAACAGTTAAGATATCTCAATGTTTGAACGTGGTGTTGAAGCCAAAACTTTGAGCAGTCAAAGAAAGATTTCCAAAAAGATCAACTGAACACACATGCCTTCCTGGATCCCATATGGATCTCATACATGTCTCTGCTATACTAGTTTACATCAAAGATGATGGTCAGTGATGGGTGATAACAAAGGACAGTCTCATTGATGTCAAAGCACAAATTCAGGGCATTAACCTAGTAACACCATCCACTGAGAGTCTACCTTCATTATCACTGTCAAAGTCCAAAGTCTGGATTCAATCTCAAGGAGCAATGTGGGTTACATTTACCCAGGGTATCATGCCTTTTATTGTCTGGCAGTAATTTCGCCAAGCAAACAATAAAATCAACATCATGCCACTAAGCCTGTTCTACATTATATACAGGGTGCTAATATCATCAGTTTTGATGATGGTGCTGCTAAGCAATTTATCACATCTTGAAGCAACTCGTCTTTTTTGCTCTGTCTGTACACTGTCATAATGAAACGCAGGAATCAAAGTATAGGCCTTAAAAAAATGCGCTAAAGCAGCATGCGTCTCAAAAATGAAAGACTTTAACTTTTGCTCAAACTTTCCTCAATGACACTTCCAATTATTCTCTTACCTAATCAAGAATAAAAATCAGGGGTCACTTTACAAAGTTGGGTATTACTATTACCTATATGTAACATTTACCAATATTTGAAATTCAAGATGGCTGCTATCCCTATGCTAACTCTACGAGGGAAAGTAAAATTTTCAATTTTCAAGAGGCTGAGAGTTTTGAAATGGGCCGACACAAATGGTAGATAAAAAAAAAATGGAAAAAAATGAGTCTGAATATTGTCCCCAGAAGCGCATTTTACCTTAATTCAAGCTACACACAGATAGCAAGTTTTTGTCTGCTTACATTCAAACACTTTAAAGATCAGGGCATGTGAAGACAATAATTTAGAAAACAAATCATCGTTGATGACACAGTCCCCACTTGTTAATGGGTATTTTGATTACAGGTCCTCAGAGAGGATAGAGTCCTCTTCATTAGGTCTGTGATAAAAATACTTTTGAATGAATTCGCTTGATACATGTCTGAGTTATGGTTCAGGACATGAAAAAATTGTAACAAATGGTCGCACAGTGGCCATATTGGATCGCATCACAAAACAAATTGATGTGCATAGCTATGACATTGGTCGATGTCCTTGTACCAACTTTGAATAAAATTGGTCGAAACATGCGGATATGCCTGAGAAATGGCTCTGTACATGAAAACATCGTAATAAAATGGCCGCCTGGCGGCCATATTGGATCGTATCACAAAACAGATTGACATGCATATGTATGACATAGGTCAATGTCCTTGTACCAACTTTGAATAAAAACGGTTGAGATATGCCGGAGTTATGGCTCTGTACATGAAAAAATCGTAATAAAATGGCCGCACAGCGGCCATTTTGGATTGTATCACAAAACAGATTGCCGTGCACAGCTATGACATTTGTCAATAAGCTTGTACCAACTTTGAATAAAATCGGTTGAAACATGCCTGAGTAATGGCTCTGTACATGAAAAAATCGTAATAAAATGGCCGCCTGGCGGCCATATTGGATCGTATCACAAAACAAATTGACGTGCATATCTATGACATTGGTCAATGTCCTTGTACCAACTCTGAATAAAATCGATTGAAACATACCTGAGTAATGGCTCTGTACATGAAAAAATCGTAATAAAATGGCCGCCTGGCGGCCATATTGGATCGTATCACAAAACAAATTGACGTGCATATCTATGACATTGGTCAATGTCCTTGTACCACTTTTGAATAAAATCTGTTGGAACATGCCTGAGTTATGGCTCTGTACATGAAAAAATCGTAATAAAATGGCCGCCTGGCGGCCATATTGGATCGTATCACAAAACAGATTGACGTGCATATCTATGACATAGGTCAATGTCCTTGTACCAACTTTGAATAAAATCTGTTGGAACATGCCTTAGTTATGGCTGTGTACATGAAAAAATCGTAATAAAATGGCCGCCTGGCGGCCATATTGGATCGTATCACAAAACAAATTGACGTGCATCTGTATGACATATGAAGTAATCCTTGTACCAAGTTTGAATAAAATCGCTTCAGGCATCTCAGAGATATCTGCGTGAACGGACGGACGGACGCACGCACACACGCACGCACGCACCAGCACGCACGCACGCACGCACGGACATGACCAAACCTATAAGTCCCCCCCGGACGGTGTCCGTGGGGACTAACAAATACGCAAACTTCATGGTGACAAAGAATCTGTTCATTGTCGTGAAATGTAAGTCTATGACCTTAGAATACTAGTTGTATACATTTCTCTCTCAACAGATCAACTGCATAATCAGTCATCTTCGCTTGCCAAGGTCTCTTGTCAATCAGTTACCACATGAAATTTTTTCTAACTTTTCAAATCTTTGAACGCTCTGAAATCCAAGAATTGTGCAGTACTTTCCAGGTGCATGGTACATTGTGGGTTTGATTCAAGTTAGGAATTACATAAGTAACATGAAGTCATTTCAGCATGTTATACACATAAGTATTACTCTCTATGACATTGCTTTGACCTGGATTACCACAATACATTTGTACGCTGTTTTCACAGAGTTGTATGAAAACCAGATGGAAACTATTCCCCTTTCCAAGATTGTCAAGCTGCACAGCCTTTGTGAGGGCATAACAGCGAGTTCTGCTTCCATATAACTCAGTGCTTGAACAAATTTTCACTGACAGGAAATTTAACCACTTCTATGTGACCACTGCCCCATCAAAACTTTTTGAGGTCACCTTCCAATGAAATCACCACTGATGAAAACCCTGTGACTTCATATTTCATCAATTTAACAAGTTCGCTTGACCTAGAATGTGGATACTTCAAGCAAACAGTGAAATAAGCAACAGTTTACAAAAATAAATACAAGCCTGAAGACAAACTATTACAATCAGCTGCAACTATTGTGTAAATATCAAATTATGGGCATATGTTTTGTGGTTTGCTCTGGCAGCTATGGGAAACGATTTGGATAAATCCCTAGATTTAATGGGATAGTGGGCTTGTGTTGGAAAGTGTGACCCTATAATGTGTCTGCATAAATAAACAATGAGGTGGCAATGTTTTGGTGTCAAGTGTGAGAATGTGTTTGTCTGTGTCTGTGTTGGCTTTATCCTGTTGTAGGTTAGAGTTTGGTATGAGTCAGCATCAAGGAGAGAGAGTCTGGCTATGAAATAATAAGATTTGATGAAACTTTCTAGTGAGAAAGCAGAATGCAGGGCTGAGGTAATGTAAATAGAGATTGAGAGGAGACAGATCTCAGGCTACAAAAGTTAAAAGATGTAGAGAACTGAAAGTCACTGACAGATCTGAACTGACTTTGGAAAAGAAGTGGAAACTAAAGTGGTAGAGAAACTGTGAATATAGGCATAACTGTTAAAATTAAAAAACTTTAAAATTCTAAATTGAAAAATTGACATTGGGTCCTGATTATAACACCTGATTCAAGCAATCAACATGACACAGTACAATGTTAGACTGACCAATGACCATAAAACGTAAGACAAAAGTTTTAAAGTTGCAGGAAGTGTTACCTGTGTTTTCACTGTTTCAGTGGCTGCTCTTTTCCTATTTCCAGTTTCAAGCTGTGATTGTAGTTCTTGGAATTTAGCATCGTTCCTGCTGACTTCACTCCTCGTCTGAAAATTCAGCTGTCAAAATAATGGAAAGATTCAATGTGAATAGACCTACAAATCCTCATAAATATCACAAATTTTCCCTTTCTTAATAATAAGGTAACATAAACATATTTGCACGCAAATGATGCAACAACAGCTTTGAAAGCTCTTTGACTCAGATATTATGGTTCCAAATGCTCCAAAACTTGTATTCATTTGTTTCAAATTTTAGCTGTGAATAACAACTGATTCGTCAAGAATGAGATTATGCAATATATAATATACCCCGGTATAATGAAACAATTTTATGCAGTTGCCAAACAGTAGTGACTCAAAGAAGCAAAGTCTGACGTCTTTCCATCAGCTGTTTCACCAAAAAATGTATTCATTCATTTATGCACATCTGGTGAAAGTGAAAAGTCTTGTTCTGGGTGGGCGATGTCAACAGCAGAAAGTTACAAATTACTCCACACATGCTCAGTACAACCTAGCTGGTAGCTACAATTACTTCCAGTTTGGTGATCACACTGCACATAATGTAGAACCACAGTTATTACAGGTCAAGTCAGTTAATTGCTTGTGGCCCTATCACCATTGACCTGATCAGATCAAAGGGCAACAATTACTGCTATTAATACTCTGCTGAGAACACGATTCTTCCAGTTCTGTGACCACTTTGTTTCAAGCCTATTGTCTCAAGTCATTATAATGGACAAATGAACACAGAAATGTGGATAATGTATGGCGACCAAAGTAATCCACTATTAATAATTAAGATACATGTAGTAATGTATTAGCGACAAGAATGTACGTTGCATTGAAACGGGGAAATGATTTCATTGACTGTGAATGTTACATCTTCACGTGAAACACGTTCCTAGTGTGACTGAGCAAAAAACTAAGAAAACTGGCCATATTCAAAAACTGAAACACTGGCCATATCAAAAACATGTAAGAAACACAACGTTGTTGAGACATCTGCCGACTGGACCAATGTTTGGATAACAAAAAACTCCAAAAACATAAACTTAAAACCAAACCTAGCGACATATGGTAGCAGAATCAAAGGAGGACAAAACTACCATTCTTCAAGCAACGTGCACATGTGTCACCATCAGTATGCATTAGCTTACACTATATGGATGATATCATCACCATTAACACTGGTGGACATCACTTCACAAAGTACAATGACCTCATGCACACATACATGTAGCTGACGGTCAAGTCATGGACCCGTTCAATGTGCTATTAGTATCACATGAACATTAACACTAAGATTTCCACTCACTTACCCTGTCTAAACTCATAAATTGGATTTTTTTCTGATCTTGCTCATTTATTTGCACCACTGCTTTGTCCAGGCAGCTTGACTAGTTCATCTTCAGGGTAACTGAAAACTGACCCCAAGTTTTTCACACATTGCAACAATCACTTTGTTAATGGCTTTTACACATTTGCCAGCTTTTCCACAGGCACTCCATCATGCTATTTATACAGTTGGTTGTAATCCACACATCTTGATTACAGAGAATTGATCTAGGGCCCTTTCATATCCCGAAGCTGAACCAGAAAAATTGGACAATATTTCTGATGAGTGCATAAATGTATGAAAATTCAAGCTGGAAAGAAATCTATTTTCCTTATATTTTGCATCAAGCACTTCTACCAACCTCGAGTGTATGTGCTGGGTATATACAGTGAAACCTGTCTAAACCAAACCCTGTCTAAACTGGAAACCTGTCTAAACTGAACCCTTTTCCCAGTCCCGGTAGATCTCTATGTTAAAGGGACCTCTATAAACAAAAACATCTCTCAAAACTGAACAAATTTCTCAGTCCCTGAAGCGTTCAGTTTAGACAGGTTTTACCAGAAATGCATTTACAACATCGAAAATTTTACATTTCTTCTTGTTAAAAGGGTTGCAGAGTGATATACGGTAATAAAACTTTAACATAAAAGAGATGCATGAAATCTGCCTATCTACATGTTTCTCATATGGAAATCTTCAAGAACTTTGGCGAGAAACATTTGGGATCAATTTGTACTCTATAAAAAATCATGTTCACTTAAACCTCCATTAGCTGTGGCTTTGGATGTATTTTACAGTTTTTTTCTGTTCTGCTTGTAGTGTACTGTGTCAAGTATTCAACTTGCCCACACATCCTCTACATGTACCGGTATGTAATGTCCAATGGTACAGTATTTTTCACAACTGAACTTAAATCCTGACTGGAATTCGTTTGTCAAAATAACATGGTGTATTGTGTTAGAAAGGTTAAGATGTTGAATTTCACCATAAAAGTTGAACAAACAACACACACTTTTGAAGTTTACAGCAAAAATATGGAAAAGATTTTAAGAGTATATATTAATCTCCTTAAGGTAGAATGTGCCTTGGCAATTCTCATTCTTAACACTTTTGTATGATCTCCATGCATAATTATTTACTTGTTCTTTTGTCTACACCACATCTTATTTTTATCAACATGTAAGTAACATTCCATCTACATCTTGTCTGTCTTTCGATCTACCTTATATCCATCTACTCGCTGAACTATGACCTGATTTATGCAAAAAGTAGATGAAGTAGTAGATCTACATCTGGTATACATTTCATCTTCCTGAGATTTACATTTCAAGTATACCTTTTCATCCACATTTCGTCTACATTTGGTCAACATTTCATCTACTTTCTGAACTACATGACTCATGAGTATGCAAAAAAGTAGATGTAGTAGTAGATCTACATCTGGTATACATTTCATCTACCTGAGATCTACATTTTATCTAACTTTTCATCAACAATTTGTCTACATTTTGTCAACATTTCATCTATTCTCTGAACTATGACCTCATTCCTATGCACAAAAGTAGATAAAGCAGTAGATCTACTGTTACGTAGATCTATTGCAGATCTACTGAGGACGTAGATGTAGATCGCAGTTTTCCATAAGCGCAGATTGATGTATAACTGTTATTTTTAGTCTACCACTTGTGGAGGCTAATTTTGAAGCTTCAAGCATGTGGAGTAAATAAAGTTTTCAACTGCTTATTTTTATGAAATCGAAAATTTTACTTGTTCCCATACTATAAAGGAAGGTTTTAAATCTAACATACAGTAGGGATGCAGGTGGCCATTTTGATTTTCAAGAGTTGGTAAATATTGGGCAACTTGTTTCTCTATATCAAATTTGTTACATGGTAACAGCTGATTTGATTTCAAAAGGGAATGATTTAAAGTTGCATTGAGGAAATTTTGCTCAAAAGTTTATACTCTTTCAATTTCAAGGTGCAAACTACCTTAAATATCAAAGTACTGCAACACAACTATTCATCATGGGTAGCCTCAATATTGTTGTCTTACCTTTTTTAGATTTTTTGTCACAGCTTTTGTTTTGTTCTTTGCCTTCAAGGCTTTGACACCGGTCACTTTGAAGACACTGCTTTGATGTCCAGTGGTCGCACTTCTTTTGGAGCCGGCCTTTGACTTGCCTGCTCTACTCCACTGTTTACTGGATTTGCCCATTGTGATCCGGGGGCTGAATATAGAGAAAGTTTACAGGGTGTAAGTGCTTGTTTGAGAAAAACAAAGAAAATGAAATCACAGTCACAAGTCACTGACTCATGTAGAATAGAATTCTGTAATCCTGAAAGCTTAAAATATGAATAAAACATATCGTAGTAAGCTATTTTTGTGAAAAACTCAGAAGTTGAATATATGGTATAATGTACCATTCAAATATGTCTTGTGCACAGATCTTGGTAAAGGAGATATAAATTATATTCAAATTAACGCGATGATTTAGATGACATACTGTAAAGAGAACACGCTGAAAAATATCTGCACAATTTTGCACCCCTGCCTAATACTATTATAATCTAATCTAATATCAAACTTACATAATACGGTATGTACTAATTTAACATTATCATGCGCTCCTTTAATCTTTTTTGAAACAAATGAATTTTGGCAAGAACTGAGGTGCGTCACAGCGATACATATATCACATTTCTATCATGATAATGTATTAAGAGTAAGTATTTGTCAAAAACTTCTGGCCATAATCCATACAGGACTGACAACGGCACAACTGTGTAATAGGGTACCATCAATGTTATTATGAAAATCATTGAAATCACATGTTAATAGTTTTGGCTCCTCACAGCAGAAATAAACATTGGCAGAAAACAGACAAAAGTTTTCAACATATCTGTTTGGAGAAGCCAATGTCACACGTTGGATGCTGTATCTAGTAACACACCTGTGATCACACTCAGCACCATATCCAGGGATTAACAGAGCGTATCATGTGCTACTTCAGTGTGCTGCATAAATCCGCAACAGTTTCAAGGAAACTTTAATTCAGAAAGTCGGTGCCTTGAAATCAGAAACTACTTCTGAACACAAAGGTTCTTTCACGCTGAGTTTCCCCTCAATGCATTTAATTTCCTCTGGTGACATGGAACCTTCAAGTACAAGGGCATAGCTGCAGTTTCGAATTTCCAGCAGAAAAACACCATTATACAACTTTCTTTTGAATCCAATATTACACCACAATCAGAGTGTAATTTCAACAGCCAACTTGATCATTCTGGACACTGGCTTTTCCAACTAACTGATCATAAAAGAACACAACTGTTTGCTCTGCATAATGTTCTTTATGAGCTGTACAATGTTTCCGGATGTTTTAAGCAAATGAGTTGAGGACATAAAAAGAAGGACATAAATTTTACCAGCTGCAGAAAGGTCATTGATGATTCAGAGTTCTCTACAAGGCATCAAACACTGGGTACCTTGTTCAAAAATATTATGGTTGCTAGGACAAAGTTTTATTTTGAAGACAGAGAGCTGCCTTTGATTTTTTCCTACATACAATGGTTGGCTATTATAAATTCACAGCAGGAATCCTTCCTTTTTATTGACTATTCAAAATTATATCTGCAAACCACAGTTTGATGAAGGTTACAACTCAGGTGTCAACTATGATAATTTTGTTTACTATTTTTTGCAATGAAAACCCATTCTGGAGGATTTACAAGCACTCTTACTTTATATGATGGAATAGAAGAATGCTTTTTGAAATCTCATTTGTGACAAGCATATCACTCACAACTATATTACTCTCTTCTGCATTAGCACCTTGTGAGACATATTGAGTGCTGCAGTGATATTAAACATTGGTACAAATACAGTACGGCACAATGTAAGCAAAGTACTAAAACTTTACATGTTATATGCTGATTTACACAATTTATGGATTTATATTGTGTGTAGTCTGAATCTTTGAAGCAAATTTCTGCACATCCATGCCTTTCATGTTGCATCAATATGGGATGAGGAAGAAAAGTGAGGTATTATAATGAACAACAGGTGGGCCGAGGACCACACAGGCAGCACGGAAATCTCGTCATGGGAAGGCAGCTACATGTATGACCAGCTCAACCCGTCTCACCTCCCCCCAAAAAATTTGATACATGTATCGATATTACAGAAACAGGTTTCCTCAAACTGTCCTATGGGATGAAAACATTCAAAGCTGAATACTCACAAGGCCAACAGGGCACTCCATTTACACCGTGCAGTACTGAATATTAATGTGTATTTATTACAATAACTGCCTCTCACAAGAATTTACACAATATGTGGAAAGTCTAAATGAGTGACATCCTGTAAACAATATTATAAAAGTGTGATAATAATCAGGCACTGCAGAAATATACAGTGTAAGATGCTTATAATATTTTGTAAACAGAGAAGTTACATGTGCAAGAATGTTTATCTGTATAGACAATTGGTACATTCAGACTGACGACTTTGCGTCGGCCCAGGTCCCGACCAGGCCGGGGCCGACGTAAAAAACCAATGTGAACACGCTGAGTCGGCCCTGGGCCGACTCAGTTTGGTCCCGGTTAGAAGGGGGGGTTCAGGGCCGACTCAGGGCCGACGCAAAATTTGGTCCGACGCAAATCGCCAGTGTGGACACGTTACGCCGGCCCTGGTCCCAGTTGACCAGGCCTCCGCTATGGATCGATGTTGAACTAGTCACACTATTCGCACAAAACAAACGACGTTTGAATCTAAAGTTTACACCTATCGAAAGTTTTCAATCCAGTCTTTACATTTTAATATCATCCCGTGTACGCTAAACTTCCCACCAACCTTTGTTCCGCAAACGAGACCATGTCATTCGATTCCACAGTGCACGTAATAGACTAGAGAGGCATGTCAAAATGCCGCGCACTGGTTATTTCTCCACCGCGGTCTTATATATACCATATGCTCATCCAATAAATGGTGAAGATCTCTCCGATGATTAAAAAGGGTGAGTGGTAGTCACATTTGCCCTTCTTGTGCGTAAAGACACAGGAAAATCATGAACAGTAGAAACAGCGTGCCATCTCCAAATGTGCCATTTTGAACTTTGACAGGTCAGAGGTCACAAAGGAAGGTAAAGTTACGTCGGCCCTAATTCTGGTACCGGTAAGTGTGGACACGGACCAAATTTAATGCCAAAAGGACAATTATTTGCGTCGGCCCAAATTTCAGTTGGGTTGCCAATGAACAAGATAAATAAAAGAATTCTGTGTTAAGGATTCCCTGAGGCTTGCTTACTTGGCTGTAGAAATATGATCATGATACAGATTCTTTCTTTCATGGTTTATGTCAACACTCTGGTACTGTTTTGCAACATTAAAGAGTCTATCGGTGCCTCTGCTTTACCGTACATATAAATTCTGCTCTCTCATTTTATTTTCAAAATACCACATATTTGCATGGCACAGCATATTGTTGAAGTTGTGAAAAATTTGACATGATGTGAATGGGAAACACGGGGAATAATTACATACAAAACATAGGATCCTTGTAATTAAGCTAATTTCCAGCACTATAAATATGTATCATTTACTTGAAAGCTTCTGGGTGGTACATTATGTACCAGTTTGCCTCAATCTAGTCCATTTAGTCTGCCCCAAAGGAAGTGTCTCTGAAATTTTGGTTCAACAGGTATGAATGGATTTAGGGATGCATGTTGGTTTGGGTTTTTTATGTTTCTTTGTTATTGGATCGCTGAGATTGAAAATTAATAATGCAATATATAAATGTAAAGATTGCATTTGCTGTGTCGCTACTTAAGGCTTAAAGTACACATAACAGCAAATGAAATTTCTGGTCTTTGAATTATGAATAATGCCCATGAAAGGTATCAGCAATGACATCAAATCAAACTAGTGTACAGGTATGCGACAACATTGCCATTGGCATGAAATTTTCCACAGAGCTCAAAGCTAACAGATAATATACCTAAGCTTTAATGAAAATACTGTATTCAAAATTACTGTGGGTATACATGAGTGTAGATACACTGTACTGTACACTTAGAAACTTGCACTGGTTTAAGAAGTAATGATATCCCCAGTACATTGCTTCACCCATCACACATGAAGTTGTTTTTCTTATCAGAATGATTACTTTGTTACTGTGGGGTAAACTTAGCCAAGGAAACTGAAGTTTTTAAAATAACAAAGTTGGTATGCATATGTGCACTTGAGGAAAGTTAATGTTTTGAAAACAGTCCAGACGCATTTTAAAAAGTGCTTGATTGTGAAAACAGATACTGTTGTCATTTTCAGACAGGCTAACACTGATTTACATGCCAACAACTGACCAAATTTAAGTGCATACTTCGTTACTCGATATCATATTTTCATTCCTTTGAAAGTTCCAGTCTGTAACCTTATGTTACACACTGGCAATGGGGTGATCAAATCCAGCCAGTCAAAATCCGGGGACCACCAAGTCACATTTTCTTGGTCCAGTGAAACTGCAATTTCAAAACGGCAGTGGTATTCAACAGACCAATATGAATGCAACCAAGTGCATGCTGCATACTAGGGAATGTAATCTCATTGTAAATCAACCTGGTGGCATGGGAAGGTAATTTATCATTACCCGAATCCATGGACCACTTATAAAGCCAAATAGCTTTGCCCACCGCTCGAAAATTTCTATATGATTGGCATGCTGAAAGAATACTGACAGCATATTTCAATATTAAAGGTGCAGGTGGTGGGTATGACCCATGACCACTTCAGCTTGATCCTGGTTGAAGCTGGTCACCTTCATTAACCCTTTCTGGCCTAAATTCCTATACACAGGGGTAGCTCTGGTACATGTAAGTTACCCAGAACGGTTAAAGAGTAGATTTCATACTTTTACATATGTGAGAGTTTCATCAACGTCACATGAATTAATGTACTGATACATCCCTATCATGGCTTGATTGCAGCTAATAACAGCCACTGTCATTGAATCAGTATAAATTTATGTCAATGTGCCTGTCATTTGTTCTAAATTTAATTGTAAAATGGCAGTTTAATGACCTACATACTGGTATACATATTATTGAGATTGTTGGAAGCAGTGATATCGATCAGGTTTACTTGACCAAAAATACAGAAGCTTAAGCATTATGTATTTTGGGCAAAATGAAAATTATCACTTACAATCTTGCATAGGTTGATAAAAGTGTGTGCATCTGCCAACTTACATTGCTCACAATGTTTGATAAAAGAACTGCAGTATTTGTGTAAATTTGTAAACATACTTGATAAACAAAGGTATTAGCTACATGTTAGTTTTGATACTGACTTTGGGCAAGACAAAGAATTATTGTGAATTTAACCTTGTCTTCCAAGTGGTTGCCATATCTGAACTTAATTTTGTCAAAAGTATACTCACTTTGGTAGTTTAAACTGGCATTCAAACTTATCTTCTGTGTCTAGTTTGTGCTGCACAGCACGGTACAAGTATTAGCACTGTCTCGATCAGTGCATGACGAATTTTCTGACAGCAAAAGCCCTAAGCATTAATTTGCTCTGAATTTCCATAAACTAGGCTAGTGTAACAATGGGCGCCTGTTACCACTTTAAGAATTGATGCGTGGCATATATTCTATTATGCACAAATCATCGGGAGCAATAGGTCACTCCATTCTTCATTAGCAATCTATGAAAGTGACAGATGAGGCACTACACCCAACTTGGATTATCATCCCAGCATCATTATCATCTCAGACATTCTGCCATTGATACAAAAATACCCCTCTTGCCTAATCAATCAATCACCGCTGACCACAGCTGAGTCTCATTCCGCGTCGCTTGACTCGCTCCACTTGCTGGGTTCCATGATTTCCTTACTTCTGATGTGACAGCTGAAGCCAACAGACAACACAGCTCATATGTCACCCTGTATTACGGTATAGGCCATAACAGGAGATACATGTCATACAACTTACAAGATAATTAAACGATTAATGATCATCCTCGCATATCTGCCGAGAGATATTAGCTGTACATTTGATAATTATTCCATTTTGCTATGAAACAAATACATTAGGGGAGAACCATTTGATTTTTGGGGAGGGGTATGGAGGAAATGGGTATGGGAGCAAATTTTTTTTTCCTGTCACAGTGACAGCAATTTTTTTTCTACTGTCATACTTGCATCAATTTTTTTTTTCCAAATGGACTAGCATTGCAATTTTTTTTTATTTGTCATCAAGTTTGTAATGCGTTGTATATAAGGGAGCCGTCATTATTTATGGCCTGAAACTCAGAAATTTTGAGTGACACCCCCCACCCCCCCCCCCCCAAACCCCGTCAACCATGATAAATTTGAGTAACTCCCCTCTCTAACTCTGAAATTTTGACTGATCCCCCACTTAGAAAAGTTAAATATAAATACATGTATTTGTAAGATTTACAAAATACAGCAACAGTAAAGACCTTTGAAATCCTGATGTACTCTGCTAGACTATGGTCAGTTATCTCATGATGGTTCAAAAAAGGTGAACCCATCAAAATGAAATTGAAAGTCACAATAAAATAAAGATATAAAAAGCTCATGCAGTATCTAACCATACAGTATATTGTTTAATTTGGATGGGTATTATGACAGGGTTTTCACTAGGATATCTGACCGGGCAGAATTTGAAAGTACAGAGGGAGAACACGCCAGAGGCTTAGGGGAAAGTGTCACAGGGGGTTTCCCCTATCTTGCATGGAAATTTTTAAGATATTGATGTATGCAATGGTGCAGTCTGGTGCAATCTGAGAGGTGTTTTTAATTTTTTTACTAAGTGAAAGTGTTAGAACACCCCTAGGGGGAGAGCACGAGAGGGGGTATTGGAAATTTTGGGAAATTGATGTGTTTAATGGTGCAATCTGAGAGGAGTTTCTGGTTATTTTGCACTCGGTAAAACTGTTTGAAAATGACATTGAACACGGCAATATTTTTTACATTTTTTGCATGATCAGTGTTTGTGTCACAATATTCAACAACCAAACAATGACAATACAATTTGTGAAAAACAGTTCTGTTTGCCAGAGACTGGGAAGATAAATAAATATACAGGAATGGGAAATCTTCGACCTTCTTGTGTCATTTCTCCAGCTGCCAGCTTCTAATGAAAAGCATGAATATGGTATGTTTAACTGTCAAAATGGTCTTTGAACTGAGCTAACTTAAAACATGTTTCTGTGATAATAAAGGATGAATTCACAACAGTTCAGTTTTGTCCTAGATCCTGTGAAAATTTTGAAAAATTGATGTGCGCCACGATGCAGTGTATTTTAAATTTGTCTTTTACCAGTAAAACTGTCAGAAGACCCAAGGGGGGAGGAGAGCACGAGAGGGGTGCCCTCCTCTCGCATTGAAAATTTTGAGAAATGGATGTGTGCACTGATGCAATCTGAGATGTGTTTCAATTTATTTCGCGCAAAAAAATTGAGTAACCCCGCCCCCTTCTTCCTCTCCACATTTTGAGTAACGCCCCCCTGAAGTTTTCAATTTTTTTAGTGACCCCCTCCCTTGTATTTCATTATATTTGTTGTTCCTCAATTTTTCATTGTCAACTTGTACATCTTTCTAATATATTTATGTTGAGAGAATAATATATTGGTTTTAACACTAGTTTATTGACTCCTGTCTTGTGTTTTAAAATTTTCACAATTTACAGAAGTCAAAAAGTCCCCTTTAGATAGTGCCTATGCCATTAAGATATTGCAACAGAAATCCTGAAATGGGGGGTATGATTTCTTGGGTCAGAAAAGGGAAGGAAAACATTGAGTGTACTGAGGTGTAAAGTAGACCTATGTAGTGCATGCTTATATCATAAGTGCTGGGAAAAAACCTAAGAATTGCTTGTGGTAAAAACATTTGCGCCGCCTATGGCGGCGCGCCGGCAAAGAATACATGAGAATAGGGTTTCCAAATTTTGCTAATATCTGGTGCATTGTGACAATTTTTTTTGCACTTCTGTCTGTTAAGACAATTCTTTTTTTCTCAGGCCATGACAGGATCAATTTTTTTTTTCTTCTATTTCACCTGGCGACAATTTTTTTTTTCTCAAAATCCTCCATACCCCCCCAGAAATCAAATGGTGTTCCCCTTATCTGACTCTTCTTCCCCTAAGGTGTACTCCAGAATAAAGTATTGCAGTGTGCAATACATGTATACTATTATTGACAAATAAAATGTTTAGTTTGGATTAATATTCAGTTGTCAACAATACCATTGAACATTACAGACATACAGACTGTATTGATAATTTGAACATCAGTTTTGGAGTAGAACATTGACACTATACTCTTGCAGACTGGACAAAATAATGGAAAATCCATTCAAAGTTACAACTATTATATGGAGCTTGAAACAATTACCTCTGAATATAGATGAGATGCAGACTTTTATCAGTTACTATTCTTCACATTATTGATATGACTTAACCTCATTCGCAGAAACTAAAAGCCAGCTCAAGCAAAAAGCTTTCTCAGCACAACAATTGAGACGGACTCTGACCATTCTCCCCATTCTCTGTTGGCTGTACACTTATCTTGAATGATAAGAAATGAAACTTCCCTAAAAACAAAGTGTGGGTGGTAGAGACACCAAATATCTTACAAATTTTATAACCAGATGGCGAGGCACTGCTGGAAATTAAAGTGATACCAACGACAAAAAGCACAAACCACAATTACAGTGAGAATATCAAGTAATATCCATGAACACATGTGCTTCCTAGCACTGACAAATGTGGAGATATTTCAGCCTTCTGTTTGAAATCAAATGGAACATTAGGGGTCAAGAATCTAACTGATCAGTGGGTGTCTTGGCAGAGAGTCTGATAATGATATCAGTCACTGTTTCCTGCTTTTAGAAGTACAGAAAAAAGTGCTACTGTGGAGTTAGGTATGAATACATGGTTTGAATTTTGCTCTAAAAGTCATGATATTATGGGATGGACATGTTACTTAGATTTTGGGAGAAAATCAAAACTTAAACAAAAAAAATCTGTGGAGTGAAAATTTACGGAAACATTTTTTTTTCAAAATAGCTGCTTTTGTAGTAAAATGTTTACGTGACAGGAAAATTAATGGTATGAGTGATTCAACAGCATACAATTCAATGATCGACGTTTTGAAAAAGAGTCATGACCTTCAGTAAAAATCGACCAAGGGGACAAATTTGAAAGTAAACTTTATCATACTAGTATATACAAAGGTGAGACAAAAGTAATAAAAGATATCTTACTGGAGGGCATGAAGAGATGGATAATTCAGTGAAAACTATATTTGCTGTCTATCTCTGCTATTTCTACTGTCAATGGTTCTATACAGAAGAATTATTCTAGCAGTTCAGAGCTGTGCAATTATGAAAATTACAAATGCTATTCTTTAAAAAAGTCCAAAAAAAAGAAAATATATCCTAACACAGCTAGTTTCTAGAATGATAAGGCTGCCAATCAAGATCTTTTATTTGATGTGTTTCTTTTATGTCTATAACCAGATGGAAATAAAAGATTCAGCAAAACATTTCAAAAAATTTGTTTCACGGACTTCTAAAGTATATGTGGCAATTAAATACACTCAGAAATTCTGTTTGTACAAAGGCAAACTAGCTCTATCTTGGATTGACTATGAGAGTTTACGATTGGCAGCCTGTTTTCAAGATCGAGATACAATGTAACATTACCATGACCTGGTCCGTCAGACGTGGTCTGATCACAGGCGTACGGAATGTTTCCTAGATCGTCGTCGGATGGGAAGTGACTGACACTGTACTGTGAGGCCGAAGGCCAAACCTCGGTACTGTATAAGAATACAAGGTATGTCACGGAAAAATCGACCGGTGGCCCGAAACAAACGAAATAAAGCATCTACCTCAAAAAAATTACATCGAAAATACCTTCAAACTTTCAAATCTTTACTCTGGTTACAGAATTCTTTCAAATCTGCCAGTTATGGGCGATAATTGACTGTCCGGTGAATACTCGCACTTGCATTGCCACTCTGCCATTTTGAATAGCTGTTTTACTCCCAAAAGCCTTTGCGAGTGGACGAGTGACCCCGTGAAGAGTTTGTTTACAAATGTCAGATGGCGGGATTCACAAGCATAACTTTCCCATGGTTTGCGTTGATTGCCTTGTTGCCTGATAGCTGAAGTTGTATCACTGACAACTGTTATGAAATTTACCTAACGGTTAACGGTTGAATTTAGCGGTTGTGGGGTCACGGGGTCACTCGTCCACTCGCAAAGGCTTTTGGGAGTAAAACAGCTATTCAAAATGGCGGAGTGGCAATGCAAGTGCGAGTATTCGCCGGACAGTCAATTATCGCCCATAACTGGCAGATTTGAAAGAATGTCAAACAGTGTCAGTCACTTCCCATCCGACGACGATCTAGGAAACATTCCGTACGCCTGTGGGTCTGATGACCTGGTCCGTCTACAAGTTTTGTTTATTTCAATTTCCCCGGACAAACTGTCTGCATGGGACACATAAATTTGCCTGATGCTATAGCAGTTACCCTGAAAAAGTGTGTTGCCTTAATAAACTAATTATTGCATAGATGCTTCAATGCGTGGAAGTGGTGTCTTGTGTCTCAATTTTGAACTGAGGGTGCCGATCATTAGCTTTCATTTACAACCCTTTGCAGGGTCTGTTTTGTCTTTATACAAGCAGAATTTCTGACGGCATCAAGAAGGCTTAATCAACAGTAACACAGGTGTATTTACTGTAGGGTCAACAGGTTTCAAGCAAGATAAGTATGATTATGAAAATTTCATTTCTTGATCAAAGAAATTTGGCTGCATGCAAGTACCTGTGAACCTGAATGACAGATATACTGATCTGGTTGAATTTTTCCCTTAAAAATCACAGCAACCTTGGGTCATTTGGAAAAATTTAAAACACAGATGTGCTGACATCGAAAGGCTGTATCTCCAGACTCCATTGAATCACAGTGTTGAATGTTGTGAGTTTTTGCTGGTATAGGGGATCATGGGTACATGATTTGGGCATTTCATAGACTAAGTAAATATTATCATTTCATCAACTGCAATTTCTTAACCTTGATTTTGAAGAGTACACAATCACAAGAAAATGTCACGGAATTTTCAAGAAATTCTTCCCTTGTAAGTACTCATAACACTCACAACTTGATGGATATTTGAGAAACTTGCTGGCTTAGTGAATGTGACCGCTTTGACCTTGTATTTAAAGTGGAGTTCTATACTTGGAAATCAGAAATGTGAAAAGTTACGCTCACTGCATTCTTGCATTGAAGCAAATCAAGGGCATTTTGCTTCTAATAGTGACATCACGATATGCATGAACTTACATGCGAAGACAGCATAACATGGCCGCACACACTTAAATGGAACTTTATCCAGCTGTGGCAGCCGGAAACCACAGAATGTTTGGAACACTGATCTGCAAGCAAAATACCATGTAAAGTGACTGGTCTTCTGTGAACAGAAAACCAATATGTGTCACGTGACTGTGTGCAAGTATCAAATATCTATGGCTGTATGCTGAGAACATTACTAAGTAAAGCATCATGTACCAGACCAGATGACAATAATTATGCTCAAATGGCCATCAAATATTCAGATACCTAAAATACATTTGCAAAATAAAATTTTGGTATAAATGACTGCAGTTAGAGGTACATGTAAGAAGACGAAGGAGAATGACATTATCGACTGTTGTGTGTTATCTCTGCGACAGTATTCAAGTTCAATTGATAAAGATGAGGAGTAAATTTAATCCAGTTATATGTTTCTGCTCTGATTGGGAACATTGTTATATAATTGCAATTCTGAAATTGTTGCCTCATGTGACGCAGTGTTATGAGACGTGAAAGAGTCAGAATGACTGATAACCCTATAACGACTGACTCACATCCTTTGACAAAAACACCTGGTCTTTTATTGTGCATTTTAAATCTGCACAGCATTGCAGTATGAGCTGTTTGTAACTGCATAATGTTGCCCTAAAAATGATTCCTTTGATTGTATCTAAGGTGGACCATCAACGAGTCAGACAGCCCAAGATTGTACACTACCAAATACTTCCATACAGATTTGAGCGCCAAAGTCAATTTTTGTTGCCTTTAAAAATACCGGTATACCTCAGTCAATATTTTCCAAATTTTTGCCGAAATTTTGATAAAAAATTGTAGCCGATGTAATGTGATGTCCATTTGGTTCAAAATTATCAAATACATTACAGAAAAATTCATAAAAATTGGTAAAATGTTGCACTAAAATTTTGGTGGGAAAAATTACAACACTCAAAGGGTTAAGCACTGGTTATGCTATGTTTACCTTTTGTAGAAATAAACACCGGATATATCTTGCAAAGAAGAAAATGTGTTATATTGAGTTTGCAAAGTCAACAGGCAAGTAACAGAGTTTACAAGTAAACCCCCTTGTATAACAAAACATTGAACAAGTATGGCACATTACTGACAGGAAACCCTACTGTTTGCAATGCAGGTAAAAACACATGCCTCCTTTCTTTTCCTCATTCAAACCTTTTCAAGGATAATGATAACTAAAAAGTGTGTTTATGATTATGTTTTCATATGAATTTTTATACGGCTACTCGAAGCTTGACAGCAATTTATTCAGCGGAAGAGAAATTAAGTTATCTGAACGTCTAATACTTGAGGAATGTCCAATTGATATAGTAATAACAATAAATCAGTGTAATTCTGGGTGTAAATTACTGTCATAATCTAGGCATTAAAGAGTGATTAGATTATGCTGTTCAAATGTTTGAATGGTTGCTAACTAAGCTTGGATAGCTTATGAACTACTAGAAGTTTTCAAGGAGCCAATATGTCCAGTCCAATTCTATAAATAGGTTACTGCAGTTTATGTAACTCACTTAAATTTTCCAAACCAATAATTTCTGGAATCTGTAAGGGAGCAGAAGCATGTCAATGATAGATAAAACATCTGAGAGGCATCAACACAGGGAGTTTATCTCATTGACTGTGCAGTCATTCCAGTTCAAAAGAACCTGACAAGACACATATTCCCTCCTTCGGCCAATATTATTTTCCAGAAGACTTCATGCATAGGACATGAAAAGATCTTCTTCCTATAACTACTTTTGTTGGTATTCTTTCATGAACTTTTGAAATCTTTTTGGGCTTGGATACTGATTGGAAAAAGAAAATATGTGTTTTTCACTTACATACGAGGGAAATAGTAATAGTTACTTAACTGCACCATATATGTGCACGGTTACTCCAGCCCACTGCGATGTGTGTGAGAATAGTACAGTTTAATAGAATCAATGAAGTAACTATGTTCAGCACAACAAAATCTAATTAGGCCAAAGTAATTAAATTCTTTGTTTTGCGTCCCAACCCGCTTAGGTTTTTAAGGTTTTCATGAAAAACACACACAGTGTATTTGAATAGGAAATTTTAGGGCATGACTGCTTAGCTTTTCTGAACTAAAATTTTGTTATAATTTTTTATTTGCTGCAATCAAATTACATCGTGTTAATTTTCTTGTGTGTGTTTTTCAGCCGCTTAGACGCGTACTTTTTCCCATTTAGAGTGGACGCAAAACAAAGAATTTAATTACTTTGGCCTTATCAGTCACTTCCACAATGTTTCACTTGGGCTACCATTTTCTGAAGAAGGTAGCCCAGTGACAATGGCTACCAGGTAGCCCATGCATATTTTAGTTAAGGGATATTTTTTCAAGAACTAGACAAGAAAAAGCTATTTTTCAAAATTCTGCTCATGAAGTGAATTTTCAAGTATAAAATTTGCAATTGATATGAATACTTTCACACCCGTATAACAGGCAACAGTGATACTCAAAAGTTTAGTGACCTATTGACAACTCATTTAATTCTCAAATTGTATGCAAATTTTGATAGTTGTGATGACCACGGACACAACCTTCTCAGCACCTACATGAGAAACTGTAGCACTACCAGGGCTAAAAATTGGCTCTCTGTAGGGATTGATACATTATGATCAAAATGTTATGAAAATGCATTTTCATTGGCCATCATTTCCTTGCGCCTGTCATCCAAGTACATCAGTTGAGATATTGAAACTTTGTTGCAAACTTCCACTGCATGGTTGTCTTTGTAATTTGTCATGAGTCTAAACTTAGGGACGGACCATTAGATCTTGGGAGGGGGTGGTCAAAAACAGAAAAAAAAATTTCAGAGCAGAAAGTTAGGGGAAAAAAAATCTTCAAACTAGTTTGCAAAATAAAAAAAAATAAGAATACAAATGCGTAAAAGAAATCTGCAAAAGTCTTTAAAATCTTGAATTTTTTTTAGATTTTACCGACAGGAAGCAGCTTTCTGTATTTTTAGTACCTCCTTCCTGGCACATTTTTAATTTTACTGTATACATTTAGAATGACTGTATCCCTTATACTGGAAGTTGTGATCATCTTATCTTTTCAGGACTTTTGTATTCTGATCAATTGAAAATTATAAAATTATAGAGCCTGTTTTCTACTTGTTTCATGCGTACAAACCAAGCAGGTACACTAGGTAAAACATTGAAATTATGGTATGGTTGTCAAGACAGAAAGTTATATTTGCCTTTTAAGATCAAGATGAACAGATGCAAAATAACAGACCAGACATGGCATGCCAAATACTGACTGAATTTCAAGTCCCAGGGTTTGGTAGTCCCTATGGGCTACCATTTCATGGATTTTGATAGCCCAAGGGAAAAGTCGGTAGTATGTGGATGTGGGACTACTGCTAATTTCAAGCCCTGTCTTTTCATTATGGCCAGGCCAACTGCATCAGTGAGCCCCAGCCTCAGGCCAAAATTTTGCCGAGGTAAAAAGGTCAAAGAAAACATATGAATATAGTCCATCAAATTTTGTATTGGAGTGCCAATGATGTCGTAATTGAAATGCAAGTCATTGTGTGACACAAGAGATTTAATAAATTGGATTAACTACAGTGATTGGTAAATTAATCACACTGTAAAAAAATGACTGTCAATCACACTGCAAATAAACCAACATCATATCTATATTGAATGGATAATATGCAAATACAAGTAACAAGAGAATGACAATTGTTTTGATTCACTAGTTTTGAATTTGTATGATTTTACAAAAAAAGCAACAATAAATTTAACCAATGCTAGTACTCTAGAATTTTGTCGCCAGCATAATGCACTATGCATCAAACTCTGATATGAATAAAAAACAAGTTTACACTGTGAACTTACTTGATATCTGACTGAATTCCCAGGTGCACTGTGCTTTGAATAGAATTTTGAATAATTTCAAACTTCAATGAATTTGGTCAACCTGCAAGAAAGTATAGGCCAGAAAAAATTCATGTTTTAATCCACTTTATTAGTGTAATGCTACCACTTGCTGATGTACTATAGTGTCGAGATTGCCAACATTCATTAACCTGTACAATATTTCCCTTATTGAGTTACATTCAGCTATTATAACAATCAATTTTCATCCTTATACATATTTGTTTGTTCAGGGCACACTTCATGTAAGATGCAGACTTGCTTAAAAATGCCCTGATAGCAAAAATGACAGGAAGACTGAAATGGGTACATGTATTTGCATGTCTGAGGAACAGGTGAAGAGTAATTAAAATACATATGAAGAAGTCTACGTTTTCAAAGATGCCAGTCCTATTCATCCCTTGATTATATCAGGGTCTGGCCAAGCCCTGCGTTTGATGCTGTGTGTTCCTGGCATTATACTGCCTCCCACCACAGCCCTGCTGACTGCTTACCATGCATCACTGGCAAACTGATGGTTGTGGATGCATGAAAGCAAATTCTTTTGCAGTCTGCAAGCAGTTAAGATATTCGGGTAGGCATCTATTGATTTCGACTGAAAGTAGTTAGAAAAGTAGTTTTTCATGCACGGTCAGAATTGGGACCATGTCGTAAGTTTTGTCTATGGCAGTCAGCAGGGCTGCGTTGGGAGACCGTAAAATGCCAGAAACACACAGCATCTTACACAGGGCTAGGTTTGGCCAATAAAAAATGTTTGTAATTGATCATTTGGCAGGTGGAAGGCAAAGTTTTTTTCTCATATCAGCTGGCATGGATTGGGCAGTTGGGTAATTTTTTTTTCCTACTAGAGGGCAGGGAAATTGTTTCTATTGCCAAGAGAGCAACTTGAAAAAGACCTGTTAAGTAGACAAGCAGTATGATGCAGTTGTTCAATGATGTTTGATGATGGGGAGGAGAGGAGCTATCGGCGAAAACAAGCCTGCGAGAAGCTTTGTGGCGAGGAGAAGGTATAGTAGGGAATTTTTGATGGGAGAGAAATTGTGCTGGGAAGTTTAATTCTTGCATGAGTGGAGATCAGCAGGAAAATTGATGGTTAAGAAGGGTAAATTTCCAAACTTTAGTGGGGAACAGCCACTAATAGCTTCTAAAATTCAACTGGTTAAGCTGCTGTTTATGTTCAACAGGTAATCTTATTAGAGCTTGAGAACCATGCATTTACAGGAGGTCACTTAAAACTTTGAGTATTGCCACACACTATTGGGTTCAAATAACATGATAACCTTTGCTGTCATATCATATCCTTCAGGTTGTTTATCTACTTGTTGTGTACCTGTAATAAGGAATTTACTTGAGGTCGAGCAGATGAAATTTAAATCCATCACGATATAGGAGTTTGTTATTTCAGTATTATGAGATAAAATTGAAAGGCTCACATGGGACCTTAGTTTACCCAGTACTTGTCAGACATTGGATATTTTAATTAATGTTCTCCAAACTGATGAAAGCATTGTACACTGGGTCATAAAGATAATTTATCTGAATTATTGGTCCACTAGGAGGAAAATAAATATTAAAAAAAATTGACACTACACACTGCCTTAATTGCTTGCACACATGATTTTTTCAGGCACTGTACGTAGTTTCACCGAAACAGAGTAACTGATAGATGCACAACTTTCTTTTTGTAGATTTTGAGATGCCCTCTAAAAACAAAAGGCATGCAGTATGATGACTTAATGACATCACAGGATATATTCAAAACAATTATCATTGTTCTGTTGTTCATGCAACCTTGCTTTCCTGTTGATTGGGAAGCTGAACCACCTGGCAATGAGTCAGACATTCATTCAGTAAATTAATTAAATTTAACCAACATTTTACTTGATCTTCTAATTTATAAATACTGCTTAAGAAATAATAAAAAATTAATGGGATTTTCAAACAAAATGTAAAGTATAAATTACCATTACCATAAAAATTAAAATAAGCAGGTGGAATTGCTGTGGTTTTCATATAGTCTGACAGTAAACTGGCATTTTGATTTTGTAAACACAGCTTAATAATCACTGAATACACACAATGTTTATAATAAGCGTTCACAAATTCGATAATATGATATTCGGACATTTATTTACAGCTATATCGTCGGATCCCATACAAATAGTCTGTGACAAGTAATGGCATATTCGGTAGGCGCGTTAACGCTTATTGGCCTTCGTGTGCTCACACAACTTGACCGAGCTGTTAGTGTCACTTTGCACATCCAACAGCCAGAAACTTTAGCCATAGACCCTCGTTTTTCTCGAGGGTCTATGATTTAGCTTTCCAATTTTTTTTTTCACTTTCTTCTTGACTGTAACCTACATTAACATGTGAACTCGAACTGCATTGAATGCACATAGCATGTTTTCTCAAAAAGGTCGGGGAAAACTTCAGTACATCAATCATCATTAATTAACCTACCCACCAAATATTGACGTGCACTTGTTGGCAGACGAAATGCCGAGCCACAGAGAAGCGTGTAAGTCAACGTTTCTGAGTTCCCGATTTCAGGATTTTAGAGTTACGGAAAGATATAGAAACTCAGGTAGTCGTGCAGCCTAACGGGAAATGGCCTAGTCTGGTGCCCTTTCGCTGCTAACATATTCCGGCACGTTCGCACTGCTGACATAAAGACATACTACATAGAGAGATATTGAGATAATCCACTTTATCGCATAGTCTTCACTGTACACAGATTCTCAGTATGAGCATATGGACGTCGCTGCAGAGTCAAAGGTGTGACCTGCGGAAACTTGATAGCGGACAGTAAACGCGTGACGCTAACAACGCGTGCTTCTTTCTGCACGGGGCAGTAAAGTTGGAGCTCTCGCATATCGCAAAAAGCACTAAGAGCACTTGCCTCTTTCAAGAGAATTTCAGAAGAAAAACATAGCGGAAGCTCCTCTAAAGGATACCACAATGAATAGCTGTGCTGAACTGCCAGACACGCTCATTCGGAAGAAACTACTTTGAAAAGGGTTTCGTGGGAGAGCGAGTGATCATGACAGAGGATAATTTTTATTAGGCATTCAACTTTACCTTACGATCAGAATCCATTCACAAGTTATCGCCTCTAATATATTTTACCGATGATAATAATTTTAATTTCCAACCATATGCGATGATTTTTTGTTATCAAGTACGACCTTTCCACCCCGATAAATTTTGGCGTACGAATAATATATGTAAAACATGGGCGTAAATAATACCACGTGACTCGAGGGTACGACTTCATTCGCGGGACTTTCTGAAGGGCTTCAAAGTGTACTCCTCGATAAGCTGATAAGTGTTGAATGTATTCGCCGAAGCGATCGGCTCATCAGACGGTTCGACTAAAGTTGTTCGGAGTCACAACCAGGTTCCTGAACCTGAACAAAAGTCGCTAATCAGTACGATATCTCTCGCAAACGTTAAGGAACATGGAAAAGAGAGTTTTACCCGTCTTTTTACTGGTCGTTGCGCTGGCTTGTTATACCTGTGGACACCCCGCTGACACCAAAGGTAAGCAAGCGCAAGGCTTTTATTGACCCTGACAAATGTAATTGGTGCGTACTGTACGTCTCAAACATTTGATTGAAACGTTGTGAAAAAAAAGGGGACAGTTAGTCAGCATTTCGTTCACATCAACTTCAAGTCAAAAATCTTCGGTGATTTTATCCCTACATATTACTAACAAGCCCATTGACCGAATGTTGGTTAAGGGACAATTTGGCTGTCACGTCCGTTTTCGTCTCGAACCCAGGTGAATCATTCAACTAGTATAAACAGTGCAATTTGCACCGTCTCGTCGGAAAACATTAGTTCCCACAACTAAATTACTGTTGACACATTAAACATGTTGAAAGTAGCTTGTGAGTCTGGCCTGAGTCTTAGGAAAAGGTTAAAGAAAACATATAACCGTATCGAGAAATTACCATTGCTTTGTCCACACAACGAACCACTCAAGAAATTGTTTGACCCGTATCGCGGTACTGCAGTTGAACAGCGCAGACCTAGTTCCCGGCGCACCGACCGTTCCCTGTTGCGGAATTTCACTATGTGACTAGTACAGGGTTTGGACTAAACTCACTGTAGACACGCAACAATACCAAACAAAACCAGTATTAAAATTCTCAAGTGACGATGTGGTTTTACTGGACTATTGTGCCATGGATTTGTACCGAAACGCCAATGCTATGGGAGTGTTTTGCTTGGGTTCCCGCAAAGGGAGATGTCTTTAGGCGACTGAAAACGAAAAATAGGACACGCGCAACATGCAAAGTAAACATCCGTCAGCTGACTTAAAAGTCGAGTTTAGACTATCTTTTGCCAGTTTGTCTAACTGTGAATTATGGACTCATGGATAGGGTCAAAGATAAATGCATATATATATATATATATATATATATATATATATATATATATATATATATATATATATATATATATATATATATATTCCCGCCCAAAGTTTCAGTCGATCACAGCCACCCGATGAGTGTAGGCGGCTCTGCAGCCTATACGAAACAAATTTGTAGTGGAAATGTAATATTTTAGATTATCCTGATCAACTCAGTTGAGTATATATATATATATATATATATATATATAAAATTCATAAAGATATATCAGTCTTAATTTAATTTCAACAAGATTATTGAACTCTATTTTTTCTATTATTGAACTATTTTTAAATTGTGCTTAGTTTATGTGTAATGTGCCAATTTAACTGTTTTAAATGGAGAACATTTACATGGAAGTCATGGCATTGTGTTCGCCCAAAAATAACCATAGTTCTACAGAGTACCCCAGTCCTGTCCCCCACCTCCCAGGTGGTGGGTGACTTTGGTACTTTAAAACAAGGTGGCGTAATGCTTTCTTTTTGCCCCATGTAAAGGGAGAAAAGTTACATGTACCAAAAGACTAGACAGGGTAAGCATAGCAGCAGGTTGAGCCAAAACATTAACAGTAGGAATGTGCAATTACAAGTCAACAGTTCTCACGCGTTTTCTTGATAATTAAGATTGACAGTTGGTCATCAGTGAGCTACTACAAATCTTGAAAACAGGAGGAACATATTACCATTCTAATGAGATTAAGACAAGTACATTATTTGGAAAGCCAAGTCTGATGATAGAGTGCAATCAGTTTTCACTCAAATGACTGCAAGTTGTGGCCCATGAAATCAGTGTATGGTCACGTACTTCAGAAATTAAAGCGTATGATAAGTTATAACACTGAACAACATTAACAGTTACACCAATTCAAAAACAAACATCTAGGGGGCAATACCTCAAATAACATACACAGTAGGTTGACTGATGGTAATCTAGAATTAGTGTAGTCTGCAAACATGGGTAAACCACTTCTTGTATTTTGAAATGTTTTTAGTTAATTAATCTAAATCTTGGCAATGTTTAAGTGTCAAATATCGTAAAGAGTCATTGTCCTGATTAACTTGTTTGACAATTGTGATTGCCATCAGCTGTGATTGGCCAATACTGACCACAGGGACACTGTAATGACATCTTGGAAGTTGAACATCAAGGGAGCTTGGCATACCTGAACAATGGCTTTGGCCCCCACCATGGCACATCACAATTGATAATCCAATACTTTTTTGTTTTATTGCGGTTCCCTCATTCACAGTTCGCTAATCTGACAGATACTGTTGTATTGTAACTGTAACACTGTGTTTTCAATGAATTACATCATCTCATGAGTTATTCATGGCACAGTAGGATTCTCTCCCAGGGCATCCATACACAATACTATTACCGAGCTGTCATCATGTGATTGACATTGACAGTCATCAATGTACGTAATACTCAAGTTGGTAAATAAAGAACCAACTGCCCTGAAAAAAGCTGCCCTGAGAATATGCTACCATTGTCCCAATATTGCCATCTTTTAATTTTTTACGACCTTTTTGCATATTTATTGTGCTGACTGCAATACAACATTACATTCTCGAATCTTGCTTGTAGGCATTAACAAAAGTAGGTTATGATGTAATTTCTGACATAATATCTTGAAGTGTTATGTGGTACTTTGAACAAGGCAATGAGTATAGACATTTCAAAAGTAATGTCATCACTCATCTCATCTTCAGTGGGTCTAGTTACATTCTCACACAACACAAAACTAGATAAAACAATACATGCCAGCTTAAGGACAATTAGTTGTAAATGAGTTGTGAAATAATATTCCAGAACATGTTCATGCAAAAATTGCCTTTATTAAAATGTTTGGAACACTATACAGGTTCATCAATATCTCTTTTATGCTTGTTGACATACTTTGAAAAGACCTCTATGGGTTGTAATGGAATGCTACCGAGCAGTTGCACTGTTTCAGGTTGGATGGGAACTTGGAAGGGTTGTGCAGTAATGTCTGACCTAGGCTAGACAGCTGAAATGGCCAAATAAAACACCTGGGAGTGTACCCAGTTGTGGAAGTGTTCAGAAAGCTATTATCAGGACGTGACATATTTTGGCTGCTTGGTTATCATATTGACATGGCCTTGGTGAGGTGACCTGGCAACACACTCTGAGAGTAAAAGAGCTGCCCTGAGAATATGCTACCATTGTCCCAGTGTATGGTGCGGCTGTTTTCTGTCGGTCGTTTTATGTTTGTCTGCAGGATGTGTTTGTCAAGCGGTGCCAGCCAGGCATTTTGGGAGTAAAGGTGACACATGTGATTATGAAGTGATATAATTGATGACGGGCGAGGAGTAAGTTTTTGAAGGAAAAATATGTTTGGTTTGAATTTCTCTGTTCTGTTTCTCTGATTGCTGTGAGTGTGGCACGAAATGCAACAGGGCTTATATTTGTGACTGAAAAGTCACAAAGTCAGAAGAGAAACCCCGGCAGGCTTTCAATTCAAAAAATTCAGCTGAAACGATCCATTGAGAAACTCTTATATCAGATTATTATGTAAATTGTTTAGTGAAATAGTGACAATAACAGCATTGACTACATTTACTATCAATTTCTTGGGAATTCAAGATGCTTAGAGACAAGTTACTGACCTGAAAGTGTGTTTTCTTACGAGGGTCAAGTGAGGTGACATGGGAATTTCTTTGCTATTTCACATTTCACAATGCAGTATACAGGCATCATGTTCTGGTGTGTGTAAGCCTGCATCAGACCACCACAGTGAATACTTAAAACGACAACAGCCCAGTTCCCCCAGTACGCGTGACTTTGCTGCAACCTCCGACCCTTGTCAGCGGAGGCGGCAGTTTAGAGCAGCTAATTCCCTGAAGTGTTTTTGTAGCACAATAATGCTAAAAACACAGCTATAAAATAGAGCAGCTTTCTGAAATGTCTCAAAACATTTAGCAGTGTACTAGGTTAGTATCAGAAGTTGTGGGATGTTAAAAGCCTCACGAGAAGTGCTCCCCATTTCTCTTAATACCTATTGATGAACCATCACATGTACGAGGTTGAGTTTAACATATACACAGTGTGAAAAACCAATCTAACATACATTTAGTATGGAAATGAATGAACCTACAAATATGGAGCACCATGAGGGACTGCCTGTGCAGTCTAACCTGTTCACCCCAATTCCCTGTAAACAGCTCCTAATGTTAAATTGATATAAATGGGTTTGAGTCAAACCATGGTAGTGATTTCACTCATTAATGGTCACCTACATAATGTTAAGTGATAACCTTAAAACAATCAAAGCTTGTTCTAGCAACTGATTTAATAGTTCATTGACTGGTATATGTGTGGAGAGGCATACATGCATGCATGCACGGTCACAAAAGGTTTAGTTTGTACACTTTGAAATTCATTTGTAAATCTGGGGTAAATTTTATACATGCAGAGCACAAGCTTTTACTGTACTTTTTATACAAAGATGAAAATACCACTCATGGACACACAGACACCCCTGGCCAATAGCTCTGCTATTATGCATACCATGGCATAATACCAGCTTGAAAAACAAGATTGAGACTTTCCAGGCAGGACAGGCTTGGCTTGCAGGAAGAGAGAATTCAGTGTACGGTATGCTGTTCAGATAACAATGAGAATAGTGAATGCCAACCAAACATTGACCACTATTGAAGTATGATGAAATTACTCAATATTTACAGTCATGTATTTAATGTAATTTTTTGAGGAAAAAAATCCCTTCCATGTACATTGCTGTTTCATACTGCTATCAAATGAGAAATGATGCTAAATTTTGGTAATTTCATATGAAGCAATACGCAAAGTGAAAAATTATTAAAAGAATATTCAACCTCCTGGACAGAAAATTTTTAGGGGTAATTTTTTTCTCAGATTCTTCTCCATATCATCTGCACACACCCTGGCACATAGAATACCCTGATTTCCGCTCCATTTGAGCTGCATTAGACATTTCACAGAGTCGGCAAACAATTGACAACAAATGAGTGTATTGGTACAAACAATGGATGGAGATGAAGGATTTTGTGTCCTAATGAAAGAGCAGGAAGACTCTGGCCAAATGAGCTTAATTGTGGAATTACTGCCGGATATTATGAAAAGTTTTTGTTTTAGTTTGTAGGGTGGTTTTGCTCTGACCAGATAGGAGTGAAAATTGCTGTCAAATCTATGTATTTGTGATTAAGAACATGTTAAGTACCAAAAGCCTCATTAAAGTCATTAAAACTGTCACAATTTGAAGATCCCTATACACAGTGGGTGGAGGGACTGTGCCCTACGGAAGCAACTGCGGAAGTCCGAGAGTTAAATTGTCAAAAAGTACCCAGCTACAAATCTATATGCAGGACACACCTGGAAAAACAAGATTGGTGTGAAAATGAACTTGTCTAGACAGGTAAAGTTGTTGACAAACCGAGCAATGCAGAGAGTTATGATCAAGTGGGATAGGCCCCAGCAATGCAGAGTCCTTCCGCACTCCTACATCCAGCTTAGGTTATGCAACAAAAGCATTGTAAGGGCCATAGATGTTCAACCATTGAAAGTGTTAAAGTGAAAAGCTAGCAGACATCCCCGTGTGATTGGAATTCTGTTTACGGAAGCCAATCACGTCTTTGAAGTTGGATTACTGATCGGTACAATGGAACAGATGAGTACCGTGGAATTAAGCTTTTAACAAAACAGTGCATGGAGAGGATGAGAGGGGAACTGATAAACAAACAGGTCTGTGAGGTTTAGGGGATTGTATACTGCCTGGCTGCCATATACTAGCCTACAGAAACAGATTGTGGCATCTGCACAGGGTATTAAAGTTGTTGCTTGATCCTGAAAAAGTTCTCAAATGGTGGAACATAAACATGACTCTGTGCGAGAGCACAAGCGTATGACTGGTTTTCATCACACAGCAGACCATACAAAAGGCAGGAATGGGTGATACCAGAATTATCCTGTTATGGATTTCTGAACAGTACCTTGAGACTTGCATCTAAATTCAGGGAAAATTATTGTGGGTCTGTCTTACTTTTCAATTTTAGGACATATCTGAATCCCTGCTTTTGTACAGATTCTACAAAGTCACAACCTTTGCAAGTTCGTTTATATTTTAAATTTTTTTTTGGTGTGCTCATACAACTTTTAATATACTGACCAATTAATAATAACAATAAAATTTTAACATTAAATTATTCATATATCACTATATACATGTATCACATATATTCATATGACAGCAGTCTCATAATTATGTGTGAATATTGCTGCACAAACAAAAATAAAATCAAAATTAGATCAAAAGATTGCAATTAGCTTTGTTCCATGCCACACCAGGCATCCATATCTATACTTATCACATATGACCCTAATGTTTGCCTCCATGGCTAACATATACAATTCGATCTTTTATGTCCATTCTTTCATTTCGCACATTAACAAAGTAAATTCCTCGGCGCTATGATTTAAATCAAGCCTCAATAGCAGTAGGATTTAAATTCCACGTTGAGTGTGACAGCCAGACGACTACCATTGACTTGAGTTTGGCGACATTCTTCAGAAGAATGCACTTGATCCGACCAAACTTGCAGTGCCCGGTCTGATTGAAGTTAGCATAGGCACCAAGGCTGATCTATTCTTAAACTGATCAGTTCAACATTGTGTCAAAAGAGTATAGAGGCACAGTTGCGCGATTGTATCGTGATCGCTTGCCAATTACCAGCTGGTGTACAGACCTACATCTAAGGAGACAATTAAACCTACATAACAGTCGTTCAGTGTTGCTTTTCTTTGATAGCGCGACAACTATGCGTGCAGCAGTTCAGAACTTCTGAAGACTGAATTCCCAAAGCAGTACGTAAACTCGTACTTCGTGTTCACCAGTCAACGCTACAATTACACACCCTAATTATTACCGCTGATGTTACCTTTGTCAATTCACTTTTGTCCTGCGACATTGAAGATCATAAATTCTACCTAGAATGCCTGCCTTCTGTTTAACAGTGTTCTTCGGGTTAGAATACATCAGTGCATGGAACCCAGGTGATTAGAGGTGTGTGCAGACTTCCTCAAACATAGTGCACTAAGTCCTATCTTACAGTTGTGTTTTGAATATTGGTAAGGTACAACTTGCGCCCTTTTGTATATCTGCCCATTTCACTTTCCATGTGTTCGCATGGATACATACAAACAAGAAATCTCAGGAAAACTTGCTGAAGCTTGTTTGGAATTAAAGTAGGTCACGCAGACATGATCACGGAGAAAGGAACTTGTAGTTCACCTTTTCTTCAGTGTTAATGTTCGTTGATGTGAATTTTGACCTGCAAATAAGAAAGTAAACTACAGGTCTTTTCAATCTCCAAACCTCCATTCTGTGGTTGAAATTGCAGAATTTGCATCTGAGAAGTGTAGTTTTCACTTCGTTGGATGCGTTATTGTGTATTTCATTACTCTAGTGGCAGTTTTTTCGATGGGCGAGGCTATGCCAGGGGCAAATCACTGCTTCGTTACTTCACTGATCGGCGGACACAAAACACTCAGACATACAATGACGCAGGCACAAGAATAGCCGTAAACTCTCCCAGACAGGAGATGCCTCAAGGACTGGATAAATCTACACAAAACAATCACTGGATGGTAACAAAAGTCTAGTGTTCACTCCGGAACACCTTTTCTCAAGATGAAACTCACAAAGTTTAAATGCTCTAGGGAAGAACCACAAGCCCGGTTTTCTTTTTATTCAATACTATAGTTTCCTTTGATTTATATCGGTGGTATCTGCTAAATCAGTAGCTATCATTCAATTAATTCTCTGAGTAAGCCTTTTTTTCTTATTTCAAAGACTTTAAAGATATACTGAAACGACTTATTATCAGGATTTTCAGATGGTTGATCTCATTGTACAGCAAAGAAACATGTTATCAACAGGATTTATTTTCAGTGGTAATAAATACTGCAACAATTCCACGCCCATCTTTAGTATCCGTTGGGGTGAACAACTCCAGTGGTCTAAGCCTCCAATCTACGTACTGTAGCCGACATTGTTTGACCAGTAAGTTTCCTAGAACTATGGTCTGGAAGACCAGGCACTGCCAGTCTAAACATAGACCTTGTTTCATACTTTGAAGTTAAAAATATGTACAGCGGTAGTTTATCTTATGATTTTGAAATGAGGGTCAGATAGAATAAAGGGAACTGTTCAATGCTAATGGTATACAATAAAACTACATAGAGGACTACCAGGCTTAGATTGAGGACTACCATGCTAGGACTAGCAAATTATACTGGAGGACTACCAAAATAGGTTGCAGTACAAGTAAACTAGACTGAAGGACTAAAAACTAGACTGAAGAACTAGTAAATTAGACTGTACAACAGGCAAGCTAGACTGGAGGACTAACAAACTAGGCTGGTAGACTAGCAAACTAGGCTACTCAGGACCAGCAAACTTGGCTGGAGGACTAGCAAACTTGACTGAATGACTAACAAACCAGGCTGGTAGACTATCAAACTAGGCTGGAGGAGTAGCTAATGTACAAAATGTACATGTACCTGAACACTGGTCCATGGACCACCATATATTTTGAATGGATATGCTGTGTTCTGAGTTTGCTGTCCTCCTCATGTCTGACAAAACAGACAAAATACACAGACATACAGATACAGACAAAACATCATTTTGGATGCCTATGAAATGACATAATTGAAAGGAAAATATCAGACTTCTCTGAATATTGTTGTCTATAGTAGTGAACTGAAAATTACCAATCTTGTGAGCACTTTATTTCGATACTTAGACGAGGGTAAGAAATTCTGTGCAATAAAGATCATGAGAAAAGTTTCGAACACACTGAAGCATGTTAAAAGTACCACACCACAGCTGATATTGGTCAAGAAAATGCCTGTATGTCCACTACTGTACTTATTGGATTTTAAGCACTTGTTCAAATTTCAGGCATTTTGAAAACTCTTTGTCCTGGCTCTGAAGTGGTTACTCTGGGCAAACTTGGTGAGACAGATTTTTACCGGATTATATATTGTCATGGTTACTAAGACTATGCTTGTCCCTTTTCAAAACACTTGGGATCTTTGAATTGGCCCTTACGGAGCAGTTTCTTGCATTAGGGGAATTCCAAATGGGTGTTTTTGTGCTTTGTAAAGTCATTAGGTATCCATTAAGAATTCAATCGTGTAGGGACAGAGTTTGATCAAGGAGTTTCACAAGTTTCCCTACAAGTTAATGCTGCCACTTATGTGGCAAATTGACTTAGTGTAAGGCAGGAACAAGGCGGTTTCCTTGCTCTAACTGTTGGCCCAAATATCCAGTTTCTGTAAAAGCTCCATTGTTTTGCTCTGTTTGTCGGACTGTGGTAGAAAACATTTTTTGTACCACTTCTAAACTAATGTTGAAATACTAACTGGTCAACTTTATTACAGCTAGATCATATCTTATTTCATGGCCATGTAAGCATTCAAATTTTTAATAATTGTATACCAAGCACAACATTACAGTATGCTTTGTGCTGATGACAAGACATCACAGGGATCAACATCCATCTCCATAGCTCCATTTTTGCATGAACTCTGGGATAACACATCAGTGGAGCACCAGTCTTCACGATAAAAAATCAATAAATCACTGACTCTCACTCGCTGTCTTTCGCACTTGCCATACAGACATGTAAAGTGTACATGTACTTCAGATATCTCACTGAACTGATGTTGGCATTAGAGGGGCTTTCTAAAAATAGATTGTCTAATAAGAGGTGGCTAGTCCATGAATGTACCCAGTACGCATCTTTGACACTGTACAGGCAACACTTGTAATACTATACCGCAGAGTGTACCGTCTATTTGTTGCACACCACTGATTAGGAAGTTTTGTCAGTTCACTCAAGAAAATTTTACATTACACTTTTAGTGTTATACAGTAATATGTTAATGTACAGCTTAAACAGAAACTTTTGAAGACTTACTAAATAAACTCAAAGAGTTCAGAAAACCTGAAAGGCCATGCTGGTATAAAAATGAACATTCTCAGGAATAAAAAGTGAAAACGTGCTATTTTTTACACCCTTTCAGGTACGTCCCATAATCATCCATTCCATGTGGTGTCACTGTAGATGATACTTAACAAACTTCAGGCAATCGGCAAGTGTTCCACCACAGTGTCTTGTGTAGATTGCCGTACACTACAAATGGTTTATCAGCCTACATCGGAGAAGCAACAGGTGGCACTTTGTACATGAAAGTGACAATGTTCTGTGATAAACATGTCCTGCCTTAAAGCTGTAATTACCTGGTCCTGCCTCGAAGCCTTTGCGTTTTAACTGTCAAAATAAACTTGTAATGAGATTCAATAAAAACAACGCAGAGAATGACTTGCACACATGGATGCTCTGCAAGTACATGTTCCTCACCACAGCAATTTACATTTTTAATTTGCGCCCTTGTCTGTAGATCACAAATCTTCTTTCATGCCCTGAGGATAAAACCTGCTTTGAGGTCTTCTTCATTCAGAAAGCTAGAGTTGGAATCTGAGGTTTGTCCTGATCAACACTCTCATTATTTTTAACACAATGTGTGTCCCAGTCTTATCACTTTTCAAATCAGCTTTTCTGACTCCAGACAGTCAAAAATTATTCTAAATTCCTCAAAAAATGTGCTCTCTTGTTTTTCTATTATGTTACAAGGTTTATTTTCCGTTGCTATGCTGTAAGCTTGATCACTCTATTCAGTGCATCGGTTCTCAAAAGCTGTAGCCAGACACACATGTTGTATGCAGAGTTCTTTTTCAAGGTTTTTTACTGCTATTGTAAAGATCTTGTTGGTTTCTAAACACAGTAATCCCATTTTGTACCAAATAGAATTTTTTCAATTGAGTGTATAGAAATATTTCCATTGTGTGTTGATCATGATCTGGTCTGCACAGCAGTTATACACTTCTTCTCTGATATTTAATCCTTTCACCCCCAGTTCCCTGTGTACAGGTCCTACTTTACCATAGAAAACAATGGATTTGGGATAAATCACGGTGGTGAAAGGGTTAATCAACTTTTTTTAAATTATCAGTAGAACAATATCTTTAATAGCAGATTGGTAGTTTACGATATAATTTAACATTTAAGTTAAAGTGGATAAGGACAATTCTTTATTGTGTGCAGATGCCCAGTTGTGCTCATTTAAAAATTATGCTATATTCTCAGTAACATGAGAAAGTTTTAGCCAAGAAACAGTCTCTTTGTTGGAGTAAGCCTGTACAATGGCAAGAATGAACTTTGAATTTCAAGCCGGCAATGTTAGCAAGACTGTCTAAAGGCAACTGGTAGTTTGCAAGCCACTTATAAATAATTCACATCGTAATGAGCAATACCTTCAATACCAATTGTTTTTTTTGTCAGGGCGGTGTTGATCATTTACATGTACCGGTAGGCTCCTTTACTTTCCGTATTGCTGTTAAAAGAGGTCTGGTTTTGAAATACCGGTAGGAACTGTGTACCAAACTTTGTAGATGAAAGGTTAGGGTCAGATGACAAAAAGCAAGGTCATCATAGCTTTATCAGTATAAATGTCAGTGTCCAGAATTGACCTCGAGGGAAATGAAATGGGCTGTCCTAATGAGTGTCATCTTCCCTCTGGCATTGTAAATACTTAAGAAAAGCAGTCGATTGTCACACTTTATTTGCATATTTTATCCTGCTTGAGTTCAGGTAGTAATATTATTGTAAAAGTGCAGCTGGATTGAAAATGTAGTCACTGCTTTTGTAGGCAACTTTCACCAGCATTGTAGAACTGTGTGTGGAGGTAAAACTATGACATTGACCGAGTTTCACAGTTCGATGGCATCTTTTGTGTCGTCTTGGCCAGCGATCAATTTTACACAATTGCACCTGCCCGGACAATATCATTTTATTGTGCACCTTCTAATTTATGCTCCACCGGTCACAATGTGGTGTTACATCCATTAACTTAAGACAGTGTGAATTCGAAGCAAGTTTTAGCAGGACCCTCTTTAATTACTCGCTGTATTTGCATAATGACCTAATCATTTGCCATGACACTGCAAATTGTACTCCCCGCCACCATTGTAAAATTGATAACATAGCACTGCACATCTCTAGAGTGTATACTATCACCTGGGTAAGTTAATCACAATGGACAATTTACCTATTATAGGATTGAATTCAACCCAGTGGTAGTAAAACGCCTCCACCCTGACTCCTGTTCCCTTCTGTCAAGTGTTGGTCATTACATAATTTCAAAACACCTGGATGCATTGTCCCATTAATTGAATGATCTTTCTGTGTACTAAGATTCAATCGCGCAAGCCATGTATATCACAGATGACAATTATAACTTTCGGAAACTTGAAGTACAAACAGATGAAAAATGTATTGAATCATGTACTGTTATTAAAAACAAGGAAATGAATAAATATGTTATAATAGTCATACCATTCCTAAATCAAAATTTTCTCCGTACAACAGTCTTGTAATGACTTAGAGAGTTCAAACTCTTGTTACTGCCAGTGTCTGACACCCATTGTAGCTGCCTACATTTCTCATCAAATTATGCTGAGCAGTGGTGATACAAACAAATGAAAATCTCAATACATGAGAACACGACTGTGTAAAACAACAGAATCATGCATGACATTGTGTCAGATTATTAAAGTTTGATAAGATTCTCAAAAGGGAGCTGAAGTTCATTGACCATGTACTAGGAATAAAGGCAACAATAACAGACACAACAAATTTATAGTAAGCTTACAAGTACAGTTGTACTTGTACATGTAGTTACAAATGTTTACAGAAAACACTGAACTGCACATTCCAAACCTGAGAGAGGGAAAAATTTGATTTTCAGAGTAAAAGCGCATTAAATTTTGTTGGAAAAATCATATTTTGCAGAGTTTACAAGTAGTGTATATGTACAACTACAACTTTGATATTGAGTGCAAGTAGCTGTGTGCTGCAGATGTAAATTGTACAATAGGTGGACAAATAATCTATTTCAGTCACTGTGTTGAAGTCTGATCTACTGATGATTTAGTACAAAAGATACATGCGTTGATCAAAAATTGCCAAAGACAACATGGCTTTACAACTACTTAACATTGTTGGTGTTTTTGTAGCATGTGTGAAGTCAAACCATTGAAAAATCACACAAAATAACCCTGAGGATCAGACAAATTACACGTAACTCTTCAGAACTCTTTGTGCTGTCGAATTATCTGAACAATTTCTCTAAGAGCAGACGTTGACGCTGACATTCCAAAACTGAAATGCAACAGCACAGATGCCCCATCCATCCATAAAGCATAGCTGACTGACTGTCACTGTTCATAAAGCCAGAAGAAAGCCAGATGAGAGAAATCTCTCTTCCCTGCAAAGAGATCAAGCTTTCAATTTAAATGTGCTGTCAACTTCCATGGTTTAGTTTGAGGGGCTTTAACAAAGAGAACCATTTAAATGTCATCATAATCTTTTATTAAAACTCTAGTTTGCAGAGTGAATTGAAATCCCAAACATCAAATTGATGCAAATCAAACAATGTTTGTTTTTCTTATTAGCTATAAGTTTACACTGGACATGATTGATAGTACTACAAATTGACAAAAACACATATTTCATCAACCAATCATGTCTTACACAACTCTGTCAATTGTATCAAAGTTAGGGGTCAGAGGTCAGTCAGTATGGATCACATTAATTCTGCTCAGAAATGAAGGCTAAATGCTAAGGTTAGCCAGTAAGTGGTTGTGATTTATGATGAAGGGGACAGTACTACCCTGTTTCCCTGTTACCAAAACAGTAAATTTTGTTTGAAATGTTGCAGTAAACGCTGCCAGAAACGTGCAAGTATTCAGTAGATTTATCTCACACTTCATAAATAATATCAGTATGCACAGAGTTGGTGGAAACTGGCCAGTCTGGACAACTCTCTATTGAAAATTGCCATGACCATAAACCAAAAGAGATTTAACGTTCTTGGGTTGTGACATATTTCTTGGACTTCTATTGGCACAAACAGCGATATCAGGATGATATTCAGCTTGTGAATCCATAGTAAAATATACATGGTTTCCATGCTACTTGTAATTACAGAAATACAAGACAGTGAAGTCAAATGTAAAAATGACAGAATGACAGAAATGCATTTTTTCACCTTTGATCTTTCTATCAGCACAAATGTTTACTAGAGTTATCACAAAATCAGTTACTGTAACTATCTGTTAGCCCATTGCATATAATTTCATTTTAACTGAGTGACATCATGTATGGTGTATACATATTCAGTGAGTACCGATACAGTACCAATAGTTTCATGAAAGCAATAATGTATTTGTGTTGTTCTATGAACATGCCATTATTTCTCACATTAGTCTTATGGAAAATTCATATGTTGGAGTTTATGTATGTATATATCCATAAATTGAGAATACTGTGACTCTAATTAAAGCCTGTCCCTCATTTTATTACTATAATTGCTTTTACAGAATTATTCATGCTTTTGCACGGTAGTTCAGTGTTTAATTATGTCATCTAATTCTCAGCCACTTTAATAATTGGTGTAAATTAGCATTGGTATTGTACAGTGCAATCTTAGGACAGAATTCTAATTTTGAATGACTGTGTGTTGACACAACAATGTAATTATTGGTGAACACAATTTAGCACTTATCTTTAGATTCAATTGATGTACAAGGGCCATGATTTCAAAATGATATCACACTTAGATACATGTATGTTGTACCCAGTGTGCCCTCTAAGCCTATCATGCCATGACTCATAAATATTCTCTGTGACTCAAAATTTTTCAGTAAAATAGGAAATTATACATTATGACTCAAGAAAATTTCACAAATTTTTCATTTTTGACTCAAAAGTTTCCTGAGATCTCTTTTGTTAGAGGGCACACTGGTTGTACCAGTATGCGTTAAACAATAACACTTGTTCAGATTATAGACATCAACCTATGCATAGATTGAGTTCTTCACTTGCTGTGATTGACAGAATTTTAAAACGCGGACAGCTCGAAAATTAGATACAAAAGAATTAACGCAAGGTTTTTGTCTGGTGACTTTCATGCACACCACGCCTGTACATGCAGACATCCGTTACACTGGGTATTAACACTTTGAGCAGATCAGCCTTGCATCAGAGAGATCTTTTCTGGACCAAAGCCAGAAATCTATCAAACAGACCATGTTTTATACAGAAGTTGAATGGTGTTGGGTCATTGCCCAGCAGATGTAGTGGTCATAAGCGGTGATTTGAATCAAAATCATCAGGGGGGTTGGAGCATCATAATGCGTTGCATTCAGTTTGTTAAATGCTCGATGGCAGCTCATACATAAACCCTAAAATAAATACACAGATCTTTTTACAGGAATCTCTTTATCCCATTAGTTCATTGTAAATCAATGTTACTATTATTGGGAGGTGGAAGTTTCAAATTGAGCAAACTACAGGCACATCAGTTGAGTGACCGATTATTGAATTGTAGTGAAACAACAAAACATCACAGATCCAACGCCTTTTTTCCCTGATTTTGATGCTTAGAAATTTCAACTTTTCATCTGTAAATATTCACCAAAAGATGTCAGACGAGCATCTTGTTGTCACAAAATGTGGTTGACACACAGGGTTTTCCACTAACTATTAACTGTTCAGTTGGTGCCATGAACAGTAAGAATTGAATATTACTGGAAATATTTCAGTCATGACCTAGAACATTCCAGAAAGACCAAATTTCCCGTGGCAGTCTCTTTTAATAAATTGTCATGCATGGAATGCAATATAAAGGATGGACTTCAGTTTTGCAGAACGTTGCCATAGTTTTGATATGGTACCACAAAACTGCAGAGGGATTTAAATGTATGTTGGCAAGACTTGTGCTAACAATGTGGAAGTTTGGCATTTGCAGATCAGTGATAACATGTCATGCTGTGGAAACCTTCTGAAACAAGAAGGAATAAAAAGACTTCTTTTTTTGAATTCTTGATAAATTTCTTTGGCAGCAGCATTCTATAGATCACAATACAGTGAATGCCAAATTTGAGTCTGAAATGATTAACAGGAAAGGAGGATGGGATTTTGATAATCTCCCCTTCTTTAACCACAGTACATGTAGTCTGCAAAGCCTGGATAATCTTGGGATTTAGGTTTAGCAGGAAGTACTGTAAGTTAACCAGCTCAAATTCAGTGACAGGCAGTGAGTATTATGACTGAATTTTAAGTACTATACGTCAAATACCTTCCACTCACAGGTCACAATTGTGATACATACAGTCTTTACTGTAATATTTTAATACCAAGGGAATTATCCCGGCACAAATCATACAAGGTCACCTTTGTTATGTTTCCCTGGGGCAGATTGAGCTATCGATTTTGAACATGATGCTCTTACAAACATTCACAATATTATGGGTTTCTGTATATACTCCACATAGTCAGTAAAAAATATCCCACAGATACTGAGTTACATGCAGATTCCTTCATACATGTACATACACTATCTTCAAAACATTTCTTAAATACTTTGTATATATATTTATGGCTTTATTAAACACTGAATCTATAATTTATCCGCACTATTACACTAGTTTGCCCAGCTTCATCCCTCGGAATGCTCCTAACACTTATAAACTATGAACAGGATCATTGTTCTTGCCTAGACCCCTGTCAAGTCAGTGGGCAATTATCCAGGGCGTAGTTTAGTGTTTCTCAAATAGTTACATTCTTAGATTGGTACATGACACCTGATAGGCCATCGGTGACCCTCAGTGAGATGGGGGGCTCTCGGAAGAATTACAACAAATTTGTTTTTAAGGTGAAGTGGTAAGAGTATCGAGATGGAGTGTCTGATTGCTGGGTTCAGTTACGTGAGAAATATCAGCTGTTTTTCTCGCAGTTCCCTGGAAAACTTGTATTTGTTCAAACATAGTTACAATTACACCCTTAGCTTGGGACACACAAGACTGCACTGGGTAAGAGGTTGATAGATTTAAAGCACGTACCATTCACTGCAATATTTTATGTATTTTCATATATTTTTGTTGCATTTGTAAAATGCATTTTCTTGCACTACTACCAAAATCATTTCAAAGTTTCCAGTGCTCAACTTGTCAGCCTGTATGTTTATTGTGGCCAATATTCAAACGTTGATGACTTAATTTTAGTTTGCACTGGAATCTGTTTGTCATTACTAACATACATGTATATTGAACTCTTTGCATTTTGTTTGTACAGCTAATGATTTGTATTTCAACAAAATTTACCAACAAGCAGAAGGATGGTGTTATTACTTTTCAGAACTAATAAAATGGACAATAATACCAGCAAAAGTATGTAAACACCTGTTATCCCTTGAATGATAAAAATTTTGCATAATACTTTAAAGATGACAGATGATGGGTATTGTTTTTGTAACTGGTTGGTTGAAAATGGACACAATTCAAAATACAGTATTTCAGCAAACCAAGGGGGCCGATATTCCATATTTTGACTAAGAATATTACTCAAAATTAATGTTTGTCTTATTACTATAACTTGCGAAGAAAACAAATAAATAGTGGGCAAGCATATACTTCTTTAACGACTATATGTATAGCATCCCATAGACGCACATGTAGAGTTACTAAAAAAGTGCAGAAGCTGTCAAAGAGTTCATCACTTTGCTATGGTTACAGTCACCACTAAGTTGCCAACAAAACATAGCTCAGTATTTATTTTTTTATAAATTGTAAGATATTACAACACCTATGCCTCACAGCTTGTCTCAAAATTTTGTTTAAAAACTGACCAGTAAAAGTTAGACCTTCGCAACCAATCATCAGCCTGAGACAGTATCATACATCATTGACCTATGACCCCCACAGCAGAAATGATTACACCAGGGTTGGGAACATCTTCCCACAGCCCAGGGCAATGGTCATTAGCAATTGTTTGCAGTTGGCTGTACATACACCACGTCTGACATTTGAACAAACAGACTGTAACACGTACACACACAAATCTACATGAAGCCTGCTATGTAACAGACACACCCATGGAATGGTACATGGCTGTACACAGGGCAATGAAACACATTGACGCAGTACGAAAAAAAATCCCTGCTCTTTTTATACAGCATCCATCATGAATCATGAGCACTGACTTGCAATTACAAAATCAATTTACAAGGCACGCTAAAAAAGCTCACTCTTAATGTCTTGCTATTGTTCTGCCTTCTCATGATTAGGGTCTTCAAATTTTAGACAAGTGCATTAAATAATTTATGGGCAGTTTGCATTGTTGTGACAGTGCTTTCACATCAACAAATTAAGACTAACAGAAAAGAAGGGTACAACCATTGTTTTTATTGATTTCAAGACGATCAACCTCTGGCAAGTCAGCGATCATTCAAGAAGGGTGTGTGTACAAATTAAAGTTGTTATGGCAACAAAACTACCCCCGTTATGCTTGAAATGCAAAACACTGAAGCTGTACTGTCTCGACCATGTTTCAACAGACTTCTTTGATGCAGGGAGGAGACTTCAATCTGTAAAACATTACTAAAGCTTGAATTGTAGCGTCGTTCTGTAGATTCACCAGTAAACTTTTCTCTCAGTTAATCACTTCCTGATAGACTACAGATCTGTGATGTACCGTACATATTCCTAGGCACCTGAAAACTTGTGCTCTGCTTTACACATTACATGCAACTGCCCAGCAAATAGGGAGCACTGTCAATAACTTTTCTGAAACAAAGCTTGTGATGTATTGTAAAATTTTGTCTTGTGGACCACTGCACACCTCCAGTCTCCCCAGGCTGTTGCCAGCGACAACAGAGGTAGGAATAAGCAGGATGAAAGACTGCTGACTTCCCTTTTGTTGAAGAACATCTGACAAATTTCATAGCAAATGAAACACAAACTACCCTTCCATATTCTAATTCAACAGGATATTAACTTCAATTTGACAGTTAAATGAAGCTTTTATGCTTTGAAGGATGGTGCGCTCACTACAACATCTCTACCTGCACTAAAATGTATTCTTTTGGCATAGAAGGGACCTTCATGGCTGAGATAAATTGCCAGGGTGTAGGAAAGGAGTGAGGCTCTCACAAGCAATAAATCGCATAAAAAAAGATTTTTCCAGCAGAGGCAAAACATGACACAATGGCTGGTCAGATTTTCAAATACCAAACAATAGTTTCTGACAAGGACAAATAACTGGGTGTCACAAAGAGTTGACTTTTTTCCTCATCATTTTGTTTGAAATGTTGAATGTTTCTGTCAGAACACATTTTCCCAGCACTTGACAAACTCAATGGCCGTAGAGGATTCTTTCAATTTTCGGACCTTTATTTTGTGCCGCATGAATGTACCATTGAACTCTTTCCATTGTCTGCTATTTGTTTGTACAGTGCTAGTGTCAGACAACTTGGTTGTGTGGACTCGGCATAGTGATGCAGTACAATGCTAGCAATGTCAAATAGTTGATTGGAGTGAAGGAGAGGTTTTGAGAACTAACATCCCTGCCACGTTTCAAGACTTCCTAGCAAAGCATATTATAGTCAGTTCAACCAAATTTTGAAATAAACGGTATTATACACGTCAGTCTTTTGAGCTTGTCCAGTGTGGAATTGGCAACCCTAAAACTCTTCGGCAGTAAAATTAAAAATTTGAGCTCTGTGAAAGTTACACTATGCAGGTTCAAATCTTTGAGTACCAGTAGGAAGACAGTAGTTGTTTGTGTGAAGATAGTTTCCAAATTCAGGAGTTCACATGAGGATACAACAAGAGGACTATAGTTATCCACTTAAGTGTCTGCCTCTTGCACAATGTTTTGAGTCGATTGCATTCGTCCCATATCATGTTGGCATCTATCAGTGAGATTCCAATGGGTAGGACAAGTACTGTTTATTTTTGCCTGTTGCAATTTCGCTAACAGAGCCATTAGAGAATATTCCCCCGACAGAAAACATCTTCCGTGAAGGGTCTCTGGCAGGGGCATAGGTGCCTTGGTGTATGTTTTGATTGCCATGGTTCAATGCTTTACATGGCTTTGTGCATGCTCTGTGGCAGCAAAACTCAGCTTTGTTTGTCTTGATTCAAAGCATGAGTATTCTGTGCCAGCTTGTTCTCGTGTTCAGTTAAACAATAACGGCTAGATTCACTTTACAGTCAAACTGTGTCAGTTTACAGAGCAAGTTTTTTGCATGTAGCCCAATACCGATCCGACAAAGTTTTGTAAGACCTCACAATATAGCCAAATCACTCACCTACATTAGATGAACTTCAAACTTCAAATGAGAGAATCTGGATGAATGAAATTACATAATCTTAGCTTCATGGTAGCCAGCATGGTTATGTCATGAAAAAAATATTTTGCACAAATTTGCTGAAATGATCTTCCTTTCACATACAGTGTATACTTTCTGTATATCACTGTTTCTAAAACAAAGGTAAATCAGAAAATGTTCAATTGTCCATCAAAAAAGACATCAGATATGTTGTACACTAGTTTAATGGTGAAGATTTGCAAGTCTACTGCAACGTACCTATAGAAAGTAGACATGTCCTCTCTTATGGAAAATGTGGGCTGCATTATCATTCTAAGCCAACAGCGCCACCAGTAGACCTGATTTATCATTGCTTTTGTTTTTACTATTGTGCCTTTATTCATTTCAGGTTATGATCACTTGACTGTGAATGGTGAGCGGTATCCTGAACTTGAGAAGCTGGATGAAAAGATTGTTGACTTCCTCATCGAAAACGAATATGTTGGAGCCACTCTTGGTGTCATGAGAAATGGAAAATTATTGTACACTCAGGGTTACGGCACCACGACTGATGGTGAAAAGATGCTACCAACTACATTAATGCATTCATCAAGTATTTCAAAGTCCATAACTGCTGTTGCTATTCTCAAGTTGGCGCAAGAGGATCGTTTGGGCCTGGACGAGACCATATTTGGAGAGGATGGCATATTGTCACACTTACGGCCTCTAAAACATCATACAGTCTCCGATCCACGTGTATTTGACATCACTGTCGAGCATTTACTCCAACATAGCGGTGGATGGAACCAAGCCAGAGGACCCATCTATGACCCACTTATGAATAGCTTGTACTTGGCTCGTGGACACAATGTTACTGATATCGCCGAGGAGATGGGCAGCCTCGGCAACCCATCACACAGTGACATCATCAGATACATGATGACGCAGCGTCTGCATTTCAGCCCAGGGACAAAATACCAGTATTCAAATTTCGGCTACATGATCCTTGGGCATGTCATTGAGGTGGTGACAAGGCGCACCTATGATAGATATGTACGGGATGAGATTCTAACTCCACTTGGTATGTGGCGTACACGTCTAGGACCACATCATGCTAAAAGTCAGGTGTACGGTTGGCAAGATCTTGTTCACAGCATAAAGTTTGCGGAAGGATCCATCTCGCTGGGGAACAGTTCTGGCGATGACGGAGTCACATATGATTTCCTGGATTCTTCGCTCGGGTGGTTTTCCACTGTGTACGACTTACTAAGGTTCATTAATGGAATATCTGGCGTGGAGAAATTCTCCCAGTTGACATCCAAAACTTTGGACCTGATGCTGGAGAAACCAACATTTTCTGAGCATTCTGACACCTGGCATGGGATGGGATTCCGTGCAAATAACAACAACGAGTGGTGGCAGACAGGCGATCCTCACGACAATGAAATGGTCATCTATCACGGTACACAGTCTGCAGATAACACAAGAAAGCATCTGTCGTGGGAGGACCAAATCAGCTATGTGTTCATGCTCAGTGGAAACAACAGGAAGAATGTCCGCAGATTTGTCACAAATACCATCAGCTCTGTCAAGCAGTGGCCAAATCAGCCAGATCTGTTCATCACGGACTGTGGAGACTCCGTCAACGTACGGAAAGATGGCTCTGCTATTGTAATGAAGTACATGCTGCCGGAGCACCACATCCAAGCCCATGCCATTGCGCTAGCTCGTTTTAACTACCACCCGATCTGGATCAACGGTTTCACAATCGGAGACAAAACATTCTTCAGCATTATTTTGGAAAAAAGCGCCAAAAGGAAAGACAACCCCGTTGATGTGTTCTACGAGCTTGACAACAATGAACTGGCCGAGATGTTCCAAACATGGCCATCCAAGTCTCTCAGCATTCAGATGATCACAAGCTATTTGAGCAGGAAAAACAATGGACACATACGACACATGATTGCCGTGGGTTCAGACGACAAAGGAGTGAGAAAGGTCGGCTGGCATGAGAAACTTGGCAAGTATACCCAAAGGCTTGTGGAATGGAAGGAGAACGGACAGATGCCCCTGGTACAGAGCATCAAAAACTACAGAGGACAAAATTACGTCACCCTTATGACAACCGACAGAAAAGGGTCAAACTGGAAGTCGTACACAGACCTGACGAAGGACGAGCTGGAAGTGACACTGAAACAGAACGCTGTGAAACAGAGAACTCTGACCTTCCTCGATGCTAGGATGGAGGAAGGAGAAGCAAAATTCTCAGCCGTCTTCAGTCAACAGAAACTGGGCGGTTGGGTGGCGCATGCACAACTATCAGCGGCTCAGATGAACGAAGAAATTTCAAAACTCAAAGGACTAGAATACATTCCCAAGATAATTGTCGGGTATGAAGTCGATGGAAAACCTTATTTTGCAGCAATGTGGACTAAGTAAAAGAAGCAGTGATTTTAGTCAATTGTTACGTAACAACTAGATGAACGACATTACTACAGAAGAAATTAATGGAACCAGAACGTGAAGCAGATAACAAACTTCAATACAAGTCATGATTAATGTACTTAAAACTGACAATGATTAAATGTACAGAGACATTACAAAAAGCTTTGACATAAAAAAAAGGTGAACTCTAAGATATTTTTTTAACTCAAGTAACTAAAGTTGCTGATGATATGTATATTTTGGTTGCATGATCAGATAATATGGTCTTTTCTGTATTTATTTTTTGAAGTATTAATGAATTAATTAACGGTACCTCATGGAGAACTTTGATGATATTCAATGTCCAATTTACTGCCTATGTTTGCCATTCGTGTTGCTTTTCCTAGAAAAAGTTTTATTTTTGTTGTTTGGTGACAATAGTCATAAGTGTCACTTTTTAAAAAAATAGTGTATAATTTAATAGCAGCCTCTTGTAATATTTTCATTGCTTAATCATAAAGCACAGTTACTCTAGGAAGATTTCCTGATATTAGAAGTCACTGCAAAGCAAGATTTTTCCCGGAATCATTCAGGTACATGTTCAAATATCAGTAGGAATGTACACTGGCTTCCAGGCTATCTCAGCAATACTGAACATTGCTTGGTCCATGATGATCCATTTTGCATATCAGCATAATGCTAGGGGGTCCTTATGTTTCACAAAGTCATGAGAGAGCCCCTACGAATACATTATTGTCTTCCTAAAGACGATTTGGCAAAGTGTTCCTTAAGTGTGGCGACCTCTGTTAAAGGTAGAATGTGCCTCGGGGACAGATTTCCAGACTCACAAATTTTTACAATACTTTTCTGATCTACCACTTGTGAGGGCTCATTTTGAAGACCTTGGATTAAGTACACTTGTCAGCCTCTTACTTTTGGGAAAATTGAAATTTAATTTTTCCTATGGCGGCCATTTTGAATTTCAAAATATCAGTGACTTTATAGTAATTTGTTTTTCTGGAACTAGAAGTTGCATAACACTATTGATCCCCCAGATTTTTATTCTTGAGTTAGAAAGAGAATGGTTAGTAGTTCAGTAACGTTAAGTTTGAGCAAAAGTTTGAATTTCATTTTAGAGGCGCATACTACCTTAAAGCATCAACAGAACAAAGGGCAGAATGAATCCAGCTGGTAATGGGAGGTTTCTTAGACAAAGGATCACACACAATCAAAACTCTTGCAAACTTCATAATTTTGGTGTATTTTATAATTTTACCAATTTTAAACTGTTCAGGTCCGTCTGAACTTTTAGGAATGTAAATAATCTTGTTCATTTTTTGTACAATGATTGGAGAAAAACCTTCATGTGCTCTTGCTTGTTCTTTGAAAGGTGAATTTCTGTTTGAGATTTTTTGTAGTCATATTGATCTACAATATTCACAGAAAAAAGCATTCAAAAAAGGCAACAAGTGTGTGTGCTTTAAAATCTAGCATACACTGAGTGGAGAGACATTATTGCCACATCACACTGAAAACTATGATGTACAAAATAGCATCACTTACTGATTCTAACCTGAGTTATAAACACTTGTGATGAATGTGTGGTATACCAAAATGACAAAATTCTTCCGTAGATCAAGAAAGAAATTATGAAATGATGCATTCTAGGACAAGGCTAGAGTTGAATTGGACATTGGTGATTCATACTGCAAAAGCCAGGCTGAACTTTGTTGTAAACATCATCATCATATTTTCTGATCTGCAGAAAACGGACATACTGGAGAGATACATATCGCCTTGAGATCAAAATGTAATGTTTGTAGTTTATCATTATAGTTACAAATGGAAATGTGTAACTAGAGAACTTTTAATTTCACTTTCTGTTATGTCTGAAATAGTTTTTGTGCATTCTGGCACAACTAGATTACAATTTTTTATGGAAGTTTTACTCTTGACAATTCCTATTACACGGAGAAGTACATGTAGGAACGACGCCAGTTTATTCCATTTTACCTCATCCCTTGATCCATTTCAACATTTTAGTGTACAAGGTATTGATTTTATCACTAATATCTACAGGTTTTCTGTGTAGATTTGTGAAATAAAGCTGAATAAAAATCTGGGGTTTTTTATTGACAGTGGCAATCAAGCATTGTCATTACGAAGGGAACTGAGTCCAGCTGAATAATCTGAGGGTTTTTATTGACAGTGGCAATGAAAAGCATTGTCATAACAAAAGTAACTAAGTCCCTGTTTTTAGGATATTTTTGCTTCAGTGTAGATAATTGTGAAACAACAGCCTAAAATGGACCTTATGCTGTTCTTTGCTGTTGAGGTTCACACAGTTTCAGAATACCCATCGGCTCATTAATATGTTTGTGGTTACACAAGGTCCTCCTTACGCTCCTTGAAAGTCCTGGAAAAGTCCCTGAAAATGAATTTGAGTCTCGGAGAACTGATAATCCACCCATAATTTTCAAAAATAACAAGAATGATCAGTTGCGATATTGTAAAAATGATATGTAAACTGATGTACATGTATCAAAAGTGACATTTGGAAAATGGTATTTTGGACCTAAAAACGTCTTTGAAAATTGCTGAAAAAGTCCATGAAAGTCCTTGAATTTTAAGTGACTTTGAGTGTGTGGGCCCTGTTACAGCAGCTAATATTAGATTTTATGCCATTGCTGTCTTTTTGTTAGTCAATAGGGTCAAAGTCCCAGTACCTGTAGCTGTGGAAAAATTTTCTTTGTTCCTTTACCAACCATATTTTCTCGGTGTACTCCCTCAAATCATGTTGAAACAGCCAGTGTTTTAACTACACAGTGCAGACTTACATGTATGTGAGTTGCAGTGAGTTTGGATAGATGTTCTGTAGTCAACACTAAAGATATGCCTAAAAATATGGACTCTTTTTAACATACTGAATACTGAGTCTGTGTCTGCATGATAGGAAGTAGGCCAAGTGACTGTGGTTGTTAAAAAGCTGGAACATTAAAGACATGTTACATGTAAATCGACCAGTCATTCAGCATGTTTTAATATGCTAATTATGAGTGACATTATTATGCCAAATATGAGTGACATTATAATCATGCAAAATTGATGGAAAACTAATTTTGCAGAGAATGACTTCGTCTCTTTAGTTCTGTGTAAATGTTATGCAAAGTCAACTCAGAAATGCAATTTTTGTAATCAACTCAATAAAGACATGATGGTGATGGATTCTGAGTTTCAGTAAACTTTATCTGTGTCTGGGTGTGTGATCAACATGATCTGAGTATGGTGTATGTGATGAGAAATAAAAATGATAAAAGTTAGGAGTAAACCTGCGTCACACTGACTATTGGTGAGGCTAAGCATGGTGCACTGATGCCTGAATTGTCACAAAGGCAATTTCATCTCAATTCCATCGTTTGATTCATGTATGTGATCTTTGAGTCTCCAAAGTAAAGATATGTCTACCTTCACCGATTTTCATTGGTGCTTTCTTCTCTTTTACTGAATGTTCAGGTCATATCTCTCTACTGCAACATGTTACTGGAACATGAAATTTGGATGCAATGGTTTACACATGTACAGTATGGTAAAATCTTCTTTTACACTAATTTGGTTTTCACATGGCAGGCACCCTACTGCAGTTTGATACTGATCCAACATTAGCCAAATTTTGTTTGCCTCACTCAGCGACGATAAGATAAAAAGAACAGCTTAGAATGAGAAAAGTTGGAAACATTGACATCTCCACATCTGACTTTACTTGGATTGGAAAATACCATGCAAGTATCTTTCCTGACCCTTCATTTTGCAGTGTATATTAATTACAGCTCATCAACCACATTGACAATGATAGGGTTATACAAAATTTTAATCTCACACATCGGCCAGAATAGCTGACCAATCAGAAAGAGGTTTACAACCATCAGTTGTTATGGACCAGAACTGCAGCATTGTATCTAAAATGCAACCTGACTGGCTCCTGCAAAGCACGAGATTGAACGCGATCTATGGCAGTGGGTCGTATGTAGCAGCTAATACCCAAGAACGGCAAAGAACAAACAAAGGTTGAAGCACATCTATATCTGATTTTATTGCAAGCAAAGCCTACTTGAAATCCATTGTTGCTGGCCAAATTACAATTTGCAAAAAAGCTATTGCAAAAAATATTTGATTTCAACCAATATGGCTGGATTAAAATCATACCCAATAATAGACCCTAGTTATTCCAAAATCTGCATCCCCATTTTTGACAAAATATAGTTGAAAACCCACAAGAAAAGGACGGCATGTATACGTATTTTTGTTCAACAAAAATGTACATCAGTTAAGTGGAGGAGTATGTGTTGTATTTGTGTTTGTGTTGTATTTGGGCGACCGTTTGTGTTGGAGCCCACAATATAATACCCTTACAGAATTACTTGGGGACTGTCATTCTGAGGAAAATGTTATACAACATGTGGTAAATTTCTGTGAAGTTAGAGCGCCACATGAAACTGGAGATTACAAAATCACGACAAAATGTACTTCAAGTATAGACTTGATTCTCTGAAGTGGGACCTCTAGTGTCAGTGATCAGAGTTTGTCTCGAACAGGATGCGTCCTTGCTTTGATGAACTGAGCAAAAAACAAAACTTCTGTCGTTTTTTATCCAGAAGTAAGAAATTTGAATCCCGTGGGGACAATGGATAGAGAAAGGCCTCAGCCACGAAATCAACCTTTGGACCCCCCCCCCCCCCAGGAATACCGAATGGTCCACACCTGAAGAGTGGCAAAGAGACCACACATGTTAGGGTACAACTTACTTACTTACTAACTGCATGTGCATCAGGCCCCCGATCAGGCCACAGGCCCTAGAGTCAATGCAGGCGAACCGCTAGCCGCCTCTGATTATTGTATCAGTGGCGGCTATGGCTAGCGGTTCGCCTGCATTGACTCTAGAGCCTGTGCTTTCAAATAATGCCCATTGCTTACTGAGAATTCAACTTAGTTAACACCGGCAACGATAGATTATCGATAGAGAATTCGAACACACAATACCTGTCAAAGTGTGAAACACTCTGTGGTAATTCGGTAGGGGCCGCAGGTCAAGCAGGCGATGAGTGCATGGGTACAATATGCAGCAAGTATATCGCGTGGTTTCTCCACTTCCGGGTTCAGCACTGCGCAAGCGCAATTCTGTAACAAATCGTTTGTTTTTCTGTCGCTCGGGCTCTCTCTCACTCTCTCGTTTATAGTCAGTCGTTACTAGTAATACATGCCTAAGTTTCAAAGACCATTTTCTCTTAACGTACCCAGATTAGTGGGCGTCTGAATTGATGTTAAAAACAGTTGAGACAATATTAGTCCTCATGAACAACAAGTTAGGCAACATCGACTCGGAGTGTTTGAAAATTTTGGTGTTCAGATGGGGGTGGGGGGGTCACCCCCGGTTTGAGTATAGATATACAACGGAGAGCCAAAAGTACAAAGCAAATAAAATTTTCCTTAAAATAGGGGTAAAGAGTCTATATTTTGGCCCAATGCCCTACGTCAAAGCTACATTTAGGCCTACTTCAAAATCAGTGGTAAGTCAAAGTGATTTGGAAATAAAAATTAAAAAAGTTGGTCAAAAGTACAATTTATCAAACTATTCTTGGTTGAAAGTTTACCCGAAGCGGATATGGGGAGGTAAAACTGCGGTACATACGGTACAAATCAAATCAAATCAGAATCGACACACACAACGGCTTGACAACTCTACTGAGCTGACCCGATGGCATCGTTTCAATCTTCGTGTGTCCTTTGCTGCTCACCGCGAAGGCGACCCGACCCTGAAGTCTGGTCGTGTTGTTGTTGTTGTTGTTGTTGTTGTTGTTGTTGTTGACCATTAAAATTCAACGAACATAACTGTTATGTTGTTGGTGGTGTTGTTGTTTCAAACGTAATGTAGATGTCATAAAAACTACAAGGACGCTATCATTATTTGACCCGATGCAACTCTCCAACGGCGTACACTGTCTTCATATGGACGGAGAGAGTGTATGGAGAGAGTGGTATCGGGTCAAATGATGATAGCGTCCTTGTAGTGTTTCTTATGACATCTACATTACTTTTGAAACAACAATAATACAACTGTCATGTTCATGGAATTTTATTGGACATGTCGAAGTGTCGCCATCAACGGCCACACGATTAAGCCTATCGTTTGCCTGCACAATTTGAGTGAGCTTCCTGGAGATAAAAACAGTCGCCAAGGCGTAATAGTTTTCGGCGTCCTTGCATTGTTGTTGTTCACTGGATTACTGCACAGTCGTGCATGATAATACTGTCGCTGGTAACCTTATAATCCAAAACGGTATCTGATTGCAATAACCAACAACCACAGGCGTGATGTTTTCTGGGTAGTTTCTATAAGTGTAGTTTATTCTACGTTTCGACGTTCTCTTCCGTAGCCTAATCACCAAGGTTGGTGATTAGGCTACGGAAGAGAACGTCGAAACGTAGAATAAACTACACTTATAGAAACTACCCAGAAAACATCACGCCTGTGCCAACAACAGACGTAACAGAGGGTCAGTGGACTGTTTGTTTTTCTCCGCATACAAAATGTTCATTCAGAGATGGTTTAAGAAATAACAAGTGACCAGCAAAGTCGAGGACCAATATATCGCAAAGTCAGATAATGAGAAAATCTCAGATACCGATTCATATCAAGACTGAAGTTGGCAAGATTTCAGTGGCCACACCATTTTGATCGGAAGACAAAACTCGCCCTTGTCAGATCATCTACCTCCATGGTCAGATAATCCCTGGTTCCTGTTTGGCCGGGACCGGAAATGGGTCAGTAAACAAAACCATTATACCGCACCAAATTCTTGGAAGTTGCGGGATTTGACCTCTCTTCCTTTCTCCGAACGCTCAGAGAATCTTTTCACCTAATGAGGGAGTATTTGAGAAACACTGCGCAAATAGCTCATCCAGGTTTCAATAAACCACGGACACGTGATATCCGGTCGATCCGTATTGTTCTTTAAACACAATGCAATTAGGAATTACAAAGTGCAAGTTTGGAATTATATATCGTATATATCCTACAGAAAGAAGAACCGTTATCTAATACCGGTTACTTTTTATCTCAGAAGAGTGTTTACAAGTATTTCTTACCACACATCTTCCTAACATTCCAAAGGAACAGAAATCTTACATGCTTACCCACATGCGTAGAATGAATAAGTAAATACGTGCGTACACCTATATGAATGGGTGTGTATGTATGTATGTGCATGTATGTAATGAAATGTGAGAATTTAGAGAGAGAGTGGTGAACAAGTGCTTACTCCTCTGGGCAAAGGCGGGATATGCTTTATTTCATATATGTGGGATTGTATTAGAAACATTTAAAAGTATAAATTATTGACTATACTTGTAAACAAGCAAACAAAGAAAAACAAATAAAAGACCATTCCTTATTGGCAAACATGAATAAATATACAACTCTTTATTGGTTCTTTATTGTATACGGAAACAATCATACATAACACGCGTAAACAAACATACAAACAAGGAGCCTGAGTTCCCTATAATATGACATACAAACTTCTAGTCTTTATCATTGAACATGATGAAGCACAGAGTCAGAGGTTCGCAACCTCTTACCGTTTTTGCTCTTACAATCCGATTCTGATTCCTATTTACGGTATATTCAGGCAGCTCTGTCGGAGTTCGTTGCTCTACAACATTAAAAAGAGCTAAGCGATTATTGTGCGATTTTTTTGACAAAGCTTGTGGAGGGACCGTGCTTGGAAGTTCTGCCAACATGTAGGCACGGCCGGCAAAATATCTCATGTAAAACAGTCTCCAACCGTATCCTCTGCAAGCAATCACAACTGATCTCGAACTAGCTGTGGGTCCACAGCTGTGGTGTTTTCGGTTTAATAGTGCTGGTTTTTATGTGCTGGTTTTGACTTTTACGTTATTAACGCCGTTAACAAAAAGTCAAAACCAGCACGTAAAAGTCAGAAATCCCGTCCGAAAACACCACAGCTATGTACCCAAAGTTAATCTCTACCCAGTTTCGTGTGATTTCTGAGGGAACCTGGAGGATTTTCACATGTCGTCTATCACCTGTAATTAAGCGTAATACTATTTTATCAAAATTTCATGAGCAACCGTACGAAAGGCTATCAGTACGTTGTTATGCAATAACTGCACAACCACTTTCAAGAAAAGGGTCGCATTTCCCTGTGAATAAATGGATTTCAGATCATTTTGTTTTGCTTGCGACATAAGCTCTACACCAAACGATTCGTCAAACCGATGTCAGCAGGAAATGGACGACAAAACCACAGCCGGATGCACCGAGCAAACTTCGGGTTATTTTACACCAGGAAGTAAATAATGGTGGGAAAATACGTGTAAAACGAGTCCACACATCGCAAATACACAGATCACATGTACATAGCTAAGAAAAAAGAAACACTTGCTCTGGTCCTTGATATAAAAGCAAAAGTGATACGGTGATGCAACTTTCCCCTTTATCACTTTATTTCCCTGTTCTTAATATCTGATCGCTATGAAGGAAAGGCAGGCTTCTGAAGCAGATCTTGAAGTGATGCAGACGATTATTTTGGCCTGATCCCCTTGATTGCCAGTCTGGCATGGAAATTCACGTGATGCCACCGGGGATATCTTCCGTCCACGACTCACCCCGAGATTTCTGCAAATTATTTCTTGGGTCTACATCTGATTCATTGAAATATGGGTGCTCATGACACCTGACAATTCATTCTCATCACAAAATGGTAGGTAAAGATGGACCATCTGAAATACAGATCAGGCTAAGTTTCCAAATCTGGAAGCTTGTCTTGAAGCTGGTCTGTGGGTGTATTGTTTGTTTTTGTTTGTGTCTCTTTTTATAATAATAAAGAACAAAACAATAAATTGAAAAGGGTACAGTCAAGCCATTATTGCTAACGAAATGATGCGCACAATAACAGGCAGCGTGTTGAAAGCATGAACCAGGGGATGATCACGTTTATACTTGAATACTATATGGTGACGATATATGGTCGATAACTAGCCCAAATAAAAGGTAAGTTACGAAGCTTTTTCGATAGATTTGTTTCGTCTGACAATATTTACGAAGAAGGAAGAGGGGTTTAAGTGACCTAAAACCAATGTTTGTTCATCATAGGATGGTAATATCATCTTTGATATATGTGGCCTATTATAATAATTTAATTTTTGTCAAAGAAGTTAAACGTTCGCTGGTATGCGATGTTATTGTAAAGAGGAGTTGAAGACGCATCGTAGACTAACACTCTTAACCAAGCTTGAAAGCTTACCCCATTAATTCACTGTCCATGTTCCTACTCCTGTGGAAAAATAATTCACCCAAGTAATTACGTTATCCAGATACAACTCCCTGATCCTGCCTGATTCTGAGTGAAGTCTCACAGGTTACAGTAAGCATCTTCTGTCGTAACTTTGCATAGTTATGAAACGCTATTAAGTAGTATCCACGTCGACAAAACAACTTGGTAGGTGATAACTATCAGAGGACGTCTGCGATTGCGCGACTTTCCTATTGATAAACATTGCCTCTTCCCAGAAATTGGCGAAAAACATTGCCTCTTCCCAGAAATTGGCGAATTTGAGCAAATGTAAATAAAATTCAGCATTTGATATATCTTCGTATTAACCGGTTTTGTCGCTTTCCAGTAACTGCATGAATTTGCCAAATAATCTTTGGTTGCGTCTCTTCGTTTAGACAGAAGCTGCGTCAATCGCCGTTTCGGTACAGTGACTATCAAGACTATTATTTTGGGACATGTATAGATCTTAGGATATATTGTGCATAGCAACATACCAGTTATATATCGATCCCATTCCCATAGCCGCAGTCGGGACGACCTCTCTCTCTCTCTCTCTCTCTCTCTCTCTCTCTCTCTCTCTCTCTCTCTCTCTCTCTCTCTCTCTCTCTGCTATCACTTCAGAGCGGTCTTTCACATGGCACCAGGAAATTGTGTCTCGGCCTACTTTCTGCTCATCAGGTCAAGGAACATGTCCTCCGTCAGATACAAGCTTGACATTAATTGTTTCTGTCGGGGTAAGGTTACTTAAATGTCGACACACAAAATAAAGTCGGTTTGTCTGAAAGCACATGCTTCCAGAACAAATATACCAATATACTACAATCTATTTGTTATAATAGCACAGTACCTTTAGTATGTTGAGTTACGCTGTGGTTCTATGTACTTGTCACAAGTAATTTGATTTCCACATTGTCGGGAACCAAAGCTATATTACATTCCACGTGTCAGCGCAAATGTTGGTAAGGCATGATATCTAGCCGTTGTCTTGGACGAAGAGGCCGGCAAAGTACGACCCCATAATAACTCAGTTTTTATGACGGTCTCAAGTTTCATATACTGATCCAGGTTCCGTGTTCACATTTCCGTATCCTATTTTCCTCCTTTTCACTTTTCCAGTTTCTGTAATTTTCATGGGCCTACTAACCTCAACTATTAAAGGGATGATCCATTGGTTTCGGGAGAGGCCCGGGGACTGGAGGGTTTTTGAGAAAAACATTGCTGACAGATTATGGAAAAGGTGTATGCTTTTGAAGCACATTATACATTAGGCTGAAGTTTCCTTCCAAAGAGGCTATCAAGGTCAAAATTTGCTGTGACTTTTTCGACTTTGGCTTCATTGGGCTTTGGTAGTGTTAAGAAGCTCAATTGTGATCGTGTTTGTGTGAATTGTTTATCGGCTTGGGGGAGGGCTACTAGTAGGAGGTTGGTTTTTTACTGTAAAGAATGCTTCGCATAAACCAGACGCAAAATTGTTAAGAAGTATCATCTAGAAAACGTGTCGTCATATTAAAGGGCAAAAGTTAATTTTGGTCCCATTTTCCTCAGCCCCCTTAGCAACACGTTCATTCCTGATGCAATTTTAGCAGTAGGCCTATAACAGTTTTCGCCAAGACCGCTGGCTGGCAGTTGCGTTTGAAGACCTGCCACTGCACGTCCACATCCTTGCGGTCTGAGACTGAGTAGAAGGCGTTGTTGACTGGGTTCTAAATACAAATAAACCTGTTAGAAGAGAAGGCCAGTTCTTGTCTTGTACAAATTTGCCTGTTCTCACCAGGCAGTGACAGAGGTGAAGGCCGAGGGATGAAACCTGCGAGGCACTCTATGGCAAGTAGCAGCCTTCTTTTAAAGGGACGGGGTCGCCGGAACTGCGCTTAGGGGAAACATACAGATGCAGATCAAGAACACAGTTCCCTATACACGGCCGTACATGCCGGCTTTGTATATCGTCTTCCCATGTACGTGAAGTAATAAGAAGCCGAAGTAATATAAATGCCTACAGTCGTTAAGGGAGCGCGAAGGCAGTTTCCCCCTTCGGGAGTCATGGTGTCCTAGTTTTTGTTGACCGATAGTTACAGCCGCCACACACATCCACGACTTCAGCTACACAAATTTTCCATGTTTTCCGACAATGTTTTTTAAACAATGAACAAAAAACGAAATAAATTCATTCCGTAGCTCCTCATCCCCATTAGTTAAAAAACAATGATGACGTACCAAACACAGATGACATTGAAGTTGATGACTGGCCCTGGAACCGGGCACTGTTTCTTCGTAGCACTGAAAAAAGTTCATGATTGTACTTGCAATCTGCTTTCTAGGTAGCAATATATTAAATGGGGGATCACAAGGCAGACATTGTCTGTCTTGTGATATATTTAAGCGATACACCACCCCAGCTATGGATATGCAAAGGGATTTTGACCAGTTATAGCTCTGCGTGGCAGGACTGTGTGTTACCGGCGTTATACGGCCTCCCGCCGTATAACGCCGGTAACATACAAGCCCTGCCACGCAGAACTAGACCAGTTCATGACATCATTACGCGTGCGTATGTCGCGAACTGGTCAAAATAGATATATTTCTCGATACACCTTCGAGGAAACTATTTCTCATACAAATAGCACACACTGTCTGTACTAAAATGGCAAGATATTGTAGCCAACGCTCAAAACAAAATCGATGGTCCCATTCCTTTTTGACGACAAGGAAAAACGAGAGTATTTTTTTAAGAGATGGATAGCTGTGTTGGGGAGTCTTCAGTAATTACAGGGGTGGGCGGGGAATCAGGTTAAACCTGTTTTGTAAATGTGACTCCCTCCTCATTCCCATGTTCTAAAATTTGACCCTCCCCGCTACTGAGACACTTTGCACCATCATAATGTATATCATAATGATATACATATATACATATCAATGTTGTGTACCAGTGGGATTAATTGACTGACAGATAGCAAAGCTTGTAATAAAGCTATAGCATTTCTTTTGTATAAGATCACACTTACTGTTCGATACTGAAAACCTGATTTCAATGCTGTGCAAAAACTCTCCCTAACCCGGTGACCGTGTTAAACATATCTGTAATGCCATGGTCTATTTTAACATCACTGTCACTATTGTTAGTAATAAATGTTATTTCTACATTCTGTCTCACTCTCATTAATGCAGTCAGTGTCATTATCACCACGGTTCAGTACATTGAGAATAATATTATCATCGTCACAATAAACTTTTCAATCGTATTAATTCACAATGAAGGGTGTGTATTATCTCCTTCAGCTTGTGAATAATGTACATGTATATTGCGAAGGAATCGGTATATTTTTCTGGCATTTTCCAATCCAGGAAACATCACATAGAAAGATGATCAGCTTCGGTAAGTTTAGAAAATCAGCTTCAATCTGTAATCCTTCATCAAAAAGTAACCTTCCCCGAGGAGTTTCTTAAAATGTCACCCTCCCCCCTAATCCCCCAGCCCATGAAAGCTCCCTTAGCTGTGATCGAAAAACAAATAGTGATCCATAGGCAGCCACTGCCGCTTTTCGCAGATACGTCTGTTGACGTGGGGCGATTTTCAGTGTTTATTTTGATTATCGGACAATGCATATCTGATACAGCAGTGTGATACTAGACCTTGCGAACGCTGACCAACGCTGACCTGCTATCAATTTCCTGAAACCTAAAACTTCAACAGATTATTTCCCATTTATCCACAAACTACTTCAATGAACTATGTGACCCCATCACTCTTTAATGTGTCTCACTCACTCTGTCCGGGGTGAACTTCTTGGAAGACGAGTAACAATAGCCGGAAGTTGATTGACTGCGGGATATCTACCACACAGCGTTTTCGTCGAATAATCTCTTTTATCAGTTCAATGTACATCCGCTATCGTGGCTATATAAGCACTGGTTCGAATCATCTGTACGTTCACAGTCCACAACCAACAGTCCAGTACACACTGATTCTTGAGTTGGTCTATCACATCTCAGAGGTAAGTGTACAAGTTTTTCAGCCGTTTCTCTTCGTAATCAGGTTCAACTTTTGGGGAAATCATACTGTTGACGTTTAGGCCTACAGTCAATGAAAGATGATAAGCTTAAAACAAGGCGGTTATTATCTTTCGTCGTGTTTACACAGAATACTGCCTTTACAACAAGCGGGCAGGCAAGGGTTGTTTTATGATGATGTTACTGTGGTAACAGGGTTACATATTCACAATTTTGAAAAACATACATTTCCAAGAAAACCTGTTGCAACTCGTAAACCCGTGTTTGGGGTCCGTGTAACTGGTAAAACGCGCAAAGCTGTGAGACGTAGGGCAGGGAACAATATCGAGCTGTTTATTGAAAACATATATTATCTGCACCCACAGTTCAATTCAAACGGGATGTTTCAAGGTAGAGATTGTAATCACCTGTTCCAACATGTCAAATTGATTGAACAAATACAAAAGTCTTGTTGACGGCTAGGGAACTTTGAAAATCAAGACTCGTACGTTTGTCAGTTTTCTGCTAATATTTTCAGATTTTCAATCATATACGACGATATCATCTTCGAATATTTTGCATATTTACCGGTCGTCAGTCCCTGCTCTAAGCCTCCCACGATGAATAGTAGTCGTATAATTGCAAAACAGGAAAACAATAACTACAGTAAACATGGCGAATTACGTCATGTCGTTGAACGTCATGTCGTTGATGTTTACCCTGAGACAGTGTAGAGGAATGGTCTGTTGTTTACTAGATTGTCCAACTTCGAACAAGAGTCCTTCCACAGCTACGCTGTCAGTCCAGGAATAGAGAGCACTTCTTCATTCATTGAATTCGGCTTCACAGATTTGTTGCCGTTCCGTAGCCTGCAACTTTCCTCGGCGATTCCGTGTGGTGGGAAAAACCGCTCGTGAAAGTTGTGGGCTACAGAACTGCAGTTACACAAGAAAGAAGTGCTGTTGAACCTCTGATGGGAAGCTTCGAACGACTGGGACTCGCTGTCCGTAAAGCCGTAGCTTTGCATGGCAGGGCTGTGTGTTACCGGCGTTATACGGCCTCCCACCACCCGTATAACGCCGGTAACACACAGCCCTGCCATGCAGAGCCAGTAAAGCCGCTGCTATCCGCCACTTCTCCTGACTGGCCACTTACCGTGCACACTAAAAGTCCATCATCAACGCCCAGGCCTAAGGAGCTAGTCGTATGCACCATGAGTGTTAGCTGCCTAAGAGCTCGACAATATTCAGTGTAAAGTTTACTTTTAAAAACCATTACTATCATGACTATCGCGCAGTATTGGTTGCCAAATCAAGAAAGAAAGGCCGCCGTCATTCGATGTCAATGCGCCCTCAACAGCCTAGATAATCAATTGCTTTTATCTAACCGCATCCACAGGTTCAAGCATGAAGTTCTTCAGTATCTGCTTGTTTGTGAGCTTCGTTTGCACGCAGTGCCAAGGTGCATCTCTTGGATCGTTTTTCAGTAGTCACTTCGCTTCAGCATCAGGATCATGTGAGGTAAGACCACATACCAGTGTAGTTGAAGTCTTAGGCGGGCGTGTTGTTTGTAGCAAAGCTGTGTGAACATGCGTTGTCCAAACTTTCGGATTTACGTTCCCTCCGGCCGTCTCAGTTATGATATATGCTCAATGTTTTACAAAGGAGAACTCGGAGCTTTTTATGTAATACTAATGATACATATTGATGATTTTGGGGACATTCAAATGCTAAAGCCAATGCAATCACTTCAACACAAGTATATACGATACCAGTTCAAAACAAATCCGTTCATATCAGACAAATGAGGTCAGATGTAGAAGGAAAAAATACCGACGAAACTAGGAAATGAACCCATGCATCTGTTCAGAAAAATATCCTCTACCTATGAATGCAAGACTTAACAAGCCATATACGACTATAGTTCGGATTTTACAATCGACGCGCTAGCTTCACTTTTGACACAAGTATTATTTCAACCTCGCACAGGTGAGTGAATGGGGTCCATGGAGTTCAAGGCCGATCAGTGGTTGCAGCACAGTCACGAGGACACGTACTATCATACGTCAAGGAAGGAACTGCCCAACCGAGCTTTCGCAATCAGAGACGCGATGTAAGTAGAAACACTCATTTCTCGTCAAATATTACAAGTAGCGTGACTACAAAGTTCCGAAGTGTATTATACATGAAAAAGCAAACTCACAACTGTTATCTTTCTGTTCCAATTAAGGTGGCAGGCCCGACGCCTTTGAGACGGCAAGCTCCATCGGTACAAGTTTCCTTGGAAAGTTCTCACCCGAAGCGAGCGAAGGAACATTTGGAACCGCTTCACCGCCACCTGTTGATCTTCTGTTCGTCCTCGACCAAAGCGGCAGCATCGGACAGAACCACTTCACTACCGTTATCAACCACGTTCAGGTATTTGAAAAAGTTTTGTTGTAGTTGGTGGCAATTGTGATGACGATGATGATGATGATGATGGTGGTGGTGGTGGGGATTGTGATTACGCAACAGTTGCAGGAATATCTTTTTTCGAAACACATAAGCTTAATGTCCCTTGATGCGTTCTGCAGTTAGTATTAAGAAGTACAGGCCTCAATTCGTCACTAATTGGTGTAAATACCTTTAACCTGCTCTAGGACCCATCTCAAAAATGATTTAATGAGTTAAGCAATGTCGTGGCAGTAAAGCAGTGCATTTCTTGTTTGTGGTATGAAGACTTGTGCCGAATCAAAAATGGAAAACGTAACAGTAATATTTCCCATTAATTCATAGGAGCTGATTGAACTGTTCCCAGTGCCCATAGCAAAACAACAGACAAGAGTTTCCGCCATTTCCTTTTCGAGCGCGAATCAAATTGATATTGACTTCAATTTCAACGCTTGTAGCAGCAAGGATGACTGCAAGAACTTGGTTGGGCAAATCACTTATGAAGGTGGGTATTGCTTTAGTCACATAAAACACGACTATGCAGGCTTTGTGATGAACAACTATGAGATCCCGAGACGACATTCTGCATTTTACTCTGTCGCTCGAATTATCCTTGTGTCGTTGGGTCAAACAACAGAACGACTGGACACTCTGAAGAAAGCTCATTTGGAGTACAAAAACTACGAAAAATTCAACTGTTTTAATTATTGTATTTTGGCTTTGATTGAACACATTGGCAACCAAAAATAATTAGTAAACCCACTCTGTCATCCCTATCATTTGTATAATGATGATGGTTGTGGTAGTGGTGAAGATGGTGGTGTTGGTGGTGATGATAATGATGACGGCGATGATGATGATGATGATGATGATGGTGGTGATGATAGTGGTGGTTAGTGGTGGTTATTTATTTATTCATTGTTTTTCATTTATTTATTTATTTATCTAATTAATTTATCTAATTATTTTTATTAGGTGGCTTAACACATACCACCAAAGCTTTGGACAAAGCGCGCAACGAGGCGTTCACCACACTTCACGGATCACGTTCCCACGCCCACAAGGTGCTCTTTCTCATCACTGATGGACACTCTAACGGTGGTGGCAACATTGTCGCAGCTGCTGACGCCCTCAAAGGTTCGAGTACAAGTAAGTGCAAAATCTTGCAAGTATATTCGCGTGTAGGGAACTGAGAAAGGTTACTTGCCGTGAACACTGGCATAAGAAAACCAGTTAATGATTATATTGTTGACACAATGTCGCTATGACGTCACATATTGTCCAAGAAGCATCTCTCTCTCTCTCTCTCTCTCTCTCTCTCACACTCTCTCTCTCTCTCTCTCTCTCTCTCTCTCTCTCTCTCTCTCTCTAAATGAACATCGCTGTCACTCCATAAACACCGACCATATTAAAATGCATGCAGTTTACATGAGCTCTGTGTGTTGTGCTTTTCTTGTGGCAGTTTCCAACTCTGCACGCTAAAGTTTACTGTCATTCAGAAATGTAAACTTCATAGGCTAGAGTAAGTAAATTCTTTGTTTTGCGTCCACTTACAATTCCGAGAGGTAGACAAGCAAGTGATTGAAAAGCATACAAAATGCCATTATTTGACAGCTTCTAATGCGAGCTGCTTATCTTTGTAACTTTATGCTTTCAAAGGTTACAATTTTACTTCAACACATGGTTCGATGGTTCTAGTATTTGCAGTAGTGATGGCTTTATTTTGCAAAAAATATCGTCAACAATGGGAAATTCTGCAAGAAAAATTATTTTTCCCTAAAAAACTCCATGAACCAACACGCGCGCGTACTCAAAAAAGGAAACTGCTTACTCTGGCTTTGTTAAGTTTTTGAACGGATGTGTTGTAAATCGACAGATCTGTTGAACATGTCTTCATTTTTATGCTACTATTAGGAGCTGAAATTTATTGCCTGGGAGTGACAGAGAACATCAACGAGGATGAACTCAAAAGCATCGTTTCAGAACCAATCCCTGATCATCTATTCTATTACGACAGCTTTAGCTCCATGAGCAGTGGCTCACGCTACTTACACAACATCTTCCGCAGTGCCTCAGGCGCGGGTGACGTCGACGGTGGCGGCTTTTTCGGGATTGGATCCCTTCCACACGTGAAGGATAAACAGCCAATTTCTATCGGCGGCAGTGTGCTTGCAAGACGTTTCTAAACGGAAGACTCTCAATGTACATGCACTCATAGCGCGGACATGTGTGTGATCAACCGGCAATCTTGAAACGGACAAATTGACACGAATTGACACGTCAGTGAAAGGTACACTGTGTCTGCATGACGTCATCCATGCCAGTGATGACTGAGAAAATCGGACTTGTACTTCCCCGGCTCGTGAAATCTTTGTTGCTTAGCAACGTGACATTTTATAGGGAGATGTAAAGATGACTTTTGATAAATGACAGAGTTAATTTTTAAGCATACATTGTAATATACTATGTGTAACTAGTGCAGCTGTGTCGCTAGGAACATGGTAAACATTTAAGGGTTTTCAGACACCTAATTTTATTAATCTGTCGTTAATATTTTTTTCAAAATTAGTGGTATCTACCCTTTTTTGACTAACTTTTCTTTCGCAATGTGTACAAACATTTCAAAATATGTGATCTAACATGTTGAAATATTTCATTTGTGCGGAAGTACAGATGTATATATTTTTTAAATCTTAACGACAAAAAACTTGTGATTTTGCATATATTTACTATCCTTTGTCTTTGTTCAATGATGTACATTATACATTTCCACATGTACTGTGTTACTAAAACATAAATAAACACTTGATTTGAACATCTAATAAGTGTAAAAGATACTCGTATTTTACTCAAAGTCTCAATAATTATAGTACCTGTAATTTTTGTTCATTATTGTGTTCTGTTAATGAACAAAGGGTTCCTGATTTGCTCTGTAGAACATGTTAAATCATTCTCGCGAGCCAGAGCATAAATTCCGCTCCGCTGAGTCTTTGCGGGTACGCACCAAGCTGTTGCCGCAAACTGGCACGTGTTTACGACGATGATGTTAAATATCCTTTTTGCAAAAATTATCTGTACATTGACATTTTGCTGTATGCATCGCTGTTGCTCACAATTGAAGTTCGTTCCTGACAGGGAATTATTTGTCAACAATAGCATTGTACGTCTCATTTGTACAAGCTGTGCTGACATGCGCAGTACTTGGTATTTTAACACTTGGTAGGGAATACGAAGAACAAAGAACAAGGCTACTGAAATATTCAAAACCTCACAGTTACTTTGGCTCTGGAAGCGAGAGATTATAGCATGAAGGCAAATAAAAAATGGATGTTTGCTGACACTGTAGAATGTATTTGCTTTATCATTCGATATCAATAATCAAAAGATTAGATCTACAACTTCTCAGTTTAAAACTTAACGGGGTGAATTCATGGAGTGCTTCGATTTTACTAAACCCTGGAGGTCCGTCTTGATACTCTGCAGCGTGCTCGTCGGCACCAAATAAACAAAATATCGACAACCTATTTGAAATGTACATCTGTCTTATGTACTCTTTCAAGCTTCTGGCCCACTGCTCGTTCCAGGTCTCTAGTTTACCAAGGCTGACCGAATTTTCGTCATCTCAGTCGGCACGTGTGTGTTAAGTTGCTTTAAGTCTGTATGTATGGACCCGTCCGTCTGCGCAAAAACGTTTTCCCAGTGACATTTAGAATCTTAGAATACAATGCGTGCCACCTTCTTTAGAAATCTAACTGCGAGTCAATCGATTTGTTTGTTTTGTGAAAACACTTTCTAAAATTATTGAATGGATAAAGTTTCATACACTTGAAATTCACATTACACTAAAATTTGGGACATTACACTAGACCAAATCATGTTCGGGTACTTCGTTTGTTTTGTGAAAACACTTTCTAAAATTATTGAATGGATAAAGTTTCATACACTTGAAATTCACATTACACTAAAATTTGGGACATTACACTAGACCAAATCATGTTCGGGTACTTCGTTATTGCAAACCTTAACCAGGGTCTCGCAGCACTTGTGCATAACTGAATCCTTGAGTCTAATATGTTAATGCTTAGTCTGCTGTTATTATTTCATGTGATATATGAAGTTAAGATAGTTCGTACATCGAAAATGAATTGGCCCATTAAACTTTCACTCAAACTTTGCTCAAGCAAACTTTAAACCATTGCCCTTGGAAGTAAAGAATAAAAACCGGGGTCACCGTGCAAATTTGGTACTAGAGAAACACATTATCAAATTTTTACCGATATTTGAAATTCAAAATGGCCGCCAACCCTGTTATATGTTATCTTTATGGGGAAATAAAATTCCCGATTCTCTCAAAACTAAGCCGATGAAAACTTTAGTTACTATATAGGCTTTAAAATGAGCCTCTACAAGCTATAGGCCAAAAGAATATTGTAAAAGTTTGAGTCTGAATATCTGTCCCCGAGGCGCATTCTACCTTGTGAGATGGTTAACAGGACAAGATGCTGAAATATAAGTTGGCAGTGTTTCCATCCTGTGGGTACGAAAATTCATGTTTCACAGTTGATGAAAGTTTCTCCCGTGTAGCCAGCAGGAGTGGTGGGAGATAGCCCTGTCAGGAAAAACCGAATAACATTACATATTATCTGTCAAAATTTATTTTTAAAATATAAATAAATATAAATAAATGATTTAAGAAGGTAAATTATGCTTTAAACAAACATTTCGCTACATAAAACCAATACTTTCCGATCAAAATTGAAACTTGTATCAGTGTCACATTAGACGACTTCATTAATTGGCGTGAATTTGATCTGCATTGGTTTTCTTTTCAAACTTAATTTATGCGGTCGTCTAACATTATGTCACATTTCATGTAACATAACACTGGTATACGTTTCGAGTTTGCCGCTCTATACAACTAATATGAATATTTCTCAGCACATTATCGCTAAATGAGCGGGGCTGTCGTCTATTATGAATGAAGTAGTTATTTTAGTAACGGAATTTGGTACTACATACTGAGGAATACACTCATATTTCGTATTTGTCGATCCTTTCACACTACTGACCGGGAAAACGGTAAGCTGCTCTGAAAGAGCTGTCTGGTTGGACGATGAAGCTGCTGCAAATTTATTTATTAGGGGCCCAAGCCTACCGGCTGGGCCCCTATTGGTTTTTATAGGAGTTCAATATTCTTCTTCTTTTCGTTCTTCCGCTCTTTTTTTCCGCTCTTTTTTTGGCGACCTAGAACTCAAACACCGCTTACCGCAAACTTCTAAAACTTGCAGGGCTAATAGGTATCTATGAGATCTCGTGCACCTGGGTATACAAATTTCGATTGGTCACGTGACCTGGCGGCCATATTGGATTTCGAAAAATACCGATTTAATTTTAAAAATCTTCTTCTCCAGAACAAACATACAGATTTAGCTGAAATTTTACTCATGTCATCCTTAGAGTGATCTCTTTCAAGTTTGCGAAAGACGTTTGGATCGGTCACGTGATTTGGCCGCCATCTTGGATTTTACGAAAATCGCAATTTAATCATTAAAAATCTTCTTCTCCAGAACAAACACACCGATTTAACTGAAATTTTACTCATGTCATCCTTAGAGTGATCTCTTTCAAGTTTGCGAAAGACGTTTGGATCGGTCACGTGATTTGGCCGCCATCTTGGATTTTACGAAAATCGCAATTTAATCATTAAAAATCTTCTTCTCCAGAACAAACACACCGATTTAACTGAATTTTACTCATGTCATCCTTAGAGTGATCTCTTTCAAGTTTGCGAAAGACGTTTGGATCGGTCACGTGATTTGGCCGCCATCTTGGATTTTACGAAAATCGCAATTTAATCATTAAAAATCTTCTTCTCCAGAACAAACACACCGATTTAACTGAAATTTTACTCATGTCATCCTTAGAGTGATCTCTTTCAAGTTTGCGAAAGACGTTTGGATCGGTCACATGATTTGGCCGCCATCTTGGATTTTACGAAAATCGCAATTTAATCATTAAAAATCTTCTTCTCCAGAACAAACACACCGATTTAACTGAAATTTTACTCATGTCGTCCTTACAGTGATCTGTTTCAAGTTTGCGAAAGACATTTGGATTGGTCACATGATTTGGCCGCCATCTTGGATTTTACGAAAATCGCAATTTAATTATTAAAAATCTTCTTCTCCAGAACAAACACACCGATTTAACTGAAATTTTACTCATGTCATCCTTAGAGTGATCTCTTTTAAGTTTGCGAAAGACATTTGGATGGGTCACATGATTTGGCAGCCACATTGGATTTTCGAAAAATCGCAATTTAATCATTCAAAAACTTCTTCTCCAGAACTAACACCAAAATCTTTTCGCAAACTTTATAGGCCATACTACTAGATGCTATATAATAAATTTCAAGGAAATTAACCAGGCAGTTTTTGAGAAGAAAATTTTTAAAGTATTATTTTTCTGATTTTTCAATGACCTTTGACCTCCCCTATACCTCTGCAACTAAGCTATACAACTGGCATATTCTGGCCTATGTAAGAGTCATATCTAATTCTGGGCAATCTAATAGAGCAAGAGGTCAGATTTTTGGTATATAGGGATAACTACGAAAAACAATTTTTTTAAACAAAATGTCACATGACTTTGATGACCTTTGACCTCAAATATACATATACGTCCATAACTTAGGAACCACAAGTGCTACATCCTTCATATTTGGTAGGATGGGAGACCTTATGGTGCCATATCCGATACCTCATTAAATATGCACATATCTAATTCTGGGCAAGCCAATAGAGCTAAAGGTCTGATTTTTGGTATATAGGCATAACTTAGCAATACAATTTTTTGACAAATGTCATGTGACCTCGATGACCTTTGACCTTAAATATGAGTATATGTCCATAACTCAGTAACCACAAGTGCTACAGCTTTCATATTTGGTATGATGGGAGACCTTATGACACCACATCCTTTACCTCATTAAATATGCACATATCTAATATTGGCAAGCCAATAGAGCTAGAGGTATGATTTTTGGTATCTAGGCATAACTTAGCAATACAATTTTTTTGACAAAATATCACGTGACCTCGATGACCTTTGACCTTGAATATACGTATATGTCCATAACTCAGTAACCACAAGTGCTACACCCTTCATATTTGGTATTTTGGGAGACCTTATGACACCACATCCTGTTCCTCATTAATTATGCGCATATCTAATTCTTAGCCAGCCAATAGAGCTAGAGGTCTGATTTTTGGTATATAGGGAAAACTTAGCATTACAATTTTTTTGACAAAATGTCATGTGACCTCGATGACCTTTGACCTTAAATATGAGTATATGTCCATAACTGAGTAACCACAAGTGCTACAGCATTCATATCTGGTAAGATGGGAGACCTTATGACACCACATCCTGTACCTCATTAATTATGCGCATATCTAATTCTGAGCCAGCCAATAGAGCTGGAGGTCTGATTTTTGGTATATAGGGATACCTTAGCAATACATTTTTTTGACAAATGTCACGTGACCTTCATGACCTTTGACCTTGAATATACGTATATGTCCATAACTCAGTAACCACAAGTGCCCCACCCTTCATATTTGGTATAATGGGAGACCTTACAGTGATCTCTTCCAAGTTTGCAAAAGATATTTGGATTGGTCATGTAATTTCAAAAATTTTCTTCTCCAGAACCAACACATCGATTGAGCTAGGTATCTATGAGATCTCGTGCACCTGGGTATACAAATTTCGATTGGTCACGTGACCTGGCGGCCATATTGGATTTTCGAAAAATACCGATTTAATTTAAAAATCTTCTTCTCCAGAACCAACATACAGATTTAGCTGAAATTTTACTCATGTCATCCTTAGAGTGATCTCTTTCAAGTTTGCGAAAGACGTTTGGATCGGTCACGTGATTTGGCCGCCATCTTGGATTTTACGAAAATCGCAATTTAATCATTAAAAATCTTCTTCTCCAGAACAAACACACCGATTTAACTGAAATTTTACTCATGTCATCCTTAGAGTGATCTCTTTCAAGTTTGCGAAAGACGTTTGGATCGGTCACGTGATTTGGCCGCCATCTTGGATTTTACGAAAATCGCAATTTAATCATTAAAAATCTTCTTCTCCAGAACAAACACACCGATTTAACTGAAATTTTACTCATGTCGTCCTTACAGTGATCTGTTTCAAGTTTGCGAAAGACATTTGGATTGGTCACATGATTTGGCCGCCATCTTGGATTTTACGAAAATCGCAATTTAATTATTAAAATCTTCTTCTCCAGAACAAACACACCGATTTAACTGAAATTTTACTCATGTCATCCTTAGAGTGATCTCTTTTAAGTTTGCGAAAGACATTTGGATGGGTCACATGATTTGGCAGCCACATTGGATTTTCGAAAAATCGCAATTTAATCATTCAAAAACTTCTTCTCCAGAACTAACACCAAAATCTTTTCGCAAACTTTATAGGCCATACTACTAGATGTTATATAATAAATTTCAAGGAAATTAACCAGGCAGTTTTTGAGAAGAAAATTTTTAAAGTATTATTTTTCTGATTTTTCAATGACCTTTGACCTCCCCTATACCTCTGCAACTAAGCTATACAACTGGCATATTCTGGCCTATGTAAGAGTCATATCTAATTCTGGGCAATCTAATAGAGCAAGAGGTCAGATTTTGGTATATAGGGATAACTACGAAAAACAATTTTTTTAACAAAATGTCACATGACTTTGATGACCTTTGACCTCAAATATACATATACGTCCATAACTTAGGAACCACAAGTGCTACATCCTTCATATTTGGTAGGATGGGAGACCTTATGGTGCCATATCCGATACCTCATTAAATATGCACATATCTAATTCTGGGCAAGCCAATAGAGCTAAAGGTCTGATTTTTGGTATATAGGCATAACTTAGCAATACAATTTTTTTGACAAAATGTCATGTGACCTCGATGACCTTTGACCTTAAATATGAGTATATGTCCATAACTCAGTAACCACAAGTGCTACAGCTTTCATATTTGGTATGATGGGAGACCTTATGACACCACATCCTTTACCTCATTAAATATGCACATATCTAATTTTTGGCAAGCCAATAGAGCTAGAGGTATGATTTTTGGTATCTAGGCATAACTTAGCAATACAATTTTTTTGACAAAATATCACGTGACCTCGATGACCTTTGACCTTGAATATACGTATATGTCCATAACTCAGTAACCACAAGTGCTACACCCTTCCTATTTGGTATTTTGGGAGACCTTATGACACCACGTCCTGTTCCTCATTAATTATGCGCATATCTAATTCTTAGCCAGCCAATAGAGCTAGAGGTCTGATTTTTGGTATATAGGGAAAACTTAGCATTACAATTTTTTTGACAAAATGTCATGTGACCTCGATGACCTTTGACCTTAAATATGAGTATATGTCCATAACTGAGTAACCACAAGTGCTACAGCATTCATATCTGGTAAGATGGGAGACCTTATGACACCACATCCTGTACCTCATTAATTATGCGCATATCTAATTCTGAGCCAGCCAATAGAGCTGGAGGTCTGATTTTTGGTATATAGGGATACCTTAGCAATACAATTTTTTTGACAAAATGTCACGTGACCTTCATGACCTTTGACCTTGAATATACGTATATGTCAATAACTCAGTAACCACAAATGCCCCACCCTTCATATTTGGTATAATGGGAGACCTTACAGTGATCTCTTCCAAGTTTGCAAAAGATATTTGGATTGGTCATGTAATTTCAAAAATTTTCTTCTCCAGAACCAACACATCGATTGAGCTGTAATTGTACTCCTGTCATCCTTAGAGTGATCTCTTTAAAGTTTGCAGAAGACACTTGGATAGATCATGTGGTTTGGCCGCCATTTTGGATTTTGGGAAATACCCAATCCTGGTTTTATGCTATACAAAACCTCTCACAGCCAAAGTTTAATTTAAAATTTTTGAACGATCCTTAAATTTATATTTCTCAACTGTTCACTTATACACATTTGCAAACTGCTACCACATGCAACCTTGAAAATACTTCTCTCACCAACATGCACAAATCTGATTTTTTAGAATACTGTAAATACCACACGTTTACTTCCATAACGCAATCCATATTATAAGTCTATGATTCATATATCAAGTTCAGTGTATGAGATAATAGAACAGGGACTGTTTCGGACGATCCTTGATGAGAGTAAGTCACTGCTTGTAAAGTATGCATTAAGTACATAGCAGGAGAAACGATTGGATGTCAACTGATTGAGCCTTGACTAACGATGACATTTTCACTTCATATATTAAACTTGGCGGACAGCCATATTATTAAGACTTGCAAGAATACTAACAGCACAAACTTTATTACATAAATGAGTAAAAGTTCTTTAATACCAACAGAAGTATTAAATATACCATTTTATTAACAATTAATTCTACTTGAAGATTCATATTACCGTACTAATAAAAAGTACAAAACAGATGACATAAACTCTTCCTCACAGTAGACAATCATTGAGTAGCTAATAATAAACAAGACTGCAGAAAGTCATATTGCACTGTTCCAATGGCTGTAACAATTCTGACCATGAATGTTATCTCTTAAGTCAGTTCCTGTATAAGCAATGAACTACACCAAGCAACAGTATACAACAAAATTTTGAACAGTTCATGACATAAATGCACGAGAGATGTGAGTGCATATCTGATGTGATGTGGTCAAAACCCTTTGGTATACCGTTGCTGGATGTGATTTATTACTAATATACTATAACAGTATATTGAAACTCTGGCATGGAATGTCAAAAATGATTTCTACTTTTGTTGAAAGCCTGCAAATGTGCCAACTGTGTTATATCATGAATATACCAGTTCTTTCTATGTGTTGACTAATAAGATAGCTGCATTTGTGCCATCAATATACTTGTATGGTATAACTTGATATATAATATCGCCATGGTATTCAGCCTTTGGAAACTGTACAAAAGCACACACTTAGTATCAAGTCACACAGCCTGTTTGAACTCATCAAAACATTATGTGGCATCATCTTCCTGTAGCTTTAGCCATGCTCTAGATAGTCTTGCTTTCCAGACTTTGTTTGCTGCATTGATGCAATTAAACAATAAACAGAAAGTGCACCATTGGCAGAACCGGGGTGGCTGTCAAGTTGAAAAGCAAAGCAACTGATGGTGTGGAGACAACCAATTCATCTCACTGTGATAATGTGAACTGGGCAGGCATAGCACAATATTCAAATACTATACATCACTGTGCCCAGGTTGAATATTCATTTATAACTAAAGCCAAAGAAATGTACATGTCAGGTTGACTCCAGCAGCATAAGTCATGCGACATTGTGATTTCATATCAGTTACAGCCTACATGTACTTGTTAAGACTACCATCAAAGTTGAAGCCTTCCTTGAAGATATACATAGACCATAAAGCATGGTTATATATCATAACTTGACAAAAAACTGCGAAACATATAATAAACATCAACTCTCAACAGAAAATTGACTTTGTTTTGAACTGTCGTGATCCTTTGAAGTACATGTTCACAAAATACATGTGACTCTGCCATAGCACATTTACAAAACTTACATCATCAGTTCTGTTGCTGAAGTTTTAAAATTCCTGGAACCTTGGATGGTTTCAGACTTTCACAACAAACACTACAGAACATAAAGAGTCATTGATAATCCAATATCATGTGACAAAACTGTTACAATGCTCTACAAAAATGACGTCTTTCAAAGGCAACACACATCACATAACTGACACCAGGCTAAGATGTGCACCACTTGAAAGACGCACTATAAACCAGCTGTGTTTAAAGAAGCAATACCCAAGTGACCATAGAATGTACTTAATTGATGAACATTCTGCAAATTATTTCATGATAGGGTGTAGTATGTCACAGTTTCCTGATCTCCTTATATTGAAGCAGTGACTGACACTTATAACATCAAGTGGCAGTTTCCATCTCATGTTCTGTTTCACTGTCATATAGCATCGACCTTCTACTGTAGTCACACTGGATGTGATGTTGTAATTCTTCTTTATATGTATCGTACCAGAACTTTCCACAACCGGCCAACAAGTTTTTCCTCACAATTAAAAGGCAATTACTTCAATGTGCTTGTCTCTCAGACACTTTAACAACAGTTTTTCTCAGCAACAATCAATTGCTTTATTCAATCTTGCTGTACAGCTCCATTTATTAGTTGAACTAGCTATGGTGCTTGTCCAGTGTGAGCAATCTTCCAGTGTGTGAATAACTTTAGGGAATCCCTGGAAGTCTTCATATATGATTGATACATCACTTATTTTGTTACAGTAACTTGTTTCAGTTGTGATGAGTTTCTTGACACTGTGAGGTTTTTCTAGTTCTCTGTTGTTGTTGCAAGCACCTTGTCATGAATATGGAAAATGGTTTTGTTAATTGTCTCAATTGTCTCTCTATTACATTGGTGGGTATAAGTATCCTAAGATATGATATTGGTAGTCTCCACACCTCGCTGCTTTGCAACTCGCTCTTGTCAAAATGAATCTTGATGCTAAAGTCACACTCCAAACTGCTTGCAGTACACTTTGCTATGATATTATGTCAAAGCAATGCTGCCAAAGTCTGCAAGGCAAGACGATGCTCTAGCCAGTTGCAACATGTACAAATATTAACACTGGTACACATTTTTCTCATTAAAGGAAGTTTAACATTTGTAATCACATTGATAGCATGCTTTGACAGCTATGACAATCATTATGTAAGATGCTCATGCTTCTCAAATAGCTTCTTTGAAAAATACAACAACTTGTCTCAGCATGTTCATGAGTTTTGCTTCATCTTTTTACACAGGTTTGGCAGACATATATCAGCTACCACTTGCAATGTGGGCTTGTAAACATACCCTATTAAGTTTCTCTGCAAACTACAGGATATAGTCTTTAAAATTAAATAATAAACATAAATAAATAAATAACTAAGTAATTCTACAATCAACAATGCAAAAGAATATTGTAAACTTAGAACTTTCATAAAGTATGTACAGGTATCGTTAAGTAATACAGGGCTTTCAGGTCAATTACATAAAATCACATAACAAATGTAATATATTGGCATTCACATATTAGAATTCTCAAGTCAGCCATAGCCATATCTGAAAATGTAATTTTATTATCATAGTGCTTAACCTATAGAAAAGAAGGTGGTCAGTTTCAATCAACTGGGGATGACAAGACTTTCCATATAATATTTCTGCAATTATCCACCACATTTTATTACCAAGTAAGCTGTAACCTCCCTCAGCCTAACAATTTGTTATCTTTTCTCTGATAATTTTTTGAAGATTCCAGTCTGATGCAAACTGACCACCCCATACATTACATACTTTATGAATGTCCAATAAAAAAAAGTAAAAAAAAAATTCAGTAAATAAATAAAAAAATGGGAGGCCGTCTCACTTCCCCCTCCCAAAGCTCCCGCTGCAGAGAGCTTGCTGATTTAGACAGGCAAAACTTAAATGATTTGAATCCTAATAGCTTCATGACAACTGAAATATCTTGGTATAACTTCAACCTTCACACTGTCAATGTCTTTGACATAAACATGGTCAATCAATGTGCCAAGTTCTGTTGTTTCTTGATACACATATTGCTTGAAACCATACTCTTCCATAAAAGTGACTGTTGACTTTGAATCAAATATATTTTCATTAAAATCACCCATTATTATTGTACCTCCTTTATATTTCTCCATTTCTTTTATCAAAACGACTAAAAATTTTCTGAATGTATGTGCAATATATGATGCTGGTCTGTATACAATGGCCACTTTCACATTTTCATCTTTCAAACAAAATGTTATACATTCTAAATTACAGATACTTGGATGCAAAATTTCACAACAACTTGATGTTTTCCAATACACTCCAACACCACCATGGCACTGACACTGCAAACTGGCAGTATTCTTGATGTAATGGTTATAAGATTTACTTCTTGGTTGATGATTAAATGTAAACTCATCTAATCCAACATCAAATTCCTGCTGATCCTGACACAACCATGTTTCTGTCAAACAAATACAGTCAGACTCCATAAACAGACTATCATTACGAATATCTTAAACATGACTACACAGCCCTTGTATGTTATGCAGTATCAAGGAGAAAGAAAAACCTTCTTCAGATGTTAAACATGACTCACTGAGAGTCAAAGTCAGAGTCACACAAGTTCAACAGACATCATTTCCAGTATTTCGTGTACAAGAACTCATACATTAGCTACCACTTGCAATGTGGACTTGTAAACACACCTTATTAAATTTCTTTGCTTACTATAGGATATAGCTCTTAAAATTAAATAATAAATATAAATAAATAACTAAATAACTCTACAGCCAACAATGCAAAAGAATATTGCAAACTTGGAACATTCATAAAGTATGTACATGTATTGTTAAGTAATACAGGGCTCTAAATTACTGGCTATACAGGCCACCACTTTTCCAGTTTGGGCCAGCTATTTCAACATCAGTAGTCTTTTCCGTTTTGAATCATCTATTTCAAGAAGCAGTCGTTCAATTTGGAGCAGTAGAATGTCTACCTTTTTGACGGCACACATACTACAGACAAAATCTGTTTTCATTGTATGCAGGTCATTGTGAAAAGATCAATGGCTTGTGGACTCGGACACTCCCATGTCTCACTCATTAAGAGTAATACAGTCAAACTCATTTTTCATATATCAATGCAGTAGGTGATCTATAGAAGTTCATCCAGAATGTACAGTGGCTGCATTGCAACAAAACTATTGTGAATATACAACAGTTTTGCATCATCAATTATTAGTGACTAATCTTTGTCAACATTGATTGTAATAAAATAAACATTAGAGTACTATACTGCAGCAACCACAATACTTTCTCACTATAGATCACCTAAATAAATTTGTTAGCGTTAAACCAGTTGAAACTGAATTTCCTTGCATTAAAATGATTATTGGACCAGTTTCATGTCATATTCAAACAAAATCTCCTTTGTAGTCCAGTTACATCTAGTCTTATGGAACATCAGCCAGGTCAAGAAGTTTCTGTATTTCATTAGAGTATCTATAGCAACTAATGGCAACATCTAAATGAAAGCATTTCTTTTAGGTCCAATATATAAAAATCACATAACAAATACAATATTTGCATGCACTTATTTCAATTCTTAAGTCAGTCATAGCCATATCTCTTAACTTCATTTTTCATCATAGTCCTTAACTTATATATGTAGGAAGGAGGTCAGTTTCCATCTACGGGGATGAAAATACTTTCTATAACATATTTCTTAAATTATCCTCCACATTGTATTACCAAATAAGCTGTAACCTCCCTAACCCTAACAATTTTTTTTCTGATGTTTTTTAAGATTCCCCTGTCTGATGCAAAGTGACCACCCCATACATTACATACTTTATGAATGTCCTAAAAAATAAATAAAATAAATAAATAAATAAACAAATATATCAATGAAATAAAATATAAATAAAATAAATAAAAAAATAAATAAAAAAATTGGGAGGCCGTCTAGCACCAAACTCCCAAAGCTCCCGCTGCAGAGAGCTTGCTCATTGGGACGGCAACAATTCAACAAATTTGAATCCTAACAGCTTCATGAAAACTGAAATATCTTGGTATAACTTCAACTTTTACACTGTCAATACCTTTCACATAAACGTGGTCAATCAATGTGCCAAGTTCTGTGGTTTCTTGATAGACATATTGCTTGAAGCCATGTTCTTCCATTAAAGCAACTGTTGATCTTGAAACAATATAAGTTTTCATTAAAATCACCCATTATTATTGTATGTTTATATTTGTCCATTTCTTTTATCAAAAGTACTAAGAATTTTCTAAATGTAGGGGCACTATATGATGCTGGTCTGTATACAATGGCCACTTTCACATTTACATCTTTCAAACAAAATGTTTACATTCCAAATTAGAGAACCTGGATGCAAAATTTCACATGACATTGATGTTTTCCAATAAACTCCAACACCACCATGGCACTGCGAGTGCAAGCTTGCAGTATTCTTGTTATATTGGTCATATGATTTACTTCTTGGTTGATGATTAAATGTAAACTCATCTAATTCCAGATCAAAGTGCTGTTGATCATCAGGTAACCATGTTTCTGTCAAACAAATACAGTCAGACTCCATAAATAGACTATCATTACGAATATCTTCAATATGTGAGCACAGCCCTTGTATGTTATGCAATATCAAGGAGCAGGAAAAACGTTCCTCAAATGTTAAATCTGGCTCACTGAGAAATGGTGGCATTTCAGCAATGGCATTTGTAATTTTTTCATTACAATATATTGAAGATGGTTGGAAATCTTCAATGACAAGTCCATCCAATGATGTCACTCTACTTAAAGCTACATAAGCTTGTCCAGCTGCAAACATTTTTTTCAAGTTGACAACTGTTTTTTCTTTTGTCACTCCCTGGATTTTATGGACAGTGCACGCCCAGGCTAGTCTCACTGGGAATTGTTTCCTAATTCCGCCGTTGTGTGCGACAGTAACTTCATGTGGTTCAATAGGGGTGCTATTTTCTTCCATATCTGATGGTATCACTTTTTTTCTACGTAAATTTACACCAACTTTTGCATCATCGAATACAACAAACACTGTTGATGGAAAGCGTTGACTAGTGGTAAATGTAATGTGAGACACAGTTCCAAAGACACCATTTACTAGTCCATCAGATATGTCGATATTGTGGGTCAGTTGCACTCGGGCACCAATGGCAATTGTAAGAGTCTTTGCCAAATCCTTTCTGTATACTTTGGCATGATGTCCATCTATTTTTTCCATTTTCCCACTTGTAGCATTTCTACTGTAATCTTCAGCCTCAATGCACACAGGATCTGTACACAAAGAATGAAGCATTGTAACATTGCAATTATTCACTTCAGCATTTGTACCAAATATGTGAATAGCGTGAGATTTCTCACCAGTTACACGGCTTTGCAGCATCTCAAAATCCTTTGGTTTCAATTCCTCACTTTTCTTTTTAACCCTCAATCGATTCAGTGTCTCTGCAAATTCATACTCTTTCTGTCTCATAATTTCTGTCAATTCTACAATGCGGAAGTTATCTGTCCATAAACTAACTGCTTCATTGTCAATACACAATGGATTGCCTTTTACAGGAGGGAGTTGATAAAAATCACCTACTCCCATAACACATACATTTCCAAATGCAGTGGAATCACAAGTTTGTTTAATTTGCTTTAATCTTCCATGAACATAATGCAACAATTTGCGGTCTACCATTGAAATTTCATCGATGATTAACATTTGAAGATTTTCCAATTTACTACGAAGAGTGTTTATCTTTTCTTCACGCAGAGGCAGATATGGCAACTTTGAATCTACAGCAATTGAGAATGCACTGTGTAAAGTTGTGCCTCCAATATTAAACGCTGCAACACCTGTGGGTGCAGTTAATAGTACAGAAACATCGTCAGGTTTTGGCAATATACGTGCCAGTATTCGTGTTGCTTCATAATAAATTGTTTTGATTAAATGGCTTTTGCCAGTGCCAGCACCACCGCTAACAAATACATTAAATGCCTTTGGATTCTTGCCATTGCTTTTGTCTAAACACCATTTCCTAACTTTGTAAAACACATCAGATTGTTTCCTGTTCAATGATCGTAGCATTGCTTCAACCTTTACTCTTGGTAGTGAAGATGTGGAAACTTGTACATGACAATCACCACGTGGTTTTTGCACTAAATCAGGAATATCTGCCTCATCACAATCATCATTATCAAGGCACTTTCTACGTGATTCAAGACATTCCATTCTTTCTAATTCACTTTCTGGACATATTTCAGCCCATGCATCCTCTAATGGACCATTCATATCCAACAATTCTTCAGCCACATCAATGGCATCAGTATCTTTCTCAAATAAAGCTTTGTTGCTATCTACTATCACTTTCACCTTTTCCAAACAGCCACCTTGAAATTTCACTGCACCAGTACGATAGAAATCTTCATACTTTTCAAAAGTCTTAGGTTTCAGTTGAGATTCAACATGATAGGGCAGGAAAAGTTGCAGGATGCTTTGAAAGTACTTCTCAGGATATTTTGTTTCTGAAAATCTTGGGTATCTAATTACAGCTGGTTCAGTTCTAGATCTCTTTTGCATGTATCCTGCACCATTTTGCAACTTCACAACAGGCATCTTATGTTTCCTACTTTTTACATTGGAGATTTCTGTACTTGAAACAATTCTATATTCTGAACAAAAACTGGCAAGACACATGTCATTGAACACTTTTTTGTTTGGTCTGTTTTTATATCTATCAACAATACTTGTCATCCAGATTGATTCTTCATCAATTTGTTCTGCTTTCAATTTTTTCTGTATTGTACTGAAGGGTAAGCTCATTTTGATAGGATTTTCTCCTACAGCAATAAACTGAACTTTCCGTGAGCATTGTTTTAGTTTCAATCCACAAACTCTATATACAGCCTCCTGAGCACTTACTTCTCTATTGTGCAGATATACACTACCCAATTGTTTCAAGGCAGATTTTGCATCCAAATTGCCCTCTTTAGTAGCCTCTCTTTGAGCATGTTCCAACAGTAAACCCATTTCTCTTTCGGCTTTTGAGATGTATGAAACAATATACACAACACAGGCATAGGCATCTACAACAAACTGGATATCCATATTTGCATTCCAGCAACGAAGGAGATTAGCATTGTACTGATTGACCCAGAGGTCATTCGGCTTACGTTTTAAAACTAAACTTGTCTTCTTTGAACGAAGCGCATATGCTTTCTCAAACACATCCTGCGATATTCCAACTGCATTAAATAATGCATCCACACATTGAAATTCCTTCTTCTCGTCAGAGACAAATGCCCAAACTCTTTCTAAGATTTTTGTAGCGATCATCTTGCCAATTGCTGTATCGTCTAGCTCTACCTGTGGCACTTCAATTCCAAATTCATTGGCCAGATTTGGTACAACATTATCAGTCTCTGACTTTTCATCACCATCTTTATTTTCACTATCTACACTGTCACCTGGGCGACATATGAATGTCTCCTTGGAAGGAGGTCTTGGGAAGTTAAATCTACATGCAGTACCCTTTTTCATGCATGATTTTGAGTGCCTTTTGCTGTGTGTCTGAACTGTCTTTACAATCTCATGCAATTCCTCATCCTCATCCACAGATGGCATGTCACATGTTACATATTTGTCAACAAATCCAACAACATCTTCATCACAATCTTTGTTGACTTTTGGAGCATTTTCAACCCAAAATAAACAGTGTGTGTGTGGTGAACCACGCTGTTGAAACTCTACTCGATAAAAAAAATCTTTAATCTTTCCAATAGGGTTTGCTGGTGACTTTATGACTTCATTTAGAAAACAATTAAATCTGTGATCGAACATTCGTGCTGCAGTTACAGGATTTGCCCTCAAAATAGCACATTTCTCAGACCAGTCAAGATCACTAGCATTACGTGTATCATCTTGCTCACGAAGTATTGTTTCAACTACTTCTGTCCACCTTAGGTCGGCAGCAGAAAACGAACAAAACCATGTCGGTATACCCAACTGTCTTATCATTGCAAACAAGTCTTTCTGTGTTGCCTGCCAATAAGGAGGGGTTCCTCTGATTGGCTTCAGAAATTTGTAACCTTCATCACACTTCAAAATTTCCTTCAATGACTCTTTGTTTGTTAGAACATCACTGGTCACTTTTTTACCACAAGCATGAGCACTTCCCTTCCTCAAAGCGATTGACACATTTGACACAACCTGTTCTACTTCTGCAAGATACTGTGCATAAAATATGTAATCTATGTTCTTTGCAAACCTGTTACTAGCATTCATTAAACGACTTTGCAGGTATCGACCTAATGTTATCTTAACCTCTCGATCATCATGAACGTTGGTGAGCCAGTTGGAAACAAAACAGGAAAGCATTTCGCTTCATTACATGCATCCATCAAAAGTCTAACAGGAGCATTATCCTCTGCAGGTGCAACACAAACAATATTCTCAAAGTGATAATCAAGAATATCTTGACCTATATCAACTGGTTGAAAGCAGGTGTCAACAAACATTCCATGACTATCTTGATCTGGTTCATTTTCACTGTCTGTATCTGACAACTCATCATCTTCATCGGAATCTGAATTATCTTCTTTCTGTTTTTCAAGTGTGTTTTCCCAATCCACATTAAATTTTATATCCCTGTACAACTTGTTATTCCTCTGCAGGTATTCCAAAGCATTCTTTACATGACCCTTCTTCACAAACTGATACTGGTAACAACCTTATAACTAAGTTTACGTTTCAGTTTCACCTTTATCATCTGATCATCTGTCTCACATCGAGGCAACATACTAGTAGCCTTCCTTCTCATATTAGAAGGGACACATATTACAGGTCCATGAACACCATTTTGTCCACCTTTAGGTAAAGCTAACATTTTCATAAATGGAATGTGTAATGCAATCAAGTGTTGCTCTAAACCATTCAGGCAATTTAGTTCATATGGGATTGGCTTTACTTCAAGATTGTTTGCAACAGCTTGAGCTGGCATTTGTCCCTGTAAAAGCTTGTTGTGGCATGCGTAACATATCCACAATTTACTGGCTGCACTATTCTTAATTGGACAATCTTCATTACATAAATGGCTACATTTATGCACATATTCATCCCTTATACATTTATCAGCAATAATCTTACAAATACCTGCTTTCGAATAATATCTCTCTTTTGTACACAGCAGTACTTGCTTTCTAAATAGCCGTCTATTACAAACAGAGCAAACACAATTTGGAACATTAGACAATTCTTTTCTGAAAGCAAAAATAACATGTTCTATATTTTCAGACTTAAGTCTAGCATTTAGCCTATTTGTCTTACTTTTATCCAATACATGTTGTTTAAAATCTGGATTTTCTTTATACTGACCAACAAATCTAGCTATCCATGCTTGTTTGAATTCAAAATCTTGCTGATACCTTTCTTTGAAGTGTGATACACACTGAGCTTTCTTAGCTTCTCTGAACTCATGGTCTTCTTTATACTTTGCTGACAACTGTGATTTCTTTGTTTCTCTGAATTCTGCATCTTGCTGGTATCTTTCTGAAATTTGTGATTTCTTTGTTTCTCTGAATTCTGCATCTTGCTGATATCTTTTCACAAATTTTGCCTTTCTGTCCTCTCGAAACTCAACATCTTGAAGATATTTTCTTGATTTTAGCTCTTTTTGACTTTCTCTGTACTCTTTATCTTCTCGATACCTTTTACGTTTCTGTTCCTTTTTCGACTGTTGGTATACCTTATCTACAGAGTATTTCATCCGACTTTCTGTCTTCTTTTTCTCACAAAATTGAGAATTTCCATGATATAGCTCATACTCTCTAGCAGCTTTACTATGTCTTACATCATAAGATATATTTGTTACACTTGTCATACTTTTTTCCAGTTCATATTTTTCTCGCCTTATTTTCTTACGCAACCTTTCACCGATACGTTTTCGTTTCCTTGATTTAACACTTTGCTCACTCTGAGGTTCATCAAGACTGTCACATAATATCTTGACATTAATAACATCATCTCCTTCATAGTCATTACTCTCAGAAATGCAGCAGTTGAAATCTGCTGCTTGTGCCATACTACTTTCCCTGCTCAAAGTAACGCTAGCAATGACATGGTCACAATTGTTTGCATAAGAACACACTCTAGAATGTGGCAACCTGACACACTTCACAAATTCATAATGATTTTCATTCAGATGATTAAGGTATATACTTTCACCAGTATCAATATTGGTCTCATTAATTAGACTACAAGAAAATTTCAGCCACTGATTTGCACTGTAAGTGTATACGTTTATGCCAACATTTCGGCAGCGGTCAGAATTTCTGTCTCTGTTCCCCATACACCAAGCTGTTGTATTTTTGACTTACTTATGTAGTCTGAAACAGAACTGAATTCCTCCCTCATATAGCCATCATATACTTCACTATTCTGAATCATGTGATTTACAATAGCCAATCTTACTGTTTCATGATTATCCTCAGTTCCACTGATAGCATATGATAATGCTCTGAACAAACAATTGCCATCACCTTCAATTGATTTAATTTTACATGGTTCTCCCACTTCAATATTAAAAACCTTGTCAACAATGCCAACATTACCTTTATACTCTACTCCAAGTTTTACACACAACCGTTGACAGACACTTACTGTCAAAGGACAAAATGGGAAGTCAGATTCCCTTCTTTCACTTACCAATATTACATCATCACTCTTTGTATCTAGTACAATGGTACTTACTTTGCTCTCAGTACATTCCTTTTGATGTTGTTCTTTGTAGAGTCACCATCACTGAAGCACTCTTTATTAACTCTATTGGACTGGTTTCCTACTTGTCCATGGAATGATTCCATCTCTTTTCAATGTCTTTATGATATTCTATTGTCCTTTCCTTTTGAAATGCACCTGCAATTCTCTGGTCCTTTTCAACTTTATCATTAGTTCTGCTGTCGTTTGGATTTCATGACTACTGATGAATGGCAACATTTCAACATTTTCACTGTCTATGTCACACTTCTTTACACGTTCATCAAACATTGCATCATTACAAATGCTCTGTTGATATACAGGATCTTTAAAGTCATCAACAATGTTCACTGAAGTATCCAGCTTCTCGTCATTACAGACTTGCTTACATGTTTGATCCTTATGAACTTTCTGAAATGTCTCATCGTTTCTCACTTGCTTAAATGTGTCATCCTTTCGGAATTGCTTATATGTCTGATCCTTACGGATTAATTTATATTTCTGATCCTTACGGATATTGGTCCTGTTTTGGAAGAGGTCAGGATCCTCTGTAGGTTTGGTCCTGTTATGGAAGAGGTCAGGATCCTCTATGGGGTTAGTCCTGTTTTGGAAGAGGTCAGGATCCTCTATGGGTATGGTCCTGTTTTTAGAGAGGTCAGGATCCTCCATAGGGCCTTTCCTGCTTTTTAAGAGGGCAGGATCCTCTTTCTTCAGGCTTCTTTTCTTCTTCCAGTACTTAGTGCGGGGCATCTGCAACATATAAAAACATGTAAGTTTAATTTAATTATTAACTCATTGAAAATTGAGATTTATACTAGCTTCATTTTCAAGCGTCTCTCACTTCTGAGCCAACACAAGACTAGATTCTCTCACATACTTATCTTACATTGATATCACAATGTTAAATTTCAGTTTACATTGTCATTTCATCAATGAATTTTCTGTACACAATATTTGGCAAATTAAACTCTGAAACAAAAGAACAGAGTACAATGTCCACATCCATAATACATGGATCGAAGTATGGATACCAAAACCAAGACTCATCCATATACATTATATACACCAATACAAACTGAATATGCATACAGACATACATTCATGTACATCCAATCATGCATCTATAATGCATGTATACTATACATCCATATATGCACACATACTTTCATGTGTGCATTCATTCATACCCATATACAAAAATACATGTACATGCATACATATATATGGACATCCATACACACATTCATAGATATTCATGCACACACACAAAAAGACATCATACATATATATGAACATCCATACACACATTCATAGATATTCATGCACACACACACAAAGACATACATATATACACACAAACATCAATATATACATAGATACATACAATAATACATGAACTACCATATATGCTTATACACATGTATTCATGTATATTTTACATCAATACATCTATCCATACATACATATATATATACATACATACATACATACATATATACATACATACATGTGCACACATCTAGCTGCACACACACGTTCATTTTTCCATGCACGCATGCATGCATGCATGAACATCCATAAGAACACATTCATACATGTACACGTCTAATTGCATTTTACATCCATCCAGGTATATATATATATATATATATATATATATATATATATATATATATATATATATATATATATATATATATATATATATATAAAATAGGCATATATATAAAATAGGCATCTCCATCTATACATATATACAATATATCTATATATCAATATCTATACAGTATATAGACATATATAGTTGTATGTATACATATAATCACACATGCATTTATACATATATACAAGCATGACAACAATAATTATATTTATAATGCATGCCTGCATATTACACACACCATACACGCACCCTTGCTTGCTTGTATGCATGCAAGCATGTACATAATGGTATATATGTATATACATACATACATATTCATGCATGCATATATTTATAAATTCATCCACATATATACATTCATCCCATCCATCCATACATGCTGGCATACCTACATATATACATAAAGGCAAACATTAATGCATGCATGCATGCGTGTGTAGCTTCATATGATTGTACGTACGTGTGTGTGTACACATGTACATACAAACAAACATACATACATATGCACTTATGTACATATGTCCATACATACATACATATATACATATGTTCATACATACATACATTAATACATACGCACGTACATACGTATGTGTGCGTGTTTCTGCATGCGAATGTACGTACATACATACATACGTACGTACATGCATACGTATATACATACATATGTACGAACGTAAATACATACGTACATTCATACATACATACATACATATGTACGTATATACATATGTACATACATAAATACATTATAGATATACATAGTTGTATGCATACATATAATCACACTTGCATTTATACATACATAATGTATGACATCCATTCATATATTTATAATGCATGCATGAATATTACACACACCATAAGTGCAAACCTGCATTCCTTGTATGCATAAATGCATGTACACAATGGTATATATTTACATACATACATATTCATGCATGCACATATTCATAAATTCATCCACACATATACATTCATCCCATCCATCCAGACATACCACACATTAATGGATGCATGCATGTGTGTATCTGCATGTGAATGTATGTACATGTGTGTATGTATGTACGTACATACGTACATACATACATACGTACACACATAATACATACGTATGTACATACATATGCGTGTGTGTGTCTGCATGCGAATGTACACATACATACATACCGGTACGTACATACATAAATACATATATACGTACATACATACATACTTGCAACATATATACATACATACATACATACGTTTCATGTTTCACAAACCTTTTAACTAATTTGTAGTTTATCGAGTAAACACTTGTACTTAATATGAATAATAGACAATCTTCATGATTTTTTATTTACTTTTATTCAAACAATAATGTCTTCTGCTTAAACTGAAAATGTTAGACTTTTTGTTATCAACACTGCATGCTTCCCTTATTAAGCAATTTTCTATAACTTGTTGTGCTATACATATAGCACCTTCTTTCATTGCCATAGCCCTCAGTGATCCTTACATCCTGGCATTTTTGGTGGTATCACTGTGCTTCTCTGAGTTCAAGTTCTGCAACAGTCAACCATATTACTCACTTTGTGCGCTCTAACTCAACCCAAAACCACAATATGAATTTTCTGTTACAAAAGGGAGAAAAGTTGAACGTTGGGTGATGCCATACACAACAAAAATATCAGGATGTAAGGTCATTTAGGGACCACATATACAAACATACATACACATACAGACAGACATACATAAAGACACACCTACATTCATACAGACATACAAGCAGAATACAGGGCTTGAAATTACTGGTAGTTCCACATCCACATACTGCCAACTTTTCTCATGGGCTACCAAAATCCATGAAATGCCAGCCCAAAAGGACTATACCAAATCCTGGGACCTGAAATTCAGTCAGCACTTGGCATGTCAAGTCCTGGGCGGAACAAGAATACTCATATTTTCATTGGGGTTCTAACACCCCAATTACAAATATCTACCAATTACTTTTGAAAATCTGACCCACTGTTAGGGACTTCTTTGACAAATTTTGAGAATTTTCACCAGAATTCTGTTAGATGTGATGGTTTTTCCAGCCACACTACATTTCCTTTGTTATGTTTAGGGTTTTTCTGATGAAAAGTCAACCCATCTTTAGGATTTGTTTGTGAAAAAGTAACCCATTCAGGCAGCACATTCCCATATACATTTGTATGAGAGTACACCACCAGCCCTGACATATATACATTGATAAATACAAACATAATGGTACATGTATACATACATACTCCTACCCAAGTTGATCTCAAAACACATAAGTTAGGACAGTATAATGCATCGTTACAGTTTGTAGAATTACTTGTCAGATCAGAGAACCATCAAGGATATCACACATTGCGATACTGAAGTTTCCATAATAGCATCATAAGGAAAATGCCACATTTATACCATGGTCTACTTCCACCGTCTTGTGATACAAATATAGCCTAAAACACTTTTACAATGACTGACAAAAACACGCAATTTATTCTGAAAGGTATTTAGTTTATTCCCCTACAATTCAATATCCACCCGCCAACCTCCCTCACATTGTGTGAAACAACAGATGTTGCAGTATGACCTTGACTATTTGTGGATGCTAACATGGACAAATACAGATTTTGCATTGAAGTAATCTCATTAATGATGTGTGATCAATAAAAGTAGGAGCACTATAATTTCTTGTGAAAACAAATTTATATATTCTCTTTTATGCATTGTCAACATCAACAATAAAATAGGACGTTCACCATGCCTATTCTAAAAATACAGTACTGCGAATTTATAAACCAGAAAAATACTCAAAGTACTTTTCCATCAATGCTTTTCCCATGGAAGAAATCTTTTCATGAAAATTGTCTCAGAATCAATCACACCCATTCACATATCACCTTTTTTAATCCATTGAATTTACTTTCTTTTGACTTAACTATGCACTAATTTTCTAGAAATAACAATAGTACAACAGATTTTTCTATCAATCTCCCCTTTGACTCCTACTGGAGAATGACAATGTGTTATTTTACTGCACATACATCCTTAACGGTATTGTCTGCTTACTATTCATACCAAGAAAACACTGTTTGCATGACAATCAAACATTACAATGGAAATATTACTATATGTACATAAACATCATCAGTACCACACTCCAAACTGTGGGATGTTTGTACTTCTGTTTGACTCACACCCTCCCTTTGAACATTGCCAGTAGACTAGCAATTTTGCATAACAACAGGCAAACTTACCGTAACAAATACTAATAACGATAAAATAACCACTGATTCCATTGTCGGATGGTTAGGCCAGGTTACATCAATATTTTGCAAAAACATTGTATTACTTCACACAAGTCAGACTTTGCTCTTTATACAGTGTAGTATAATGGTATGAGAAGCCCTGACATGTCACAAGTAACACAGAAGTGTATCTCAACAGTTCCCATCCTATAAGATAAGCAAGCACCACTACCACACACATGCATCGGCCTGACAGTGGGCTTTCTCATTGTCACCCTAGTGATAACCAGCATCAGTGTGAAATTTAGCCTTCCCTTTCTCCAACTTTCTGCTCTATTGTTAACAGATGGGATGGTAGCATAGTGTCCTTGACATCATAGAGACTAGAGGAGTGACCTCATGCTAGCACACTATGAACTACTGTTCTCAGTCAGTGAGTACTCTTCAGATATAGATGTACTATACCTGTAGTTCATGCCCATATACAGGACTGTGAAAAATAACGTGTGACAGGTCAGATAATTTTTGTACATCTTGTATGTGTTTATACACAACCAGTGTTCGCGATGACTTTTTTCTCATCGCGTACGGCATACGCATTAGTCTGCTAAAATTGCGTAATGGCTGGATTTGAGTGCGTAATTTCACCAGTCCGGGTTATGTCCATATAGAGGATAGTAGGGAAGAGCCAATGGCGTACCGTATATGTAATGAAATTAAGGTAAGAACCAATCACGTACTGTATATGTAATAAGGGTCAAAGGTTACGTTGGTTCACTTTGTTCAGATAGCGATGTGACCGGACAGATCCACCGATTGAGTGAGACTGTTGGCTACCCGGAAGTATCTTAGCTCCAGTCGATTGGCGACGTTCTATACCGTGTTAAAATTGTAAGATTTCTTCAGGAATAGTTTTCTAAGTTTCTTTACCCTTGACCATATTCGACAAAGAGTTATTTGACGTTTTTCGTTCTCTTTTCCAGCTTTTGGTTAACTTCTCGGCGATTGTTCCGGCGCGCATTTTTCTGAGCAAAGGGTCAATCGTACCGGAAATGCATGGTGATCGAAAAAATCGTGCTCCATCGTGCTCCGATGACCGACTAAAACAGTTGACCCATCTTTGCAAAGCTTGAAACATTCTCCATACTGCAGATTACAAGGTTAAATTGAATTTGACCAAAAATAGGCGATATTTGGCGACAAATAACTTACTGTAGATTTACAAGGGTCAAATACTGATTTCTAGGAGTCGTACCCGGCCAGGAAATTCATCCAAATAAGTAATTTTCAATGTACTAATCACTTGTATCGGTCACCATCTCGACCGTACTAAACATTGTGAGTAACGTCTACATCTAAAAACTACCCAGTGCTAAAAGTAAAGGGCTAAATCAAGCCGAAAAGTTCCAAACTCGTTGCAATGTACGAGCCCAGGTTTGCATGATTAATTATTCGTGACGTTGGTGGCGGCAGGTTCGCTGATTGGTCAATCGTAATATCCTCTCTATGGACATAACCCGGACTGTTCACTTCTGCACTCGATTGATGAAAAAACTGACTGCAAAATACAATGTGCCGTTGATAAACCTACACTACATATTCGGATTGTATGATGTAACATTATTTTAATGAAAACAGTTTAACGAACAACTTGAACAATGTTGAAACGTAACAGCGAAGGGTATACATGCGTCCGTCAAAACACATCAGGCAACCCAAAAGTTAGAGTTATGGCAGCTTATCCAGACACTTCTGCAGTGTTCAAAATTTATCGGGATTCCGACGAGCTCTACCGATGAATCATTTTTCACGGACTCGTACAGCAAAGTTGAAAGATTACAGATTTGTCACATCTGCTTCGACGCCATGCTGCATATGTGCTTGATCAAAATTTGGGAACAGCGAGACGCGATGATCGTGCACGGTTGGCATTTATATAATTTGTCGCAACATTTCTGTCAATCACTCACTTTGTGTCATAGTTTCAGAAACTATCGCTCGCCTGAAAATTAGCAACGTAATGCATAGGCACAGCTGACATCAATACGTGCCTAACGTGATAACATGTTAACTACGATGCCGATTTTTCAGACAACGACCAGATAATCTGAAACTTTCCACACAAAATGTGTGATTGGCAGAAATGTGTTGCAACAATTAAATTTCGTCTGGTTGCCACCTAAGCTCAATCGTGGGGAGTGCTTTCGGTGTTATCCTTTGCGTATAGAAAACGCATAACAATGAAAAAAATGCGTAGAGAGTCAATTTCAATGCGTAAATACGCACGATTTTTGCGTAAACGCGAACTCTGACACTACTACAAATTAAAGATTTGACACAATTGAATGTACAAAACTTGAAGTCACATATCATTGTACAAGATATGTACTCCATGCACTAAAAGACTTGATACGGGTACACAGATGAGAATACAAATCTATCTCACAAGTTTTACAAGACCTGTCACACAAGTTATTTTTCACACCCTATCACAACAGCTTACCGGCACCTTTAGTTTCATGCTGTGCAATGCACATAGTACATCTCAAAAACGGCCTTTCCCAGTCACCCACCTTTCACCAAAACAATATCCCAATGAATCTGTTTCAATACAACTTCTGATGTATATAAATTTTTATTAACATGCTATGAAGTTTATATGAACTACATGAATTTCAACAAGCTATAACAATTATTTGCATTGACCCGTTGCCATTAGACAAACTAGATGTATTGTCTAAATCAAGGTGTTTCAAACCCTGTTACGTGCAATTATCAACGAGGCATTAACATGAGTCAATCATAGAAAAATCAACATCTAACAGGATGTCAAATATAGTAAAAAAAACACCAGTCAATAAACACACACCACCTATACTATGCTAGCTTACATACCAGCAATGCAAGTTGCATTTTTTACCATACTTCCATTGCAATGAAGTTTGGTGTTGACAAGAGAATTGCTACAATGCATGAGTGTATGTTTTCCAGTTACAAAAACTGTCAATGCAAAAAAAACCTTATATTTGACAGCAATTGATACTTCATAGACAGCAGGTTTTGCTTGGATGTGTGTGCTCTTGTGGTTTTGACTATGTCTGACCACCTCTAAAACAATGTTTCAACTTTTGCAGATTTGTTTTCTTTGCAGTTAATTGACAATACACCTAGCTCATAGTTATGCCTGACAGTGTTCTCAACATCTCAATTTCGACAATATGTCTAGTTTGTCTCATGCCAACAGGTCAATGCTAATCACAAACTGTAATACACCTAGTGCTATCTGCATCTCTTTGCCTGTGTGAAATGTACTATACCAATCAGCAACACTTACCGTGAGAAATGTTTGGTTTCCAGAAACTGAAAAAAAACAAGCAACAGAATTATCAAATGATCTATTTCAGTATGTAGTATAATGTTCAATATCATAGTACACACAAAACATGAATCACAACATCAACCATTCCACAATATCACATACATTTCTCACACATACTGATAGAACAGTCAGTGTAACATCCACAGTATTTAGCTAATTCAACATATCTTCACATCACCATAACATCTTATAAACATCCATCTCAGACACAAAACAAATAGTTGACACAAATTTATCTTAGATTGTTCAAACTGTGTTCCAATTTGTATAACTGCAGTTACTTGTCAATTTTCCCTTTTTTGTCAAATAAATCTTTTTCTCTAAACCTACTTGTCTCATTTGTTTGGGCAATTATATGGTGTCGCTCAAATTTGATCAGATTTGGTACATACAAAAGATCAACAATAAGTGTTATTTCTATCTGTTCAGAGCAGGAAAATTTTACGTTGATGTTATGACAATTTCTGCACAGTACAACCGGAAAAACAACAAGAAATATTTAAACCAGAAAATTAAGAATAACAAAAGTAAATAAGGTCTGAAACTTTAGGTACTGAAGGTCAACTTTAGCAACATGCATAGCAGAGAATCTTTCAACCATGGGTGTAGAAAAATAGACATCCATGGTTTCAGCAGATCTGTTAATATGTCACAGTTCATAAACAATGACAGGAAATGACCAATTTGCTGTTTCAGTTACTGCTACCATTCCCAAACATAATACGTACCCTGTATACAAATAGGTTAAAGGTCAAATCCTCTTATTCAGATGTGTGGGCTGTTTCAGTTCACTGCCACCACTCCTGCACATTTGCAGGATTTTCCTTTTTCTTACCTCATTGGCACATTTTTGACACTGAAGTGTTCATTTCAACAAATTCATATCTCAACCTCTACATCTACCTGTACACCAAATACTGAGATGGTAGGTTTGGCGATATGGAGCCTTTGTGTGTGACGCACATACATACCCACAAATATACAGAGATACAGACGCCACCAACTCATCATATAAGCTCTTTTTGGTATTTATATACAAAACCAAATATGAGCTTAAAACTACACTGAAGGTACCATGTTGTTCAAAGCATACATAAAGTCCTACCACTATACCCTAATTACTGATAAATGTACATTCAATATCAATTTTCACACTCCTGTGCTTCAGCATTAAATGTCTTTTCACATAGTTTAACCAAACACAAAAGGCCACAACAATAGTTACATTTATGATTGTTACTCTCACTACTTAAAGAACGCCCGCTTCTGAGCTAAAATTTCTTACAAATAAAAAATTCATCAAAATGCATTTGCCACTTTCTTTGTCTAAGTTTTATGTAACACAATCATTACAAAATCTCCCTTGAAGTCATCATCATTCTAGGAGAATTTCTACAATGCACTATTTCCCAAGAAATACTTGGCATTTTATGATAAATACAATTTTCAGCTGTAGTGAAACAGCCAACACTGTCCTTTAGATGCCTTCAAACACTTCAAACATTCCATAATCATTATAATACACATTTTCCATTTACCTGCAATATTTTCAATATCACATCACATATTGCTGATGCACTGACAATTAAAACCTATCAATTCTTAAAAAATACCGCAATTATATGGTGTCACTCAAATTTGATCAGAATTGGTACATACCAGTATAGGTACCAAAGATCAACAATAAATATTGTTTTTATCTGTTCAGTGGAGGAAAATTCTACGTTAATGTTATGACAATGATTTGTGCACAGTACAACCAGAACAACAACAAGAAATATTTAAACCAGAAAAACAAGAATGACAAAAGTAATAGGGTCTGAAACTTTAGGTACTGAGGTCAACTTTAGCAACATGCACAGCAGAAACAACAAGCCCCTCTTAGTTGAGCATAGACGTCTTCCCCCCTCTACTGTCTATGGTTTGAGCTGGTCTGTTAATATGTAACAGTTCATAAGCAATGACAGGAATGACTCATGGTCGTGGAGTTGGCCTGTTTCTTACTGGCATGCCATCACTCCTGCATATTTGCAGGATTTCCCTTTGTCTTACCTCTTTTGCACATTTTTGACACTGACATGTTCATTTGAACAACATCACATCTCAACTCCTGCACCTACCTGTACACCAAATACTGAGATGGTAGCTTTGGTGGTATGGGAGCCTTTGTGTGTGACAGACATATATCCACACATACATACCAACATACATACATACATATATACATACAGACGCCACCGACTCATCATAAGCTCTTTTTGGTATTTATATACAAAACCAAATATGAGCTAAAAACAGCGTCAATATTACTTGGCTCACATTTGATTCAATGTGGAGGCCACAGTGAATATACATTTACCACTGAGAACATACATACCAAGTTGCAAATCAATCGCACAAATGATTTCAGAGAAATAATATTTTGACCAACAATGGGAAAAATTGCCCCCAAAATACAAATACGAAAAATTCACCCAATCAACTCATCAGCACTATTCAAGACAGCATTCTGAGCTCACAAAGTAAAACTGTCAGAATACACAATACAAGCAAATTACAGTGTTCAGTTAACAGCCAATCCAATGTAACTACCAAGAAAACTAACCAATCAACATGAAGACAGAAACTGCAGCCAACACCACACTCAATACAAATGAAATAACAAGAATGTGATCGTTGGTATTTCATGATAGGCGATGCCAACAGTTTCCTCACTGTCTTAAAGGACAAAAAGAACACAAAGCTGTACAAAAACAACAGTAACAGATGTGCAATTATACAAATGGAGTGCATCCTGTCCTGAATAAATATAAAAGGAAACAGCAGAACAACATCTCAGTCACTTCAGTTAATCAGCTTTACCTAACACACATTACTCCAGCAACACAAAATGTTGTACACAATATACATATGTGGATGTCATGGGGACAATACCAAACGGCCATTTTAAAGATCATCACACACTCTCACACATACCGGTATATCAATACCAAAAACACAACACGCTACAATTACAAACATTAAATCAGTATATTAATATGAAGCAAACAAAGCTACCACAAAAACAGAGAACAAAATAAACATCACATAAGAATGTTGCAATACACAAGAAAAATCAAACTGATCATTAACACAAACACTGACCTTAAGTTCACCTGAATTTATCCTTCCAACACAGATCTCGCGTGGAAGGCATGACATTATCAGAAAACAGTGAGATACCAGACGAAAAACTGTTACATAAACAAGCTGATGACACACCATCCACTGTCAATGACATAGCGAGAAAGTATCAAACATATCTTGTCAACCAGTTACACAGTGCGAAATTTGCAACAGACAACTAAGAAAGACAAAAGCACAATGTAATACAGATATGTACTATATAAAACATGTCAACACACATAACTGCCTTTCAATTCAACCTGGAAAACCAATACGAACACTACCCTGAATGCAGTATATAAGTGAAATGAATAGAACAAAATTAGACTTGTAACCAATCCGTGGCAAAACGCGTCCAACGCTTTTCATTTGGCTTCGCTTTTAAATGTAAAAAGGGATAAAGACACCTTTTCTGTTTTACGTTAAAACATGATAAAACACTAACTTGTCTTTAAGCCCGTTTTCGTTACGTTGCTACGCTTCCGAAAACTTTATAACAAAATAAGGGTACCCCTCTCGCCAAACGGGGGGTCTAATTGCGTCCATTCGTTTCATCGTGACTACCAATAAAAGTACCAGACACTCGAAGCAAAGATTTTCAAGTGGCTATGCCTAGGGCAAAAACAAAAAAGCGGCACTTTTTTATTTTTTCTTTCAATGCTTTTCAAATGAAAACTTCATTTTATGGTGTATATAGGACGTTCCGCCCACTGTTCATGTACTGTGTGAGATTTAGTCTCTCTCTGTTGTACGCCCAAGGTTCAATGTATCAAGCATAAAAACCATTCAGTTTGCAACAATGTAGCAATCTAATTAACAAGTACAGACATACTATTAAAGGTGTCTATCGTTCACTGCAGAGTGCGACATTTCGCAAACAGCTTAATAGATCAGATCAGTGCAAAAAACAACGATTAACGGGTAAAATTGGTTGGAGGCGTGTTACTACATGATAATAACGTCGATGTTCTATTATGTTGGGCAGTTTTTCTGTAAAAACACAAATGTATGTGCGCCATTTTTGCAGGCATTGTAATTTAAAAAGAAAAAACAAGAGATTGCAGCCCGCAAAATAGCGTATCCGATATGTGAATAGAGAATCCATTGCGGCAAGCCTGCGTCTTGAGTTGAAATGTGCTGAAGTGCGGATTTCAGAATTGTCACGACCGACACGCGTGTGTGTGTGTGCTCGTGTGTGTAATATGACATGTTGAATAGTTCGGGTATAAGTAAAAAACCTGAAGAATGTGTTTACTAGTAAATTCTTTGTTTTGTGTCCGCTCTTCAAAGGTACGTGTACGTTGTAAGTGGTAAACACAGGTTCAACAGCAATTTTCTACTGTCTAGTATGTTTTAAAGGCACAGTAGCTGTAACTTTTGAAAATATTTCCAGTATTTTTGTTCTGTGTGTTACCTACAGTGTCTTCTACTCCCTATGTGATATTAATGTGCCAAGGATTCAGTTTGTCACCACAGTCAATATATGCATTACAAGCAATATTGTTGTTGACAACTAACTTTTAGTCCGGACTAAAAGTCAAATATCAACAATAACATGGCACTGTACAAGCATACATACTTTGTTCAGAACCTCTATACTTGGCACTTGGGCATGTTTTAGTGAATAGAACAAGAAATAGAAGTTGTTGAACAGGACAAAATATAGTGAAATATAATCATCAAAAGTTACAGTTACTGTGCCTTTAACCTCGTAAAAGCTAAGCAATAATGTCTTGTTCAAATGAAAACAGCACACCTTCCTCGAAAACCTTAAACAATCCTTGCGAATAGATGCGTGATATGTAATTTATTCCTGTTGCCTTTCAAGTTCACCTGACTTAAAGGTTATGACCTTGGAGTCCCCCCCACCATTATTTGAGCTCGCGTCAACTGACACTTTCGAGGTATCTTTTAAAAATGTTCTCGAACTAATCAGGGGTGCAAACGTAGAGTGTTCCTTAAAGTGGTAACTTACAGGGGTATTTTTAGACATTTTGGCAAACAACTAATTTGCTCAACGCGGCAAAAAAATGCGGTACGGTTGGATAAGAAGTGGCTGGCTGTCTGACGCAGGTGGCGCGGTGTGTTATGCTGCGTAAACAAAAGTGGCGCGATTTATATGGACAAATATAACAAGTTCGGCAATAAATTGTTACATTGTAGCAAACCTAAGTAATTAAATGTGTGTACAGTTCATGTACTTCGGATAGATAGATAGATATACTTTATTGTCCATAAAAACATGGAAAGTTGTCTTTAAACATCAGGACCGCTATAAAAACACCAAATACGGACAACACCATACAAAACAATACAATAGTTACAGACAAACACAACACTATATTAAAAGTTCCTACTTAAAATGGTGATAGATCACGCATACTTTAACATTGAAAGAGAAAAAGATTATTTGAAAATGAAAACACAAAAACACCACATTTTCATGTTTTCTTTTCCCTAGGCATAGACACTCAAACATTTTTGTTTGGAGTGTCTAGTGCTTTAAGTACTCAACAGGCAGTCACGATGAAACGAATGGACGCAATTAGACCCCCATTTGGTGAGAGGGGTACCCTAATTATGTTATAAATTTTTCGGAATGAGTAACAACCTAATGAAAACGGGCTTAAGACCAATTATCTTTTGATGACCTTTTAATGAAAAACATAAAAAAGTGTCTTTATTCCTTTTTACATTTGAAAACGTTATCAAAGGAAAACCGTTGGACGCGTTTTGCCACGGATTGTAACCTCCATTCAAAACATTAAACTTCCTCGAAGAACAAAAAACTCATTCAAACCAATGCTGCATAACGAATTTCAAAAAACGAGATAGACAACGTCAGAAAAAGACAGTCGTAAAATACCTTACTTTTACAGTGCATGTTAATTTCGGCCATACTGGATTCTGCACTGCTTACCTTTCGACGATTACGGACAAACCCATACACGCTATACATACTAAACGTTCTCTACCTACCCGTCATAATTGATATTTACAATCAGTGAATCACTCGAATCTCAAAGAACAACAACAACAACAACAACAACAACAAAAATACACATAGTGTGCTGTCGCATCAATTTCTCTCCCACGATTTGATTGTCCCTATGGCTAATTGTATCATGGACCATGATTGTATAATCCCCACGTGCACGGTGGCGATTGCCGTGTTCACCACTACAAAACTTTCCATAAACATTCTCCTCAACACTCAATATGTGTGCCTTTTCTTGTGATTCTATATCTGCAAATGATGAATTAATCTACGGCGGCAATGATCGAAGCATTACACTAACTAACTATCAACTTAAAATCAGTAGATGCCACTTATCGTCGCTGATATCGTACATTTAAATATTTACAAATCTAAACTTCTGCTTACCTTAGAAACAATATGGCGTCTGACCTTCAACAGATGATATGACGTCACCTTCACTTGTCTCAAGCTACCGTTGATGGCGCAAAACAACTCGCTGAGCTAGCTGCAGGCGCGCTTGGGCTTCTGAGAGCACACAATCAGTTTTGTGGCCAAGAAGAAACACTGGAACACATCTTATTTGAGTGTAAATATGTAAACGACATCTGTCATAAGTGTAGTTTTTAAACTTCTTTTTCAGAAAACACAATTTTGACATGATTACTAAACCAATATCAAAAGATTAGCAATTGCCGGAATTGAAAATGATAATAATAGAACTCCAGACATTAAATACTGTATCCACTTCCTTTGTATATGCAGCTAGTTTAGAAATTAAGAAATTCTCCTACTCTTAATGGAATAAAGTTTCTTTTCAATATGTCATGTAATTAAAATGTCATTAGATTTTTCAAGTATTTTTTTTCTGATTTTTCTGGGACCTTTGATCTGCCCAATACCTATGCAGCTGGATTTGGCCTATGGAAGCACCCGAATGGGCTTGAACAATGATAAATAGGGACCATATTGAACACCACAATTAGGGGATGCCCTTGACCTTTGACCTTGGCATCATTAACCACATAAATAAATAGGCACATGTGTAATTCTGGTGTACTCAATAGAGCTAGAGGTCTGATTCTTGGTATATAGTATAGGCATAAGTAAGTGAACAAAGTTTTTTGATATAGTATCACATGACCAACAACTTCCTCACCTCATTAAGGTAGAACACACCTCGAGAACATTAATTTGGACTCTCAAACTTTTACACTTCTCTTCTGATATACCACTTGTGGGCATTTGGAAGCTCTTGGTATAAGAAAACTTTTCACCAGCTTAGTTTTTCAAAATTCGAAAATCTTATTTTTCCTCCATAAAGTTCATACTAGGATGGTGACCACAGCTAGAACTCCGATTTTTGGTATATAGGGATTATTAGCAATACCATTTTTTGACAAAATGTCATTTTACCTAAATGACCTTGACCTCATTTATACATATATGTCCATATCCAAGTAACCACAAGTGCTACGCCCTTCATATGCAGTATGATGAGAGACCTTATGACACAAAAATTATTTTAATCATCATGCACATATCTAATTCCAAGCCTGCTATACAGGTACAGATCTGATTTTGGTATATAGGGATAACTCATCAGTATTTTTTTTTGACAAATTGGCATGTCAGCTCGTTGACCTTTGACCTTAAATATACGTACAAGTTCATAACTAAGTAACCACAAGTGCTACATCCTTCATATTTAGAATGATGGGAGACCTTATGGTGCCATATCCTGTACCTCATTAAATATGCACATATCTAATTCTGGGCAAGCCAATAGAGCTAGAGGTCTGATTTTTGGTATACAGGCATAACTTAGCAATATAATTTTTTTGACAAAATGTCATGTGACCTCGATGACCTTTGACCTCAAATATACATATATGTCCATAACTAAGTAACCACAAGTGCTACACCCTTCATATTTGGTATGATGGGAGACCATATGGTGCCATATCCGGTACCTCATTAAATATGCACATATCTAATTCTGGGCAAGCCAATAGAGCTAGAGGTCTGATTTTTGGTATATGGGGATAAGTATGGGATACATTTTTTTTCACAAATGTCACGTGACCTCAATGACCTTTGACCTCAATTATCATATATGTCCATAATTCAGTAACCACAAGTGCTACACCCTTCATATTTGGTAGGATTGGAGACCTTATGAAGTCACATCATGCACCTCATTACATATGCACATATCTAATTCTGGGCAAGCAAATAGAGCTAGAGGTCTGATTTTTGGTATATGGCGATAAGTATGGGATAGAAATTTGTTGACAAAATGTCATGTGACCTCGATAACCTTTGACCTCAAATATACATATATGTCCATAACTCAGTAACCACAAGGGCTACATCCTTCATATTTGGTATGATGGGAGACCATATTGTGCAGTATCCGGTACCTCATTAAATATGCACATATCTAATTCATGGTTTGGCCGCCATCTTGGATTTGTGGAAATCGTACTTTAATCTTCAAAATTGTTCTTTTTCAAACCTAAACAACCGATTGAGCTGAATTTTACTCATGTCATCCTTAGAGTGATCTCTTCCATGCTTGCAAAAGACATTTGGATCTATCAGCGGTTCTGCTGTCATATTTGATTTTGCGTAAAACTTACGTTTATTAGAAAACCAATAGTTACTATCAAATTATGTTCAATTTCCTTCTTAACAAGATGCAAAAGATTTTACAAAGCTCAAATTTTGTACATATTATGATCAGTTGAAGAACTTCAAAACAATGATAACCGCTTGGGCCCCGGCAACGCTGCTTGCAGCTTTAATTTATTTATTTATTTATTTATTTATTTATTTATTTATTTATTTATTAAAGTTGCCCAATTCCAAGTTTATTTTTTGGTTCTTTGGAATCAGTGCTGTGCAGTCATAGAGAGCGTGCTGAAACGAACATAGACCAGTCGACCCATTGCCTCAGATCAAGCGAAATTGTGCAACCACCATGTACCAGCACTACGGTCCTTCTCGCCTGTAACGTTGTGGCAATAAGTTCCGGGGCCAAGGCTTACGTTGCTGTACGTACTTGTTCGTCTCTTCTTGGCCAGAAAAGGAGACGGCTCGACTTACGTACATGCAAAGTGAGGACAGTTGAAGAGAGAAATACGATATTATACCCAGTGAAATCACTATTCACCCCACAGATTACTTTTTCTGCACATTTTTATTTGATCTCAAGAAAAAGTCATGTTGTTGAGGTTGATGGTTTTGGGGGTTTTGTATGGTTTGGGGTTTTTTGAGGGGGAGCTGTGGATGATTTTTAGTTCTAGTACAGCATATATACTTTTTGTACTGGAGGACATGCTTACAGAGCCCTTCCACCAACACGACGATCACTCTGGTATTGCTAAAGCACCAAGGCCAGGTATTAGACAGGCCATGATATGTACTTGCTAAACTGTTGGCAGTTACTTTCCACGGTTACGCCCACACATATTGAGGACTTCCATGGGGTCAAGTTCTCGGAAAGACGAGCGTCCTTGTTGACATACGGAAGTTGTCACTGCGCCTCAGCGGAAGTCGACATCCGGAGCTTATCCAGAATAGGGAAGAGTTTCGTGGAATACAATCTGCAAGGCTATTCCAAGGAATTGCCTAAATTTCCTATAAAAACAAAGTTGATTCTATGTTGTGTGTTACATTGTGAGTCTGTGAAAGGGTGATTAATAGACACATTTCATACATTTGGTAAGTGATAATTTTCCATTCTTCTGAACAACTGACATACACCATTGTATTTTGATCAGTCAAGTAAAACAGAATGTCATGTAATATATTTCAGGTGCTAACAACATGAAGTTTACTATTACCTCTGTTACCTGCATTATTTTTGTCCTTATCTATTCTAACTGTTCTGTGCGAGCCAAAACGTCTGCAAGGAATCGTCCCAGGCTATCGAAGCGGTGTCGGGTAAGTTTAAACGAACGGATCTTATAACATTATTGGTGGGTTTATTTGGAGCTTGAAGTGAACCGGAGCTCAAATGTATGACTTTCCCACCAACAGTACCATGACAACGTTTGACCAATAAAAGTCAGGTTTTTTCCGTTGGCCAACATTTAGGATAGGTTTTATATCAGGATTTAGCGTATGCGATCAATAATTTGTATTAAAACAGAAGGGTATTAGGTACACAAGGTACACTTTGTAATACGTATGTTAATGATATCACGGGCTGGCCTGACCTGTATAGAGAATGATGCAAATGGCCCACCAACCTCATTGAATAATACCTTACAAAGTCTGGTGTAATCCGGGTTTTGTAAAATGCTATGAAATCCGTAGAACAGTGCTGCAGTACTCACAAAGATTTTTACTGATTTCTAATGATTTCCTTGCTGTTAAAATCCCTTTAATTTCGAGGATGATCAAATCGCTCTTCCTACGTAAACGTTTAAAAATGTATCACTAGCTTAATTTCTGTTTTCTACTTGACTGAATAAATTGGAATATTTACTGGTCGCAATGTACCACAGGTTCAGTATATCATATTTGCAGGGATAAAACGGCAGGGTATGAAGTACCTTTTTTCATTGCAAAGCCTGGACAGATATTGGGTATGATTTCTTTCAAATACCAAATATCAACTTATAAATCAATACACATATAGACACGTAACTTCTTGTCTTTACTGGTAGAATTTTAAACTGTATTCAACAGAGAGAGAGAGAGAGAGAGAGAAGAGAGAGAGAGAGAGAGAGACAGAGAGAAAAAACCATGAAAGACACATACACTCTATTCTTAAATATTTGTATAAACTTGCCAACACCTACAATATTTGTATCTATAAATTTAGCATGTATATATTTATTACGTACATATATATTGTATGTTTCTTTTCTTTTTCTGTAATGTTTGTTAGCTTTCTGTTAGCAGCGTCTATGTTACAGTCTATCATCAGGACCCCAGTATAGCTACTATTTCAATAATGGCTTAGGATTACTATTGAAACTTTCCATAGGTGAGTGAATGGAGTACTTGGAGTTCAAGTTCGAGGTCAATCACAGGTTGTAGCACGATGACAAGGACTCGTGAAATCCTACGCAGAGGAAGAGAATGTTCATATGATTTGCAACAATCAGAAAAGAAATGTAAGTGATCATCTCTCCTATCTTGATCAGATTTGACTCTACCCGTCTGAACTTCTTACCGTTTGACTGTCTGTCTGTCTGTCTGTCTGTCTGTCTGTACATTCATGAAATTGCCATATACGCACTTGCCCTCGTGAAAAATGAATACTCTGATAGTTTTATATCAATAACATATTTTTACGTTCGAGCTAGTCTATTTCGCCAAATAAATCTTCTGTTCCATTTCTCCTAAATAAAGGCGTTCGACCGAGTGCTTTTGAAACAGCCAACGCGATTGGAGAGAACTTTCTTGGCAAATTCACGCCCTCGGCATGGTTAGGAAGGTTGGGAAATGTTGCGCCCCCACCGGCAGATCTTCTCTTCGTCATCGACAAAAGCAGTAGCGTTGGATTGAACCATTTTACGACTCTCATCGGCCACATTCAGGTAAGTCTTGCATCAGTGATGTTATTCTCTTTCAACGCTCTACCTATGAAAATTTTTATGCACTACTAAATATTGTCCAGCGATAGAACTTTTCTCATAAATTTGGTATGTTGACAAATTAAACACTAGCGCTGTACGAAACGAAATTTTTCAAGTTTAAAGCAGCTCCAAGTGAGAGACAAGGTTGCCAATATGGTAACAAAAATCATGTTAATCGTCTACAGGAGCTGATCAATCTCTTCCCGGTTCCTATGGCAACTGACCACACTAGAGTTGCTGCTATCTCTTTCTCAAGTCACGATAAAGTGGATCTGGAGTTTGACTTCACTGCTTGCAACACAAGGGAGACATGCAGCGCCTTGGTTGGACACATCAATTTCGACGGTAAATAAGTTGTTCCGTGCTTTACACTGTGGGCCGACCTTATTGAGACAATTCAATCTTAACACTCCTTATCATAGCTTGTGCTCACGGATTTTACAACTTGTACGGAAAATTATAGATACAAATTGTAGGTACGCCTTTGAAACCGCATTATCTTTCCATGTCAATTGACATTGCTAGCAACTCGTCCTATGACCGCCATTTCGACTCTCAAAGTGCAAATCAATTTGACGCACAGTAGCTGCTCTAACACAAATTACACAGTTATGCAATTTTTTCTCCTGTAATGTTGAAACAGATTGGTTCAAAATTTCGCCAGGTAAAATGTGAGGATATGACTTTAACTCATTTTCGAGTTTCGTTTCATCACAAATATTATCGCGAAGGTACAAATATGATGGCAACCTGGGGCAGGAAAATGTATTGGTTCACCAGGTTCACCTGTTGAAGTTCATGACTGTAAAATGCTCGGAGGAGAGGCCAGAATCGGCCTGAATAAAAACTCGAAATGTGTGTGAAGGCGTTTGTGTTTTAAAATTGTCGCAGACGGACCTAGAAGTCTGTCATTTTCTCTCAGATATCTGCTGACAACCGAGAGGAAAAAAGATGTCAACAACGAAACGAGTTAGATCATTGGTCGATTACGGTTGTTGTCCATTTCTGCTTTTGTAATTTGTGATTGTTGATACAAAGGGAAAACACTTGATCCAAGAAATTAACAGAACGCGTCACGTGTCTGTTCAACACAGGAGATGTGTTCATCAACGAAAGATCACTTACGGAAACTTATTTGTGTTTTTATCCCGTTAGCTGGATTGACATACACTACGAAAGCATTGATCAAAGCAAGGGAGGAGGCATTTACTGCAGACCACGGATCACGTTCGAATGCCCACAAAGTTTTGTTCCTTGTGACCGATGGACGGTCAAATGGCCATGGTGATATTCTTGGAGCTGCAAACGCCCTCAAGGATGCCGGTAAGCATTGAGGGGAATAACAGGGAAGGAAAATGAAATTTTGAATTTAGGAAAGCGAGTTACAAATAAAATTACATTATAATATCAATCTCGGACAAAAATATTCGTTGCATGCAGCATTAAAAGGACGGTAACTGCAACTTTGGATGATTTTTTCTCATGATTTTGTTTTACATGTCAACTGCCGTTTCTTGTTCTACTCACCCAGGTATGTTGAAACAAAAACTATAGAGGTTGCAGCGTCAATATAAGTAAAATGCGCTGTTATGGTTTAAATTTGAATTCTAGTCCGGACCAGAATTCACCTGTCAACAATAACAATGCAGGTGACACATGTACTTGCTGAGTTGACGAGCTTAGCGCAGCTCATCTCAACATTTTTTGAGGAGTGAAACAACAGACGTACTGTTGTTGTATTTCAGCTATGCGTTTCAGGGTCAGATATTCTGACTTTCAAGCTTTTACAATGCTTTCTTGGTCTACAACTTGTGGAGGCTCATTTTGAAGCTCATTGAGCAAATAAAGTTTTTAACCGGCTAACTTTTGTGAAAAAATCGAAAGAATCTGTAAATATCGGATACTTTGTCTCTGTTGTACCAACCTTTGCAAGGTGACCCCCGATTTGTGTCCTTGATTTCGATAGGAAATGATTAAACTTTAACTGAGGAAAGTTTGGGTCGCATAAACTACCTTAAAAACAAACAAATGGGGGAATTTCACCAAAAGTTACGGCTACTGACCTTCAAATCACTTTTTGCTACGATTTAAGTGGAATGCTAAAAGTAAGCTTATGATGCGATGCTGAAGCCTGGTTGAACACGCTTATCGACAGACTAACATTAAGAACAGTAACAGTTCTTTTGCACATGGCTTGGTAGTTTTCATCGACATCATTAAAAACATAAAGTGGATAATTGAATCAATGGATTCTAAGAACTGGCTAATTTTTTTATCCGGTAGGAACGGAAATCTACGCTCTAGGAGTGACAGAGAACATCAACGAGGATGAGTTGAAGAGCATCGTATCGGAACCAATTCCTGAACATCTCTTTTACTACTCGAGTTTCAAGTCTTTGGGTAGAGGAGCGCGTTTCTTGCATGCGATGTTCAGCTGAAGACCCATGATTCTATATAGCCTTGCCCTAAGGCAGAGATTGTGAGACCTTGCCGGTGAAACGGATATGGACTGCATCACGCATTCAATGAGAACTATCTTAATGTACAGTCGACAGGGACAACGACAAGGTACATCGAGTCCACTCTGATTCGTACATATGACTGCGAATTTATCAGCTGTATAAAGAACCCATAAACTTTGCTGTTCAATCGAAGACGTGCAACCATGACACGGTCTACAATATGTAACCCAATCAATGTGCATGTGACGGGATATGGTACTCGAGTGTAGATTGCTGAGTCAAGCTATGTCGGTCTTTTTGTTCTCAAATTTGATGAAAGTGCGGAGTTGGAAACCACTTCTGTCATTAGTCAACAATGCCAATTTTTTCACGCCATCAAATTATTCGCTTGGAAAGTATGATACTACTGAAATAACTAGACCATAATTTGTATATTACTTTTCAATGAAATATGATTGTGAGAGCTACACAGCGGTCACGCGACCGCAGGGATTCAGAAGTGCTTATTTTTGGTACAATACAATGGTTTGCCACATCATTCTATACATTGTTCGTTGGGCAGAGACCAAGCACGTGGGCAACATTGGGTTCTGGATTAATCAGTGGAGTTTTCGTTGGAATTTCATCAGAGCGGAACTCCGTTTGCTCAAAATGACTGTCTTCTCAACTTGTAAAATAAACAGCGGACTCTTATTCTGTAAAACAAGTTTATGTTCGTGTTTCAGTGTTATAGATTATAAAATATGATGATTACCAATACAACGCATTGCTGTACCACTTTTCACTTGCACCGGAGCGCGCACGCATCATTGAATTTGCACTGCAGCGCAATATCAACAATATTATGCAGAACTCTTTTAATGAGCTCTCGTAACCATGTCTACTATTGTTTGTAAACAACTATTATTTTGTAACCAAACAAAAATTAGTCGTCTGCAAGCTACACTTCTTAGCACGAATATTGACTTTTCGGCATGGAAGATTTCACAGACGAAAGCGAACTATATGATGAGTCTTTCATGAACACGTACTAGGTCGTTCTGTAGTGTGCTTTCCCATCTCGATTGTAGTGAAAGGCTCGAGCGAGAAGTGTTCCGAAAACATACTAGCCTTTGACTCGTAAACATGTAAAGATACTCTACCCAATCAGAATCAGGGCTGTGGCGCTATTAGCCAATGAGCATTCAATGACATAATCCGTAGATCAAACCTGATTACAAAAATAGGAACTTGATTACACACACACACATATATATATATATATATATATATATATATATATATATATATATATATATATATATATATATCAATCACCCATATATGTCACCCATTGGTATCAACCGTAAAGAAGGGTAATTTCTCTTCCACTTTTCTGTAAGCCCCCCCCCCCCCCCCCCCCCGCCGCTCTCTGTTCTCCAGTTAGGGGGTCACGTTGCTCCGTCTCTTCAACATGTACATAAGGGTTCCCTTGACAATGACATTTCATTTTCCATCCAGACCTCACACGATCTAGGTTAGTAGAGTCCCTTCTCCATTTTACCTATGTTGATTTTCATATTCTCATTTTTATTCCTGTATTTTACATCATTCCAGTGTTTTTATTCTGAGTACTGTATTTTTATCGCCTTTTTTAAGTCTTTGTGAGGATTTGTCATCATGATTTTACTTTCCTGTAGTCGTTCCACCTTCCTTTGACACGTTCTATTTTATCCGCTTTTATCTATTAGTTTTTACCCTGAGGAAGGCAATCTGTGTATTGCCGAAACGTCGGTTTTATTAATAAAGATCGTTTGAAGATTGAAGAACTTGGTCGAGTACGCCTTTCATTTCTCCACACTGTGTCAAGACTTTGCTGTACTCCCGCTTCTTCCTGATGACTTCAATAGTTGCAGTTGGACTGACTCTATTTCTTGGAATTCTATATATATCGCATTGCTCGCGCAACACTTCTAATAGAAGATTTTCTTCCAAGAGTTGCCAGCCTGTACAAGGCTCATGGAGGAACAACCTAAAATTATCAGACAGTTTCATAAAGCTATGTCAAGACATCCTCAACTGTTTGAAAAATTCAATGTAACACCGAAAGACATCATATATAACATAAGACTCAGAATAACTTAAGGTGTGGTGGTACCTGATCAGTACTGCTTGGGGAGCCAAGGCAGTTGACTGTATTGTTTTCAAATCCCCGAAACAGTCGCCTTGGTAAATAACTGATGAACACCTAGGAGATTTTGATGATGTTATTTCTTTGCTGTATATTAATTGTTATAAACTAATCCTGCTGATGTCATATCTTCATCATTCATATGACACAATCATAGAGAACCCATAATGATCTATTGCTTGCACTTGCATGACGTTACTTTACTTTTATTTCCATCCGAGTGAATTTAAGTGTTTAACTACTTTTGACTATATATATATATATATATATATATATATATATATATATATATATATATATATATATATATATATATATATATCCGTCTACGTTCAGACGATGAAACGCGTCAAGGTCATTCCAGACATCAATTAATTTTTTGTTTTCTGTTGTAATATACGTTTACAAATAATAATAGAACCCCATTGCGAGACTGCAAGCGCCGTAATGGGGGTATTTGTACAAGAGTTGGCGGCATTTCCAACAGCGTGGAGAATTGTAATTTTCGTCCACGCTAGTCCCGATAGTATGCAATTTTATTGTTGACCAATGAACTCGAATCCACTAAATAACGTTCAATTCTCAAGAATAACAACTGACCATACACATGATGGCTTTGTTGAAACGTCGAACCGTTGGCATTGGACAAAATTTGGGAATTGTATTTTGCATGTGCAACAAAATTCGGAAAGAAATTATAGTGTCACAGATAACAAAGTTTTACACTGACACAATCAGTAATACTTTTCCCGTGTCTTTGTCGTTGTTTCACAAACCGACATTATATAGATACTCGATACCTCTAGAACCATTGGAAGAAAACACAGTACTGCACTCTCTCTCTCTCTCTCTCTCTCTCTCTCTCTCTCTCTCTCTCTCTCTCTCCTCTCTCTCTCTCTCTCTCTCTCTCTCTCTCTCTCTCTCTCTCTCTCTCTCTCTCAGTTGCCAGGGAAAGGGTTCTGGCTAGCTGTTCGGATGTGTGCATTGCAATCACGAACCAGACGACGATGTGTAGGGTTGAATTTGAACTTGAGAGTAATGATTTATTGTAGTAAATTAAGGGTGCCCAGGGATTCCGAAAGATATGGTGTGAAAGTCATGTCTGATTGTTCTAAAGGGACAAACATAATTAAAATGATCGTCGCCTTCAATTTGGTGGGTAATACCTTAACCCGAACGTGCCTTACATGTGACATAACATTACAGAAGGAGTAAATTTAGTCTGTAGTTCAAAAACTACATTGTTATACCTTATAACCCCTGATGTCATAAAACCTACAGGAACATAGTTATGTGACTTGGCAAAAACATACTCATTATTCTATCATAACCCAGAAGGCTCGCTGTTTGTTTCCTATCGCTTTGTTATATTTCACGATATTCTCATCATTGTGTACTTTATATGCCGCCAAACCTCATACAAGCACAGGGCAATAGAAAAGCCGTTATGTTTCAAAAAAACATGTCATTATACAAAGGAAAAGCCCTTCTTTCTTCAGCAAAGGTAATATATATATTCCCTTAAAGATGTATGTTATATGCTTACTGTTGTAGAGATTCGAAGTATTCGATGACAAGGAATTCCCGATAAACAAAACTAAAACTTAAAAACTGTTATTCCTTAAAGCAACTCAAATAAATGCACGTTCTTTGCCTACACTACACAGTAAACAAAACATATCGTAAAAATGGTAGTTCCTTGGCAGGTAAGAAATTAAATTTCAAAGGTCCGATAGACATAATTTCCTGCGTCCATAGACCTGTAACTCGCAAAGATAAATCGCTCGTTGATATTGAGTTTGTTCTTTCGTCAGAGTTACATATCGGCCTTTAATGACACCATCTTTACACTCCACAGATATCTCTCCATTGGGTTGAAATACATCTGCCTCCCATTTAGCACAAATATTACCACCACCATCCTTGTCATTGCTGATCTTGATAACTGTTGCGTCATATCCACCTTTAGAGGAAAGACAGTAACAATCACTCCAATTAATACAATACACAATACACGATTGTTTAAAGCCTGTAACACCAAATGTGCGTTTGAAATGATATTGTCTAGTGTAAACGTTTATTTATACTTATAGATGTGAGCAAAACCCTTAATATACAGATATCACTGTACAGCTTGGCAATGTTTATTGTCAAGAGTGATTTTAATTAATTTAACAAAATACTTACAACCCGTCTTGGACAGAGTTTGTTTGCAGTCACTGGGAAAGACCAGTTTAACGCTCTTAATCCGACGTGGGCGCCCTAAATCAATCTGGAAAGAAGGTTGATTCACCAGTGGACCCGAATCTGCACATGTGCCTGCTTTACCATCGACTAGGTTCGGCAATGTGTCCAATGTACCTTGTAACAGCGTCAGACCCGTCACAGGTTTACCGAGTGCAAAATTCCCATCAGGCGCTGCTATTTAAATAGAAGAGGATGTCTATAAGCATAAAATTCAACCATTTTGACAACAACAATAAAGATGAGCCTTTATGCAAAGGAAAAACATATTTGCTCATCTTTCGAGAATTATCCTTTAACGGTAAAATATAGAGCAATGTACATCTCGAAATTAATGAGAAACGTTATCTTGGATGACATTCTAGCTGTCCAAACTTGATAAAAATTGTATGCTTAAGCTGATGATCTCAGTTATGAAAGGAAATTGATAAATACACAGTGAAGTAGTGAGCTAGAGAGCATATGGTCTGTTTCAGACTGCAACGCACGACCACGAATGTAACTGTTCATTTGTAACTTCAAAAACTAATTGACCGACACTTTGCAATCCATCTGTAAACTAAAAAAAATTCTGCCAAAAGGTTAAAGACACAAAAAGAGAGTTGCCTCCCAATATCATGTTCAGTGGTATCAAGACACACAATGAAGAACATGTGTACATTGTCATCATAGTGTACACTCCAACATTCATCCCAGTAATGGTTTCAAAAACTGTCAAATTGAGGAATTCGTAATGAACAGTCAAGAATGGCACAATTTGCCTGTGAGATATGACAAATATACGCACATACATACATACATACATAGATACATACATACATACATACATACATACATACATACATACATACATACATACATACATACATACATACATACATACATACATACATACATACATACATACATACAGCCTGCAGGCAGACGTTTATGCACGAGTTCATGTGTTCATACATGCATATACAAATCTTTACATACATGTTCCGCTCTCTCGTCCATAGACCTGTAACTCGCAAAGATAAATCGCTCGTTGATATTGAGTTTGTTCTTTCGTCAGAGTTACATATCGGCCTTTAATGACACCATCTTTACACTCCACAGATATCTCTCCATTGGGTTGAAATACATTTGCATCCCATCTAGCACAAACATTACCACCACCATCCTTGTCATTGCTGATCTTGATAACTGTTGCGTCATATCCACCTTTAGAGGAAAGACAGTAACAATCACACCAATTAATACAATATACAATATGCGATTGTTTAAAGCCTGTAACACCAAATGTGCGTTTGAAATGATATTGTCTGGTGTTAACGTTTATTAACACTTATAGATGTGAAAAAAACCTCATATACAGAAATCGCTGTACAACTTGCCAATATTCATATTGTCAAGAGTGATTTTAATTAATTTAACAAAATACTTACAACCCGTCTTGGACAGAGTCTGTTTGCAGTCACTGGGAAAGACCAGTTTAACGCTCTTAATCCGACGTGGGCGCCCTAAATCAATCTGGAAAGAAGGTTGATTCACCAGTGGACCCGAATCTGCACATGTGCCTGCTTTACCATCGACTAGGTTCGGCAATGTGTCCAATGTACCTTGTAACAGCGTCAAACCCGTCACAGGTTTACCGAGTGCAAAATTCCCATCAGGCGCTACTATTCAAATAGAAGAGGATGTCTATAAGCATAAAATTCAACCATTTTGACAACAACAATAAAGATGAGCCTTTATGCAAAGGAAAAACATATTTGCTCATCTTTCGAGAATTATCCTTTAACGGTAAAATATAGAGCAATGTACATCTCGAAATTAATGAGAAACGTTATCTTGGATGACATTCTAGCTGTCCAAACTTGATAAAAATTGTATGCTTAAGCTGATGATCTCAGTTGCGAAAGCCAGGGTTCATTCAGTGACATGAAGTTAATTGATAATACACAGTGAAGTAGTGAGCTAGAGAGCATATGGTCTGTTTCAGACTGCAACGCACGACCACGAATGTAACTGCTCATTTGTAACTTCCAAAAACTAATTGACCGACACATTGCAATCCATCTGTAAACTAAAGAATTCTGCCAAAAGGTTAAAGACACAAAAACAGAGTTGCCTCCCATATCGTGTTCAGTGGTATCAAGACACACAATGAAGAACATGCACTCCAACATTCATCCCAGTAATGGTTTCAAAAACTGTCAAAATTGAGGAATTCGTAATGAACAGTCAAGAAATGGCACAATTTGCCTGTGAGATATGACAAATATACGCACATACATACATACATACATACATACAGACATACAGACATACATACATACATACATACATACAGACATACATACATACATACATACATACATACATACATACATACATACATACATACATACATACATACATACATACATACATACATACATACATACATACATACATACATACATACATACATACATACATACATACATACATACATACATACATACATACACGCCTGCAGGCAGACGTTTATGCACGAGTTCATGTGTTCATACATGCATATACAAATCTTTACATACATGTTCCGCTCTCTCGTCCATAGACCTGTAACTCGCAAAGATAAATCGCTCGTTGATATTGAGTTTGTTCTTTCGTCAGAGTTACATATCGGCCTTTAATGACACCATCTTTACACTCCACAGATATCTCTCCATTGGGTTGAAATACATTTGCATCCCATCTAGCACAAACATTACCACCACCATCCTTGTCATTGCTGATCTTGATAACTGTTGCGTCATATCCACCTTTAGAGGAAAGACAGTAACAATCACACCAATTAATACAATATACAATATGCGATTGTTTAAAGCCTGTAACACCAAATGTGCGTTTGAAATGATATTGTCTGGTGTTAACGTTTATTAGCACTTATAGATGTGAAAAAAACCCTTCATATACAGAAGTCGCTGTACAGCTTGGCACTGTTTATTGTCAAGCGTGATTTTAATATTAATTTAACAAAGTACTTACAACCCGTCTTGGACAGAGTCTGTTTGCAGTCACTGGGAAAGACCAGTTTAACGCTCTTAATCCGACGTGGGCGCCCCAAATCAATCTGAAATGAAGGTTGCTTCACCAGTGGACCCGAATCTGCACATGTGCCTGCTTTACCATCAACTAGGTTCGGCAGTGTGTCCAATGTACCTTGTAACAGCGTCAGACCCGTCACAGGTTTACCGAGTGCAAAATTCCCATCAGGCGCTGCTATTTAAATAGAAGAGGATGTCTATAAGCATAAAATTCAACCATTTTGACAACAACAATAAAGATGACCCTTTATGCAAAGGAAAAACATATTTGCTCATCTTTCGAGAATTATCCTTTAACGGTAAAATATAGAGCTATGTACATCTCGAAATCAATGAGAAACGTTATCTTGGATGACATTCTAGCTGTCCAAACTTGATAAAAATTGTATGCTTAAGCTGATGATCTCAGTTATGAAAGCCATTGTACATTCAATAACATGAAGGTAATTGATAAATACACAGTGAAGTAGTGAGCTAGAGAGCATATGGTCTGTTTCAGACTGCAACGCACGACCACGAATGTAACTGTTCATTTGTAACTTCCAAAAACTAATTGACCGACACTTTGCAATCCATCTGTAAACTAAAAAAATTCTGCCAAAAGGTTAAAGACACAAAAAGAGAGTTGCCTCCCAATATCATGTTCAGTGGTATCAAGACACACAATGAAGAACATGCACTCCAACATTCATCCCAGTAATGGTTTCAAAAACAGTCAAAAATTGAGGAATTCGTAATGAAAAGTCAAGAAATGGCAAAATTTGCCTGTGAGATATGACAAATATACGCACATACATACATACATACATACATACAGACAGACAGACAGACAGACAGACATACAGACATACATACATACATACATACATACATACATACATACATACATACATACATACATACATACATACATACATACATACATACATACATACATACATACATACATACATACATACATGCATGCATGCATGCATACATGCATACATACCTACATACCTACATACATACATACATACATACATACATACATCATACATACATACATACATACATACATACATACATACATACATACATACATACATACATACATACATACATACATACATACATACATACATACATACATACATACATACATACACGCCTGCAGGCAGACGTTTATGCACGAGTTCATGTGTTCATACATGCATATACAAATCTTTACATACATGTTCCGCTCTCTCGTCCATAGACCTGTAACTCGCAAAGATAAATCGCTCGTTGATATTGAGTTTGTTCTTTCGTCAGAGTTACATATCGGCCTTTAATGACACCATCTTTACACTCCACAGATATCTCTCCATTGGGTTGAAATACATTTGCCTCCCATTTAGCACAATCATTACCACCACCATCCTTGTCATTGCTGATCTTGATAACTGTTGCGTCATATCCACCTTTAGAGGAAAGACAGTAACAATCACACCAATTAATACAATATACAATATGCGATTGTTTAAAGCCTGTAACACCAAATGTGCGTTTGAAATGATATTGTCTGGTGTTAACGTTTATTAACACTTATATAGATGTGAAAAAAAACCTAATATACAGAAGTCGCTGTAAAACTTGCCAATATTCATATTGTCAAGCGTGATTTTAATATTAATTTAACAAAATACTTACAACCCGTCTTGGACAGAGTCTGTTTGCAGTCACTGGGAAAGACCAGTTTAACGCTCTTAATCCGACGTGGGCGCCCTAAATCAATCTGGAAAGAAGGTTGCTTAACCAGTGGACCCGAATCTGCACATGTGCCTGCTTTACCATCGACTAGGTTCGGCAGTGTGTCTAATGTACCTTGTTCCAGCGTCAGACCAGTCACAGGTTTACCCAGTGCAAGATTGCCATCGGACGCTTGTATTTAAATCAAGATTATTAGCATAGCATTATAACATTATAACAGCAAAATAGAGATTATGGTTTAATGCAAAGGAAAAAAATATCTTTACTCATCTTTCGAATTTGTCCTCTCACATTAAAATAAAGAGCAATATACCTCTCGAAGTTATAAGAAATATCGTAAATGATACTAGCAATCCCCACTTGATTAGTTTGGTTTTCTTGCGTTAGCCGTTGATCTCCTCTTCTCGTTACGTGGTTAAATATTAATAACATGCAGGTGATTGAAAAATGTACTACAAAGTAGTAAGGTGGAAACATATCGCGCGTATGCTACTGCAACATAACACGCATGCAACAGAACATTCGTCACTTCGAAAAGCCAATTGATCTACTCATGTACTCCAGTTCCGACTGTTTGGTGTTGTTATTCATATGTAGACCTAGTTAACTCTTTCAAAAGTTTAAGACATGAAACAACATAAGAGAATGGCCTTTTGTTGCCATATTCCATCGTATCCAGACACATATGTATTTTTCATCGCGATCATAGAGTAACGCCCTTTCCTGTAGAGACTTTACCTCGTAGCGTCCCTCCCGTGGCCAAGGCGTGTGAAGGTCATTGACTCAGATCGTACGAGAAGCAGATAAGAGATAGTGTGATAGTTTAATTAATTATTGGTTAAGATTTCAATGAGAACAATCGAGTACGGGATATTCCATGGTGTGACTGTCAAAGACTGGCGGGAAAATTACCACGTGATAAATATTGTACTTATGTAAGATTTAGAGATGTATTTAACTTTGTAGAGAACTTAGACTAGGGACACGAGAGATCAGACCTTTGACGGTGAACGATACGATCGCCATGGTTGTATTACAATTTACATCTTCGTGTGTCACCTTCAGTTACTGACAGCATTACGATCCAGACTGGTACCTCAACTCGTAATTCCCCTAACTACGAGAGCGACAATAGCACATTCTCTTTCGAGAAGGATTAATCATCATTCTTTACTTATATGCATTAAAATAATGGTTTAAACCATTGAAGAAATCGTTCTTAATAGTCGCGAAACGGCCACATTGAAGTAGAAGGTGCCACAAATAGACATTCATACATACATTACATACACACACACACACACACACACACACACACACACTAACATATATATATATATATATATATATATATATTGAACCGTTTATTTCTGATGCTTATATCTTGGTTACACTTTAAAAACATGCAGGTTTTTGAAAAACCACAGCAAAGTAGTGAGCTTGAAACCAAGTGGTTTGTATACGATTGCAACACAGCACACATGTCACAGTACATTCGTCTCTTGGAAATACCAATTGACAGGCACATGTACTTCATTTAACATTGTTTGGTGTTGCAATCCATCTATAGACTTACAAAACTCTCGCAAAACGTTAGAAACATATGAAAGCGTGACATAATGGACATTCATTCCATATTCCATCGTATCCAAACATAAATCGGCGTACATGTGTACAGTGTCGTCATAGCACATTCTAATTCCAAATGGTTTTCACATCATTCTTTCTTAATTCATGCACCTGTAACCTTGTTGTGCGTGGATATCTCGAAATCGATAAATGACGATGGTATTTGATATTTCGATGACCTACTAGGTTTACCCTTTTAAGTTCAAATGTTCGTCACTAGAATTCAGCTATTGAGTCTATGGAGTACGGACTCGTTAGAAAAGCTATCAAGCTGAAGGCGAGCTTGAAATTCACTCTGTGGACTGCCTAACAAACTGTAAAATACCATCGGAACAGTACAGGCGCGGCCGACTTAAAATCGGATATAGTCATGAAAAAAGTTGAATTCTGAGCCTAAGATCGTTTCCAAAAGCCACCATGTTTTGCACGCCATATATTTCAAGGTCAATACTGACGGTTTGCAGGCCGGATATGAGATGTAAAATACGATGCCACTGTAAAAGTCAGTATCACACAAACGAGTAAAACAAGTCCTGGAATGGTGCACACAAGTGTAAAAAGAGTTGAAAACTGTTACTCCTGGATTAATAACAACAACAACATGCAACTACCAATAATACTGTAAAACCAACGAGCATAATGTCATATGTTAACATATAACTTTTAACTGTGAGTTCTTTTATATATATATATACACACACACACACACACACACACACACACACACACACACACACACACACACACACACATATATATATATATATATATATATATATATATATATATATATATATATATATATATATATATATATGAAAAACACTACTAAATCCCAAATGAAAATAGCGCCAATGTCGCTGAACTGCCTGTGATTGAACGTGCATTTATGGCATAAGTGTAACCACGATTTACGACGAAGTGATCTGGCATAATGTGAGAGCTAATCCAAAAACCTTAGTTATGCCTATTGTCCAGGCACAATCCAATTCCAACACTCTCAAATACCCAGGCCCCGTATTTGCATTTGACGACTCTTATTTTTAAAGGTCTCCGGATATAAAACACATGAACATGTCATATCTACTTGTAGCTGTGATGACGCAGCAGTGCTGTGGCTAACTGATAACGCTCAATAATTAATATAAGTATTATATAGAAATAATAATGCGAATAATAATAGGTTCAATTTCCATGAAAACTTCACCATAGCGGTATTTTGGGTCGAAAAGACCAAATATGATATCTATTTCACTGCCCATGTTTCCATGGTAACCATTTTAGGGGTTGAAAATTCCAGTTTTTCTAATATCCAATGAAAAATTACTTTGATTGTTATGAAATTATCTAGTGGGGGAGTTCGAGTCAGGCAACACAAAAAACAGACTTATTTTAATGTTTCGAGTTGCATGGTAACCAATTTGGGATTGAAAATGTTACTTTTTCCCAAATTCCTATTAAAGAACTATTGATTGATGTAAAAAATTGATAATAAGGTTTTTCTGGTTAGCACACCAAAAAAAATCACACTCATTTTAATGTGAGATGTTTCCATGGCAACCATTCAGGAGTAAAAATTACCAGTTTTTCAAAGATTCCACCTAAAATCCAGTAATTAACAGAATGTGTTATATCAAAGGGATATTTTGGGTTAGAAAGACCAAATATCCAGTATAAAAATCCATTAAATCAACAGAATATTATACCAAAGGATTATTTTAGGTTAGAAAGACAAAATATGATATCCATTTTTACCTCTCCTGTGTTTCCATAGTAACCTATTTGCGTTTTAAATTTCATTTTTTTTTCAAATTCCATTAAAAGTAATCCTAGTAACTATGCAAATGCTCTCCTAAGTGTATTTATCACAGCATGAACTCAATGTTCATTTTTGTTTTATGTTGCCATGGTAACCTATTTGGGAACCACAACTTTTTTTTTATTTAAAACAATAGACCCTTGAGTGGGTCTATGTTAAAACATAATTCACTGTTTTTTATTTATTTTATGGATTTCTAAGTAACAACTTTTAACGTTTGTTCTATAATAATAATAATAATTGTAATTTCTTTGCCTTCATTCTAGGAAGAATAATAAAGATAATGTACATTGAGGCCATTCTTGTCAAAATTGTTTTCCGTTTATTTTAGTGTGTTTGAATTAATTTTATATAGACCAGAAAAAATTTTTCAAGCATTTTTAATTTTGTTTCATGCAGTCATCCCAAATAAGTGTTATAGAGTATAGTACCAACTTATTATGCATTCATCGAATTAATTTTATGCCTTCAAATTAATTTTATGTGCTAAAATTAATGCTACTTGTATCTCAAATTAATTTTATGAACCCAATTCCCCTTATCACCCAATGTACCATTTAGCAGTAACAGTTTTTTTTGTTTTATTTAAAACATAATTCACTGGTACTTATTTATTTTATGGATTTATAATTAATGACGTATAATAATGTTCATTTTATAATAATTTATTTTTATTTCTTTGCCTCATTCTAGGAAGAATAATGTAATGTTTATTTCAGTACAGAAGGCCATAGGCCCTTAGATACATCAAAATAAGTACAATACACGCCATGCTTGGTTACAAAAACAGACAAGCACAAAGTTATTTATGCACTCAAGAGTTTCTCTTTTGTGAAAAGCAAATAATGAAGACAAATTATTTCTGATTCTTTAACTAAAGTAAAATTATGGCCATGTACTGGTGCATTATTTTTTGTGTGACCTGGCGTGACCCCATAAACTCCATGATTCTGATGATTAGCTAGATCTCCCCTTTCCATGGTAGCAATGGCTAAATTTGATGGCCCCATTGCCTTTGTCATCATCTATATGTTCCTTTGACCTGGTAAATTTCACAGTTTACCTTGAATGATAACGATTATTGGACCTGATTTGATGTCTATCTATTTGAACATGGTCCCTGTATACCTTTAAACATTTTTTTAAAACCAAGCAGGCCAAGACAAGGGAAAATATTACAAGTTAAATGTTTGATGTTTAATATTGCCCAGGGCTCGAAATAAACTTTTTTTCCTGGTAGTCCACTTGGGCAACCATGTTCTGAATGTAGTAGGCCGGTGACACTGGCTGGTAGCCCATGCATATTTTAGATCAGGGGTATCTTTTTTCGTTAACCAGACAAGAAAGGGCTATTTTACAAGGTTCTGCCCATGAAGTGAATTTTCTAGTCTTTTGATGTGTATACTTGCACACCTTTAGGCCTAATGCCCAAGGAAACAGGTGTAATGGATGACAGTGGGACTCAAAAGTTTTGTGACCTATAAACAACCCGTTTCACTCTCACACAGCTGTATGCAAATTTTAAAAGTCGCCATGACAACATGACAACAATATGGCATTTTCAGCACTGAGATATACTGTAGCAGGGCTAAAAATAGACCTTGGCCCTTCTGTTGGGAGGAGGCATAATGTCCGTCTCATTGTGATTGATACATTATTATCAAAATGCAACGAGAATGCATTTTTATTGGCCATCGTTTCCTGTGCCTGTCATTCAAGTACGTCAGTTCAGATATGGAAACTTTGTTGCAAAGTTCCACCGCACGGCCGGTCGTCTCTAGAACATACTATGGCAAATTTCTACGCGCAGCTGGGTTTGACTGCATTTATCTAGCTCGTCCCAAAGTGACGGACGCATCTTTCAACCTTTCAGCTTGGTGAAAAACGCATTCATTGATTCGCCAAAGGCCTGTGGACTCGCTTAATTTTTGCACAAGTGCTACATGGACATTGGAAAAAGTTGTTGAATACTCACTGTTTCAGTGAATCCGTCATGATCAGAGTTCTCAAATCAAAAATGTTGCCGAGCTCGAATACAAAGGTCTTCTCATTAAATTACGTCATTGTTATACAAGAGTTAGCCAAAGTCTGTCACCCTGATTTTTTCAAAGTTTGGAGAAGGCCGGCATTTCCATCTGAATAATTGAACGACGTGAAACGCAAAATTCCATCGCATATTATCTTACAGTAGAAATACCGTATACGGTCGCTCCAGTCCAGGTTCGTATAAGCTTATACTCCACAAAATGGCCACAGGCGGCGTGAACTTTCTGAAAGGATTTCCTAAACGTCCTACTTGTTACCTTAGGGACTCACTTGTGATCTCCTGAAAAGTATTCTCTGCAGTAATTCCAGTTTCTGTCAACATGCAAAGCTCAACGACAAGATTATAGCACGAGACGTAGTGTACAGACGACACATTCACGCGCAAACGAGTGCGCTTGCGTGAAGTTATATTTGCAGCACAGATTTCGCGGAAAAACTCATGCTTTTGCTCTGTTTCCATCCCAAAACTTCCTCGATCGCTTACAGTAAATGCACATGAACAAAATAAAACCCAACAACGTCAGCACAGGGAGAGGGTTTATGGTTTTCGCCACAACTACAAATGCCACGCTGAAGATACATTTAACATTCCACATAGACTCTTCACAGTCGCTGTACCTTGTTTGTGGGCGCCCACGACTACCACGATGGGCCTGCGATCCGAAAGGCTACGCTGTGCAGCTCAGCAGCTGTGAGCACGCGCTGCCAGAGACAACGACTGTTGGTTTTTGCAAGTATATGAATATTCATAAGGGTAGTGATGTCAAAAGAAACACCTATCTAACTGGGCGGAGAGAATATACGTACGACAATTAGAAGTCACCCCTATTGACAAAATTAAAATAAACAAGTTCAACACCTTTTTCCTTTTTTTTCAGAATTCCCACAGCTTCAATGAATTGTTATTAGATTTCTATATAATACTTATAGCCCCTAACTTGTAATAATAATAATAATAATAATAATAATAATAATAATAATAATAATAATAATAATACAGAACGGTTACTAAAGGGTTTTTGACCTGTAGTCTCGAGACCCTAATTACATGCAAATGAATCCTTGGCTGTCTGTTCTGGTAGCTAGCTCAGAGCAGAGTAGCTGCACATCATACCCTTGGACTGTACCATTTTAAAATCGAGCTTTCTGCATTGATCATCATATGATATTGAGTCTAGGGTGATCATTTTTCATAATCAAGCCTTTAATGGGAAAATATTTATTGTTTTTTATTAAAAAACACTCAAGCAAAGTAAGAGTCTTATCCCCATTTCCATAACTTTTGGCCTACTTTTACGTTAAATCCCTCCAAATGGAGCTTACCTACCAATCTTTACAGCGACTTTATTTTTCAAATGGTACAGTCTAAAGGAGTGATGTGACTTGGCAGAAAACGGTCCACAAAAATACACAAAATAGTCATTTAAAAATCTATAATTCCGTTTAGATTCAATCGATCAACTTGATTTGATCAAATCCCTATCTTCATACGTCGAGCCAGGTTGTGACCAACTGTCAGCAACCGCTGTGCAGGGATTCGTGAGTAAACGGTTTACGGACACAATTTGGTGCTTTCTATCTATCCATCCATCTATCCATCTAAGCTAGTCCACATACGCACCCGATGCCTATAGCATCACTGCCTACGGCGCAGCACAGTCATGCTAAAAATGACAGTCGAGTAACACATTACGTCAACAAGCAACATCGGACATACTCACCATTAGTTTCGCGTATGATAGTGACTGCAATCACTATCGTCAACAGCAATGACGTCATGGCTCTTTCTCTTTGCCAAAGTAACACTTATAACATGAACAGATATGAAAAACGTGAAAATAGAAATTCATCATGCAAACCAAAAAAAATAAACTAGTGAGTGGGGAGACGGGAGGGAACAGATACGACAAACATATACACATTAGTTTTTTTGTTATTTCACACAAAACAATGTTCTACTAATTTGCATAAATTCAAATTGCCTCCTAAATATGAGGGACATTTTCTGTAGATAAGACCAGGCTTTGATTTTGACATCGCGTCCATTATGGTACATCGGTCGAGCGTCTGAAATCGCAACCGGTGGTAAGGCTATGGTAAACTGTGAAGATTCTTCATGACACGGGAGGTCAATTCTTCATGGCGCAAATTAAAGTACAACTATTATCAAAATACTTATTTGCCAATCTTTTAACGAGTAGACTTAGAAGGAGAAATTTCTTGTACGAGTACGACTGTAACTGCCATCTTGTGAGGGCAACTATTAAAATCGCATTTCAGGAGACCTGCCACATCAATAATGGCTCCAAACAGACACCAAAACTGAACCGAATGGATAAATCTTTCTTTCTGCAAAAGAGAGCTTTGTGTGTACTGTTTTAGCTGCTTCGTGATTTTCCGTGAGTCGATTCTCTTTATTTATAAATTGATTATATGTACATAAGACTTTATGGCAATTTAACTTACAAAGGCGTGTGTGGGGACGCTCCACAGTACATGTCTCATAACATGAATATGTCAACTTTCCGAAGTAGAATTCACTCGTACAAAACACGTTCTATGCAAAAATGGATTGCACTATTCCAAAAGTCATTCCGTGTACAGGCCAGTGATGTTTTAACATCGTTATAAGAAGATTTGTAATCCTCTGCCTTGTGGTTTGAAGTATGTCTCAATGGGAATAATTTGAAGGTAAAATTGAAAGTATTTATGAAAGAAAATGTTCCCATTGTTGCTTCCTATGCTGTTCTTTCTGTACATTTGAGCTTATCACAAGTGTAAAAGTTTCTTTCGTTTTGGATAGTCGAACAACCAGATATGAATTGGTCGAATTCAATGTGTCAATAAAACAAAAATCACCTCATTGAAAATTCCGTGAGATTTTAAACGTGTAGCTATCGGATGTAGTGATTCATACAGATGTGTCCAAAAATACTAATAACGTTCCTCTTCTGCAATGCATTTTGGAAGGTATTCCACTAAATTATGGCGAATCTATAACGTACACTTTCGTCGGGATTGTGTAAATCTGCACACACACACAAACACTGAAAAAACAATGGAGTGAAATAACGAACCATACTTTCGTTGATCGAGATTAGACAAAATTTCCCATGGAAATTATAATGTCGTATATATGCTATACTGCAATATTTAGCAACGATATCGGAAAAGTAATCTTACTTCACTATCTAAATCTAGAGACTGACATTTACTCCTCTAAGCCTCTAAGACAGAAAGCCTAAAATGGTAAATGTTTTGTCTAAACATTGCTGTTTTTGTTTACAAATCTATGGCTGCCATTTGCGGAGCACAACGATGACCAAAGAACTTTTCCGAGTCTTCATATCAAAAGTCACTTATTAGTTCAAAATGGTCTAGTTATGGCAAGCTTACCTCATTCACGTAGTTGCCAGCCGCCACCAGTATCAACTACAGTGGATGGTGTCGGCCTCACAATCGACTCACTTGCGACTGAGATTAAACGAACTGAAAGAACATTTATTACATGTGAACTTACGTGTGTTCTAAAGTAAAGGATATTTTTACTTCCTATGTGGGTGGATGGCGCAGCAATTTTTCGATAGTCAATATTTCACGTAATTTATGAGCCGATTGTTCTGCAAAATTTTGTACAGACAAGTGTCGTCAATGAAAACATGCGATATATTCGAGGGGTAGATGGCCGAATTTTTATAATGTATTGACACGTCAGTATAAAAAAAGCTAAATGACACTTTGCTCACATTTAGTTGGCCAGACAAAGTGAGTGTATGTATCACATTTACAGTACGGTTAGCGAAGCTGGACAGCATCAGCAGCGTATATAAAACGTTTGTTTTCTTTTTGTACGTCTCACACACGTTTTGTAGATTACATTATAGATAAGAAGAACGACTCATTTAAGTGTTTGAAAGTGCTAAATTACTTGCGGAGTTGATTGTAGAGACTGAAGTTAATTAGGACAGTACTCCGGCTAGACAAACCATAATACAATGTATGCAGACTTATGTCTATTTGTTTTTATGGACACACACACTGTATAAACAGTGGAGTGTTACTCAGGCGTCTGTGTAAGTTTTAGTTCTTAGAAAATACATGCCTTTCAACTTTACACTACATAAACGTTGAAATGTTTAATTTTGTCTACAATTTTTACACTGTTATTCTTAATAATGACAGGAAAGCCAATACACCTATGGCCACTAAACTGTTGATTAATCCCATTTGATGCAGTAAGCAATTCTGCTTGTTCAAAGGCAAAAGCAGCTGGCTTTACAAAGGGTTATAAATGAGAGTTTACTATCGGTACCCTGTGTTCAAGTTTGAGATAGCATTGCCATGTATAATTGGCTACACGATTTAGCGGTTACGTTATTGCCGTTCTGTCAATGATGTCAACATACCTGATAAATGCTTATCGATCGATTGATTTATTGATTGATAGATTGATTTAGTGCTTGATTCAGTGATGTATTTATGTATTAAGATTTATCAAACGTTAACTGTAAAATAAGGTCTACATTGGATTTGGTGACCAGAGCAGGTGCAAATCACCTATAAAAAGTCAGCCCCCGCATACTACACAAGGAGCAAAAGGAAAAGCTGAAAAAAATATTAAAAACCATGTTTATGTTGGTCTACATTTATTAAAAAGTAGCGGACTGTCATTATTTAAGTGTTTTGAGTATCAAATGAACTATGAAATTTGTTACAAAACCATTTTTGTATTGCTCAGATAAAAGCGAGCGTTGAATTGATTGTCGATAATGCCCTGGCTGAACTGTTCCATATTAAAATTGGAAGTGCGATCTACACAGAGATTGAAAGTAAAAGTGTTAAAGCGATTTAATCGCAGTTTAATTGAACCAGAACTAACACGGTGAGAATGCTAGAAGATGGAAACTCGATAAACTTGTGTATGTTCATATAATATAGTCCAGTAATACAATTTGTGAAAAAATAAGGTCAAGCACCTCTCCACGTTACAGGGGTAAATAAGCTCGACAGAAACCAATCTCTATTTATAATCAACATCGGTAGGATAATGGAGCATGTATCTAGTCGCTGCTTTCGGATTCTTTCTAGTTTGACTAGATTTCGTTTAGAATGACTGTGCCATTCAAACAACACTCCAATACTTCAGGTGGCAACGAGTTAGAGAACAATAAAGACATAACCGCAAGTACGCTTTACCACAAAGTAATCTTTTAGACTTGATGCAAATATGATCGATATGGGCGTTCCAAGTTGGATGTCAGATCAACACCTGGATCACAGTATTTCCTAACAGATTTTAAACATTTGCCATTTATAACATACACAAAGTTCAAAGGTTTTCTGGATTTTGTAAACCTAAGAACATTACATGATCGATCCACCCCTCACTGACGCCATGTAAGTGTGACTCACGAATTTCGAAACTATACAAATCAGAAACGTTGCCTGTTGAGTGGGATTAGACTGAATATGGCCTGAATTCTCAGCGACGCATCTTTGCTCGATGGCCCACGCTTGACATGTCGCACGGCCGAAAGTCTAAAACCGAGTCACTGTGCGCGTCAGAGTCGGCGACTTCCTATATTTTTACTGCTGTAGAGAGTCTGCCGAGGCAGTACTAAATGTGAATAACTAACTGTGAATAACTGTGACCGCGAATCCAGTTACAGCGTAATGCTGCAGTGTAACTATATTGATCTATTTCTGACGGTCTGTGCTACAACTGCGTGAATTGGCATAAATACTGCCCAAAACCATCACGTGAAATTCTCATGTTCCTTCATTAAGTGTTGACTTTCTTCACCATTCTTAATAATTCAAAGATATTCTTGTTTTTCTTCCAGACTTGCGTAAATATCCTCCTAAAAGGTAACTAGCGTCTTTGAAAGGGGGATAAAATATTGAAGGGTGCAAAGCACAATTTGTTGTAGGTATAATTCAAATGCCAAAGAAAACCTAGGACACAAAGCAACTTAAACAGATCATGTTTACACTCTCCAATATTTTATACCCACTTTTGAAACTCTTTGGTATTTTACACTTAAAATATTTTTCATTTTTTCTCCTCATTTGCATACTTTTGATAATGATAACTTCATTTGAATGAATTCCCATCTATTGTTCAGCATGCATCTGCAGATCAAATAATGGGCAGTGGTTCTGAGGATTTTGCAATCAGACTATTCTGGGATTAAGTGATTTGATATTTTTAGACCAAACAGTAACATTTGTAGCTGAAATGCAATATCGCAAGTTTCTTCATAATTTGGACAAGATTCATATAAATTATCGCTAAGGACCTTATATTCAAAGACAGAGAAGGTTAATAAAACCAGATGTGAACTGAATGTGCTCACGTCGTTGACAACAGGCAGGTATGTAAGGGTAGCTCAACCCCCCCCCCCCCCCCCCCCCAATTGGGACCGCTAGCTGGGACATCAGGTTCGTGACATAGAAGTACGCTTCGCAGAACAATCAGATATCTGTCAGATCATTATATGTAGCAGGTTTCATCAACTTTTGCCCAGTACTCTCCGAGATAAATTGCTAATTACAAACTTCATTTAATATGAAAATGAGGCGGTTATGAACTTGACACTGCTAAATGCAGCATTGGATAATTAGATATATATCAAATCAACATCTGAAGCACGTTCCATCAAATTTAATGCTGTCATTTCTGAGTTGTATAACTAATTACAAAGTTCATTATATGTGTAAATGAACCCTTTTGGACACCGTGGTGCGAAGCACCAAAGGTGTCCTATGTCGCCAAATGTCTGTGTGTGTGTCCGTCTGTCCGTCCGTCCGTCTGTCCGTCTGTCCGTCTGTCCGTCCGTCCGTCCGTCCGTCCGTAGTCAGATTTTGTTTCACTCATAACTAAGAACCCTTAGGTCCAATGTCATGCAATTTGGTATTTGGTATTATCATGATGAGACTTAGATCTGATTAGATTTTGGTGGGTGTGGCTTATTAATTAATTGCTCATTTGCATATTTTATGACCTTTTTTCGTTCACGCAGATATCTCAGAGACGCCTGGAGCGATTTCATTCAAACTTGGTAAAAGGATAGTACTCTACCTCATACAGATGCACGTTGATTTGTTTTACAATGCGATCAAATTTGGCCGTGTTAGAGGACTTTTTAGTTTTCGCCTCCATAGACTCCCCTGTATAAGGCAATCCATAGACTCCCATGTATAAGGCAATCCATAGACTCCCATGTATAAGGCAATCCATAGACTCCCATGTTTAAGGCAGTCCATAGACTCCCATGTATAAGGCAGTCCATAGACTCCATGTATAAGGAAGTCCATAGACTCCCATGTATAAGGCAATCCATAGACTCCCATGTATAAGGCAATCCATAGACTCCCATGTTTAAGGCAGTCCATAGACTCCCATGTATAAGGCAGTCCATAGACTCCCATGTATAAGGAAGTCCATAGACTCCCATGTATAAGGCAGTCCATAGACTCCCATGTATAAGGCAGTCCATAGACTCCCATGTATAAGGCAGTCCATAGACTCCCATGTATAAGGCAGTCCATAGACTCCCATGTATAAGGCAGTCCATAGACTCCCATGTATAAGGCCAAGAAAAATAAAAATTTAGTTTCTCATCGTATTCATATTGCAAAAAGGATGCAGTGACACAGTTTTTAGTACCCACAGATAAAGTCCAGGGGGCTCATAGATTGGGTCATGTCAGTCCGTCAGTCCATCCATGTGAGTCCATCCGTTCACGCAGATATCTCAGACGCTTTGACAAAATGTCACGTGACCTTTGACCTCAAATATACATATTTGTCCATAACTCGGTAACCACAAGTGCTAAACCTTTCATATATGGTATGATGGGACACCCTATGATGCCACATATTGTACCTCATTAATTATGTGCATATCTAATTTTGAGCGAGCCAATAGAGCTAGAGGTCTGATTTTTGGTATATATGGATAACTTAGCAATACAATTTTTTTGACAAAATGTCATGTGACCTTGGTGACCTTTAACCTCAAATATACATATTTGTCCATAACTCAGTAATCACTAATGCTACACCCTTCATATTTCGTATGATGGGTCACCTTATGACACCACATATTGTTCCTCATTAATTATGTGCATATCTAATTTTGAGCGAGCCAATAGAGCCAGAGGTCTGATTTTTGGTATGTACGGATAACTTAGCAATGCTATTTCTTTGACAAAATGTCAAGTGACCTCAATTACCTTTGACCTCAAATATACATATTTGTGCATAACTCAGTAACCACAAGTGCTACACTCTTCATATTTGGTATGATGGGACACCTTATGACGCCACATATTGTACCTCATTAATTATGCACATATCTAATTTTGAGCGAGCCAATAGAGCTAGAGGTCTGATTTTTGGTATATAGGGATAACTTAGCAATACAATTATTTTGACAAAATGTCACGTGACCTCGGTGACCTTTGACCTCAAATATACATATTTGTGCATAACTCAGTAACCACAAGTGCTACACCCTTCATATTTGGTATGATGGGACACCTTATGACGCCACATATTGTACCTCATTAATTATGCACATATCTAATTTGAGCGAGCCAATAGAGCTAGAGGTCTGGTTTTTGGTATATAGGGATAACTTAGCAATACAATTATTTTGATAAAATGTCACGTGACCTCGGTGACCTTTGACCTCAAATATACATATTTGTCCAAAACTCAGTAACCACAAGTGCTACACCCTTCATATTTGGTATGATGGGACACCTTATGACGCCACATATTGTACCTCATTAATTATGCACATATCTAATTTTGAGCGAGCCAATAGAGCTAGAGGTCTGATTTTTGGTGTATAGGGATAACTTAGCAATACAATTTTTTTGACAAAATGTCATGTGACCTCGGTGACCTTTGACCTCAAATATACATATTTGTCCATAACTCAGTAACCACAAGTGCTACACCCTTCATATTTGGTATGATGGGACACCTTATGACGCCATATTGTACCTCATTAATTATGCACATATCTAATTTGACATAGCTAATTGAGCGAGCAATAGAGCTAGAGGTCTGATTTTTGGTATATAGGGATAACTTAGCAATACAATTATTTTGACAAAATGTCACGTGACCTCGGTGACCTTTGACCTCAAATATACATATTTGTCCAAAACTCAGTAACCACAAGTGCTACACCCTTCATATTTGGTATGATAGACACCTTATGACGCCACATATTGTTCCTCATTAATTATGCACATATCTAATTTTGAGCGAGCTAATAGAGCAAGAGGTCTGATTTTTGGTATGTAGGGATAACTTAGCAATACAATTTTTTTGAAAAAATGTCAAGTGACCTCAATGACCTTTGACCTCAAATATACATATTTGTCCATAACTCAGGAACCACAAGTGCTACACCCTTCATATTTGGTATGATGGGACACCTTATGACGCCACATATTGTTCCTCATTAATTATGTGCATATCTAATTTGAGCAAGCCAATAGAGGTAAATGTATGATTTTTAGCTACTATAGACTATAGTCTATAGAAGCTATTGAGATGGATATCCGTCTAGCGTCCGTCGTCAGTCTGTATGTATGTATGTATGTATGTATGTATGTATGTATGTATGTATGTCCGTTTGTGAGGCGTCCATCCACTCAAATATCTTGAGAACCGCAGTACTTACTGATTTGATATTTGTTGTGTAGATGAAAATATAATTTTTAGAAACTAGTTTTTTTAATTTTTTGATATTGTTGAAAATAGGCAAATTAATGCCAAAAAGGTGTTTTTGGTAAAAATCTTCTTCTTCATAACCGCTGGTCAGACAGCTTTGTTATTTAGTATACAGGTCCCTAGGGATAACCCAACTTAGATTTGTTCAAATTGTGATGAAATATGCAAATGTGTATTTTTAAGGAATTTTTTGTCATTTTTGGTCAAAGTTTGACTTACATTGTATGCGATTCTTGTATTGTATAACCCTATCAATTCACCCAGAAAAAAAATAATTAATATGAGTTTTAAATAATTGAATTAATTAGGAAATCATCAAAGCCAAAATAATTTTAGTGTGGAATTATCAGAAAGTTCAACTTTTTTTGACAGTTCATAGTGAATTGAGGATTAAAACATGTAAAGGCAACTTTCCTGAATCCCAACTTTGACATATTCTGAACCACCATTTATGTTATCTAAAAGAAATTGCTCATAATAGTTTGTCATGATAGGGTGGTCAAATAAATAGAGATAGAGAAAGTTCTAATTTCCATTTATGGTTGACTTGGTAAGGATAAAATAAGATTACTTTTTGAGGAAAAAAATCTAGTGGTCAATTAAAAGAGTAGTCAAAGTGATAGGGTTTTTACGGTAAAGCTGGGCTGTAAGATTCCTCATGTGCTATTTATGGCAATTATGCAATCTGTGTAAACAGTGCAATGAAAGTGTAACATAATTAATGCTTTTGATGACCTTGATTTCTTAAATTTCAAACATTTGTCTCTTCAGTGTGCTTTCTCTGAGTACGTACAGTCTCAACTTATTCAACAGAACTTACTTACAATGTTAATACGAAAGTTAAAATGTGCTTGGTTAATAGGAAGAAAATACTGATATTAAAAGATAACCAGCTCAAGATTCTTTATAACCTGACAGATATGCTGTTTTTTATGACGTAAATCTTGATTTAAGCAAGTCTTGTTTACTTTAATTAGAATGTAATTAACTCTTGTTTATTTGCTATTATAGACTAATATAGTCTGATGAAATATGCAAATCTGTATTTTTACGGAATTTTTTTCCATTTTTGGTCAGGCCATCCTGAAATGAGCTATCAAAGATATCCACCTTCTTCATCAATACATGTGTCACAAAAGGTTATTCTCTGCATAACACAGCAGAGCTCTGTCAACTGTTGAGTCGCTTGTTTTTTCAAAACCGCTGGTCAGACAGCTTTAATATTTGGTTTACATGTCCCTAGGATGACCCTAGTGAGATAAGTTCATACAGTCAGGAAATACTTAATTTTGTATCCATGTCTATAGCAGCTTCAGGGACTTTGGCCCTATGTTTAGTGTATAGGGACAGACTATAGGATAGAAATTTTTTGACAAAATGTCATGTGACCTCGATAACCTTTTACGTAAAATACACGATTATGTCAATAAATAAGTAACCACAAGTGCTATGTCCTTTATATTTAGTAGGATGGGAGACCTTATGACAACACATGCTTTACCTCGTTAATTATGCCCATATATAATTGTGGGCAAGCCAATAGAGCTAGAGGTCTGAATTTTGGCATAATAGGATTAATTAGCAATACAATGGGGTTTTTTTTTCAAAATGTCACGTGACCTTGATGACCTTTGACCTTGAATATGCATATATATGCATAACTCAGTAACCACAAGTTCTTTACGCTTCAATTTTGATAGGATAGTAGACCTTAAGATGTCACATCTTGTACCTCATTTATTATGCACATATGTATTTCTTGGCTGGCCAATACAGCTAGAGGTCTGATCTTTTTTCCCGATTTAGAACCATAACTTAGACATGCCTCTTGTTTCAAAATGGGAACAATGACATCGACCTATGTGTCCATAGATCTGAACATATACACTCCAGTGATACTTCTTAATGACCTCATTTCCCTGCCCCATCAAGACTAATACTCCTATTACAAGTGGGGACTATGTCAATGTCAATGACTTGTTACTTCTATACAGAATATTATCTCACATAGTGAGTGTCTGAATATTATTCTGAATTGTATTCCAAAGCACATTCTGAAAGGACTCTTCTGGAATATACAGAATATTATCTCACATAGTGAGTGTCTGAATGTTATTCTGAATTGTATTCCTAAGCACATTCTGAAAGTAACTCTTCTGAAAATTTCACATTCTTTGCCACTGCACCATCTCCCTAATACATACTGATGACCCACGGTGTCCACTCAAGTCTCACTTTGATTTCACTTGTCGCCGCACGGTGCTTCAAGCGACAGTTAGATATTTATCAGCTCAAGATATGTAGCAAGTTTCACCAAATTTGGTGGCACAATTTCAGAGTTATATCACTAATTGCAAAGTTAGTTAAATATACAAATGAACCCTCAATTAACTTCACATTACCAAATGCTTCACAACACAGTTATATATCTATCGGATTTGTATCTGCAGCAGATTTTATCTAATTTGGTGCAGTTATTTCGGAGTTATATGACAAATTACAAAATGTCATTTAATATTTAAATTAGCTGTTTATCAACTTAGCACTGCCCAGTGCTTCACGCGATAATTAGGTTTTTATGAGATCAATATCTGTAGCAAGTTTCACCAAATTGGGTATCATAATTTCAGAGCTAGATCACTAAGTTCAAGTTCATCAAATATGCAAGTTAACCCTTAATTAACTTCACACTACTGAATGTTTCATAACACAGACACAATATCTGTCAGGTCAGTATTTGCAGGCGATTTCGTCAAATTTGGTGCAGTTATTTCGGAGTTGTATGTCCAATTACAAAACTTCATTAAATATGCAAATGAGCAATATATTAACTTGACACTGCACAATACTTCTCCGTACAACTAGATACCTATCAGATCAATATTTCGCTCTAAAACAAAGAAAATTTACAAATGTCATTTTCACTCGCTGTATATTATTCCGCTACTGTTGATTCTACTGAGGGGACCCTAACCGTTGTCTTTCCAATCCCATCTTTCAATTCTGCATGCTATGGTTTACTGTGGCCATTAGCGTTGTACACTAAATAAGTAAATCCGAGCAATCTGTTGAAAGTTTTTCGATTAACTATTATTGTCTTGAATAGGTGTTCAAATTTATGGCCTTTGAAGTACAGAGAATATCAACGAGGAAATAGCTAGAATCATTATTTCAGAATCTATCACCGACCATCTATTTTATCACGATGAGTGAACATCAGGACATGCTCTCTACACTTTGTTGAGAGAGGAAGCATCGTTTGGAACCAACACGATTGGAACTAATTTGGATAATTGGATAGTGAAGTAATGTCTGTTTGATCTGCAAATGTAGGCTCATCTGCTTTTCTTTTTAAGTTATATACTTGCTTTAATGAGTAATTTTAATATTGCAACATTCAGCTATATGGCACCTAACCCTTTTGAGAAATTTGAAAAATATGAAGAGACAATTATCCCAAATTAGTCCAATCGTGTTCATCATTCTTCGTATGTGAAATCAAAACGACAACATTTCAAGATTTATTCGTTCTGTTTTTCTTTTTCCCCTCACACTCACACTCAATCATAGCAAATAAGATTTTGCGCCAGTCTGTGTTTTTAGGGAATTTACAGCTTCGAAATGTTGCCAACACCGTTAGAGCGTCATCAGTGATGAGAAAGATTACCTTGTGGGCGTTGGACTGAGCTCTGTGAACAGCAGTAAAAAGCTTTGTTGAACGGTTGTCAAATAGTGATGGGTGCGTTGACCAACCCGCAACAGTGAATCGAATCACAATATATATCCTATGATACTATATTCAATGATATTAAATACCGTCTAATTGAAGCATACAGGTGGTCTTCTGTTTTTTTTAGTGGACATTTTTTGTTTTTGTTTTTTTAGCACCAACATCTCTCGCTGTACAGCATGACATGAAAAATAATAAATTACCTAATATAATAGGAAAATTGTACAGTCAGCCGCTGCTATTCAGCACGACTAATATAGATAAGTCTCCATAGGTCTTTACCACCTAGTGTTATTATTATTATTTCATTTTTTGTTTTGTTTTGTTTTTTCCTCCTCGTAAACGCTCTTTGGTGGATACCAGTGTTGCAGTAGTGGGGCAATTGTCAATCTTGCTTGAATCACATAATCATGCTTTTTCAGCTTTCAAACGCAACTTTCACAAAAGTAGATCGCACAAATTCATCGTACAATTTTGAAGCCTCTCCTTACTGTCTCAACGAAAAGATAAATCAAATCAAATCAGGAAATTGAAAATAGCACGGAACGTTCAATTGTGACTATACTTCACAGCTTGAAAAAGATTTGAGTGCATTTGATGTTTTGCAACAATAAGCACTGAACGAAACACCCGCATCTGGCTGATCTGGTAGAAGTTTTGCTGAAAGAAATCTGCGGTAGTCAGTCCGACTACTTCACGGGAAAGTTCACAAGTCAGCGTGTAAACTTGAAAAAAGTGGACCCCTTATTTCGATTTCCGAGACATTTACTTTTAATACTAATAATCATTGCAAAACCATCTCGAAAATTGAGACCTAAATATAACCAAAGAAGGACTGCCCTATGTCTCGATCACATAGACAGCATTGACGATCCTTGCATATTACATTTGAGTTAATTCAGTTCGCGGTTTTTACTTTACATCCTGCAGAATTTGAATGTGATTTTGCTGCTTTAATGAAAACATCGACAACAGTCCCAACGAAAGCGGCAAAGGGCTTCTCACTATGAAATATATTATATCTGACGATCTTTTTCGGGACTCATTCCTTATCCTGCAATTCGCGAAAAGAGCATAAAAACGCATTGTTGTAAATAACAAATCAATTTGAGACACCCAGGACGTGAATGTATATCTGGAAGTTCCTCCGAGGGGGTAAATCACGACTAGCTTTCCGTACATTCTTCCTCATAAAAGTGGTGTACAATATACCCAGGGTACTTAAGTTGTAGACCACTTTATGACAAATTCCAAGGGTTCAGAGGAAGGAGGCTGTCATCCCACAATTGTAGACAAGGTCCTTCAATATATCTGGGAAGGAAGCGGGAAGTAAAGAAGACAACTGCAATTGTCAGGGTTTGAACATCTCGAGAGGAAACGCCGTTAAAGAACAAGGGACCAAAATCTTGCTAGGTCTAGGGTTTTAATCAAAGCAACGACAGGAAGGTTGAACAAGAACAGTTATTATGTTGACTGCATGCCGACATCATTCGCATTTCGAAAATCGCGATATCTGACAAATATAGTATGCTGGCATGGTTGCTGTTTTTTTTATATTGTTTTCTTTTCTCGGGGAAACAGTATTAATACAGTTCTACAGGATGTAGTTTAGTTTCAATCACCGAAGTAATGAGTTTAAGTTCGTCGTTATAGCGAGGCCACATTTCTTATTGACCTTTTTCCCGGGCTACAACATGGAGCTTTTCACCGCCTGTAAGCTATGTCTAAACCTCTCGGGTCGTTTTTAAGCTAGTATGCGCCTCGAAAGTGAAGGCTTATACTTTTTCTCAAACTCTCCTAAGTGAAACTTTCAACTATTCTCTTACCAAATCAACAATTAAAATCAGGGGTCACCATGCAAAGTTTGGAACAAGCGAAACAAATTACCCAACATTTTGTGATATTTGAAATTCAAAATGGCCGCCATTCCTGTGTTAACTCTATGGGAAAAATTAAACTTCGGATTTTCGAAAAAATAAGACGGTGAAAGTTTCTCTTTCTATAGATCTTAAAAATTACCCCCCCCCCCCACAATCGTAGATCAGATAATAATTGTAGAAATTTGAGAGTCCAAATATATGTCCCCAAGGCGCGTTCTATCCATCGCTCGCGATCCCAGGGTCCGGGAGTAGCAATGAATAATGAATGCAAATCAATGTTGACATCGTGTTGCAGCCAGTATCAGCCTAGATAAGAACCCACTTTGCAGGACATTCTAATCCAGGCAGTTTCATTTGAATACATACACACACACACACACACACACACACACACACACACACATATATATATATATATATATATATATATATATATATATATATATATATATATATATATATATATATATATATATATATATATATATATACGGTAGTTTTTACCGTCATGTTCGTTACACTCAGAAATCGTTGTGTACAGTACCCAGCTGTCCGAGGCCAACCGGGTACATTGCTGGCGTCTCCTGTAGACGTCAACAATGCGTTTAGATATCAGTCCCAGCAGTATTTCAAATTTAGCCTCAAACAGATTCGAATGTAATGTTGTAAGACTGTTGAAACTGTTGCCTTGAAACGTTCGGAGAGCCTGTGGATGACTGTCACGACTGTACTGTGGATGAGATGAACAGTGCGGTCACGATCGATTATGATCATGCTGTGGTTCGTGTATATTATCACGGTCCGTGATATTATATTGATGGCGATCACAGGTGGGAATCGTTCAGCTGGCCTTGGATGAGCTATCATAACATTAACCATAAAAAGCCACATTTTTGTGTCAAAAAGAATTATTATACCGACGAAGTCAGGGTTCTGCTTCTTTCAGACATGTGCATTATATATTTGACTGATGTAGGCCTATATTGGCCTACATCGATATTGTTGAGTTCCGGTGATAGTACACTACCGGTTGAAGCTAGCTTATGACATAGTGTAGGCATGGAGGTGAGTACACACTCATATCTACCTTCTACCTCATGCGAATTGTCACGAAGATAGTCTCATAAAAATACGAAAAAAAAAACTTTCGTAACTAAGTCGCAGCAGTGCAGTATGCATTCGCCCATTTTCAGGTTTGTATCTGTTGAATCATAGACCCTCACGAGGGTTTATGTTAAATGTTGTTTATTTGAGGATTTTGTTGCATTATGTATATCGTAGGTGATCCGATGTATACAGCAAATGTTTGATCATCAGCACCTTCTGCGCTCACTTTGATTGACAGCAGTTTGAAATGGTCAACGGCTATGTTGTCAACGCACTGACCGTGTATGGAAACGAACTTTTTATCAATAACTCACCTGAAGCTGTGAAATAGACAGTATTTCGCTCACAACGCTATGTCCAAAGTAATCACGATAGGTACTGTGGTGGCACAGAGCTACATATATTTATCTGCGTGGAAAAGATTTGTGCCAGTTTTCTGGAGCAGTTGCTCGAGTTGCTTCCATGAGTCAGTAATTCGAAAGAATTATTCCAATGAAGTTAAGCTACCTTTTACACCAAAGGAATGGCTTTAAAAACTTCTTTAGATCATGCGAGGTGGGTACTTCAATTCCAGTGAAGACAGAAGAAGTTTTAACCAAAACTGAAGACAGTTCCTGTCATGTAACATGCGTAAGAATATCATTTTGTGTTATCATGATTATACAGATACACAGTCTCGGCAATTATTAACACGCTGATACAAATACTTTGTAATTTGACAGCTTATGAAAGTTTGGTGCTAGACATTGATTTAAAGTAGTTGGTGACTTCAGAAGGGTTATCGACTCTGACACACAAACGTCCATAAAACTTAAAATTTGGCGTTTGAAATCTGACCCCTGGTCATGGAAAGATTTACTCCACACAGAGTTAAACGAATTTGTGATAATTGCAGATAATTTATACCGATAGTCAATACCTGTAGGTCTGCCTTCAGTGCTTCTCCTGTCAATCAAAATTACCCTGCGTATGTGCAGTGTCCAGGCCAAAATTTACATGCCTGTACAGGACTCAAACTGGTGTAAGGTTCCGGGATATTTTCGTTCTCTTCTAATCAGGACGAAAATTTATAGAGAAATTGAAAACCCCTAAAGCTGTAACTCTTGAAATTTGTTGACCTGTTTTTTTTTTAATTCTACAAATTTAAAGGGTATAGTCTTTTACTACTGAAAAATTGGACAAGTAAATTTAAATTTTAACCGTTATTTTGATTTCCCGCCATTTTTAAAAACTGGTGATATCACAAAGAAAACAAAGCATACGATGTCCCAGTGGAAAACATTCAGCACTATGCATTATATTGGACTACTGTGTTGTTTCTGTAGAGATTCCAATGCGTAGTTCAAGATGGCTATCCGGTACCTGACCCTATTATCCCCACTCCCTCTACCGGGAAAATGGGTCAGGGAACCAGACTAATATGCACGACGTTCAGTGTTTCTGCTTTATTTGCATGAGGGCGCCATTTTACGTTTGGGCAAACTTTTATTATTTATCATGCTCAAAATTGCACATACAGATGAACATTTAATTATACTTGTATAGACCCCCTCAATGAGTACATTGCCACTAACTTGTTTTAGTTTGGAAGTAAAATCACAAAAATAATGCTAAAAGATACAGCTATTGGGCCTTTAAAACAAAGCGGAAAATTCGAACATTGTTCAACACCAGACGAATGCAATGCCTTTTTCGCCAAGACCATAGGCTAAGGAAATTCTAATCGCCTTATCGTAAATATCTGAGTCAGCATATATGGCGAATACTTAAATGTTAAGTGTAATTATAGCGCATACCAGGAAGTGAGCTACCTCAGCCACGTTTTTTTTCGAAATTTCGAATCGATTTAGATTTCATATCAGTTTTATCGAATCATCACTCTTTAAACTATTATCCCGCCTGGCAGATCCGTCTGTTCCGACGCATTCTTTGCTTCCCGTCCAATCTTTTGTTTTGGGCTAGAATCGTTCTCTTGGAGATAGACCTGATTCTAGACCACCGATTTCTTTACCAAGTCCGCGTGCACATTATCACATAAACTTGTATCTTTCCATTCAATTTTCATGATTTTACTTTTTAACAAGCGTTTCCTTCTGATGTTATTGTGTTTACCGAAAGGTACGAATCCAATGTGTGTCACGTTCGTACAACCATGTGCACCATTTTCTTTGAGTGAATAATTAACATCTTGGATGCACCCATTAAGGGGACGCTGTACCCAACACACAGCATAATTTCCTAAAAATTACTCTTTTGCAAAATAATATTCATTGAATTTTAATTAATTTGTTAACCAAGGATTAAAATATTTGTTGGGTTCACCTTTCAGCTTGTCAAACAGTTGCGTGATAAAGAATTGTTAATTTATGCAAATGCGTGCAAATCATCCGATTTCCTAGCTTCTCATTGCTCCCAATTTAAGATTTCCGAAGAAGCCGGGGTGCTATTCAATTTGTTAAACAAATTTCATGAATGCTCAGGCCTGAAAATCAACATGGATAAAACGCAAGGGGTATGGCTGGGAAAGTGGAGGGACAGGAAAGACAAGATGTTTGGGGTCAACTGGCCCGCGGACCTATCAAGATAGTAGGAATTTATTTCTCATACAATAAAGATGTTAAACAGAAAAATGTAAGCAAAGCAGTGGATACTTTGAAAACTATTCTCAACTCATGGAAGAGCAGAAAGCTCTCATTATTTGGCAAAGTCCAACTGATAAAAACGTTCGGAATTTCACAATTTACATATATTCTAAATTCCACTGCTGTTGAGAAAAACACCATTCATGAAGAGCACAAAATAATGTATGACTTTCTATGGAATGGAAAAGATAAGATAGCAAGGAAAACAATGATAGGGTCCGTGGGCCAAGGTGGCTTAAACATGCCAAATCTAAATATAATGAAAAAACAACAAAGAATCATATGGATACAACGTTTTATCAACCCAGAGATTTCACACTCATGGAAGCTTTTCATGGAAAAGAAATTGGAAGACTTGGGAGGAAATCTCTTATTTAAATGTAACTTTAACACACATAGGCTACCGGTGCGGTTTACAGATTTTGTCACAGAATGTCTTGATGCTTGGTCCGAGGAAACTGCAACGCAAAATGAAGAAAAAAATCAGATTGTGTGGAACAACAAAATATACTCTTAGGGGGTAAATCAGTCTATTTCAGAGAATTTGCTTCGAAAGGAATTTTGAGAATCTCTGATCTCTTCGATATGGACAAAGCAAAACCATGGCCTATAATTGAAGGGGCACATTTCTCCTTGTTACACAACTTAACTGGATCGGTCTAATCTCCGCCATTCCAGGCGATCTTAAATAAAAAGAAAATGGAGTAGACGATATTCACATTCTGATAAACGAGACACCAAATGTATTAGAGGGCCTAACAAGACACATTATTAAGAATGAATAGACAAGCAGGATCTTTACCGCACCGGCGAGCCAAGCAAAACTGGAAGAAGTTTTGAATTCAGGTACTCTGGATTGGAAAAAATGTATAAATTAATGCTGAAGATGACCATCGACAGCAAAATGAGGAAATTCCAATTTAAATTACTACATAATATTCTTTATACCAATGAAAAACTTCACAAACTAAATCCCAATAAATTTCCAACCCCTCTGTGTACATTCTGCATGAACCAAGTTGAAAGCTATGAACATTTATTTTATGCATGCTCATTTTCTGTGTCCCTTTGGAGGAATCTATTACTTTATTGGGGAGACGCTCTAGAGTTGAGCTCACCACCAAGCAAACTCTGCTTGGTTATTTCAGATCCAAATGAATCTCTGTTAGTTAACTTTATTAGTTTACTTGTGTGAAAGCACACCCATTACTGTAAAATGAACGGTGCTAAGCCAAGTTTTGCAGGATTGGTGTCTTTCATACGACGGATATATCAGATAGAGAACTTCATTGCAAAAAAGAATAACAAGATGACAGTGCACTTGGAAAAGTGGTCTCCTATATTATTATTTGTGCGATAATTGATGTATTTACAGAGAAAAACTAGTACACTAGCATAAAGAATTGTAACGTTTAAGGAAAATACCCAATAAAATTTTTTAAATATAAAAAAAAAAAGATTTCCGAAGAATTTACCTCCACTCTTTCTGGGGCAAATTTTCTGAAATGTTCACATTATGTCTTTTAGCTGCTATAGAACAAAATGATTATTTTGTTCAAGTTCTTACATTTTGAATAGGAGGCACTTAATTTTGCTAATCATGTTTTTAATCACTTTTTGATGTCATTCTTTCAACCAATGACATTTTAGAATGAGGATAGATAATGTAAAATAAAAGAGTCGTTTTTCCTACACATACTCTTGTTTCAAGTGAAATATTACATTTCAAAAAATATATATATAAAATTTGTCACTTAAATTAATTTTTATCATTAATAACGAAATCAAGGTTTTTTGTCTTAAATATTCACTCCTTCATCTTTCAAGTAAACTATTGCTACCATACTAAACTCTAGATGCTCTGCTTTTTGAAAATATACAGTGTGAGAGAGTTTCCTTATCATCTTAGATGAGAATTTTTTCTTTCAAAAAACCTTGAAGCTCCACCTTAATATGATGGCCTACATATTCATCAGACCTTTGGCGCAAAAACTCAACTCTTCGTTAAATTCATCAACAGGTGAGTCAATGGAGCCCCTCGAGTTCAAGGCCAATTAGCGGTTGTAGCACTGTCATCTGGACACGTACTATCATATGTAAGGGAGAAACTGTCCCCTGGAATGTCACAGTCAGAAACACAATGTAAGTAGTATTTTCTAGCAGACACGGCCACATTCGTTTTACTCTGTCTTGATTGTCTTGTGTTGTCCTGACAGACCTCAGCCACTGTCCCGCCACAGTATCTTGCATGTGAAATTCACACTCGTCCTGACGGAAAATCCTGTTAGTAGCTCCAGGAATTTAAATGGAGCGTTTGTAAGCGGACTTACAGTTGATTTTAGCTCGTCCATGACAAAATAGCTTGTTTTTTTTGGACTAGTAAAAACATGTAAGGTCAAAATTAAAAACATGGCAAATTTTATACATTAGAAGCCAATATAAGGTTGATCACAGTTTTTCCATATTAAAGTAAAGGGAAATCTCTGCCTTTTTAATCGTTCTCATACCTTGGTTGTAGGTGGTCAACCGAGTGTCTTAGAAACGGCCACTTCTCAAAGGAGAAGTTTCCTTGGATCGTTCTCAGTCAGTGCCACATCGAAGATGCTAATGACTATCATTAATGTTATCTCATAGTATCTTGATGACCTCGAAATTTACCATTCAGTTCCTTTATTAACGTCTGTAAGAAGATTCGTAAGATTTGGTAATGTCACTCAGATAATACCTTATTTCTGCGCAAGTAAATATGCACGTTAGCATTAATTATGCAAGCCATAGACATTAAAACTAACCAGTTTGCTATTCTCATACAGAATCTATGTAACACTGAATGATTTGATTCCAAATTCAAATTCCAGACGTTGATCAACCAATGCCGGTGTCCATACAACAGACCAAACCAGAATTCCCGCGATTTCGTTTTCGAGCGCTAACCAGGTTGATCTTGACTTTAATTTCAACGCCTGTAACAGTAAGGCAACATGTGTTGCCTCAGTCAGGCAAATTGATTTTAAAGGTAAGGTTTTCAAATTCAAGCTCTCATTCACTGTATATCTGAACAGCCTATCCATGATTTTCCTGTTGGAACCAAGTACCGCTATATATTTTGAGATTCATTGGCGTCCTGTTTCACCGAAATAAAATCACAAAACAACTCTCTTAGGTTCTCATCTCGCCAAGAGCGATGTAATCGTGATGTTTACCCTACAACATTAGGTGGATGGACACACACAACCAGAGCCTTGTACAAGGCCCGTAACGAGGCATTCACGACAGGCAGAACGCCAACAAAATGCTATTCCTTATCACCGATAAACATTCGAACCGGGGAGGGGGTGATCTACAGGCAGCTGCAAATGCCCTGAAGGAGACCTGTAGGTACAATTGTGTACGCGTACAGCGGTTTTACACAAATACACGTCAGGTTGTACATCAAAAGAGAATGAAACGGCTCTTTGTGTCCATTGAAATTTTGTATGTTACTCTGTAGCTCCCTGTAAACAACAACGTACTTTCTTAATCCGACGTTTCACTCTCTACAATAAAATGAAAAGTCATGTAAATGTCTTAGAAGAACAAAATATTAATATTATCGGCCAGGTAATTTTCTATATTTGCTTGACTCAAAAACAAAAATGTGTCTTACTTCATATTATCGATTTATTTCTTCTTGAGTTCAGAGACTGAAATTTACACTTTGGCGGTGACGGACAACGTGAGCAAGGAAGAACTCAAAGACGTGATCTCATGAGTTCAATCAACGTTTTCATAAACGTTATGTCAAAACTGGGAGTTTACAAGTGCGCCCCCAGCGAGGAAACACTTTAGAACTTTTCCATTTTGAGCATGATTTCAGTAGTTTCATTATATTTAGTAATCATTTGTTGGAGACGTGCCTTTCGCACGTAATGTAGTGGTGAGTGAAGGGATTGTGTGTTACAAAAATGCAATGGGCTCCATATCAGATTTAGCGATTGTAAGAAGAAATGTACTTTTCGTACTAAAACTGCTGAGTTTTGCAAAGTTTTTATGTGGAAATAAATAAGATAAACACTAAGGTGACGAGAAAAAAGAATAGCATTCCACACAAGCATTTGAATGTTTTTATCATGTATAATAGTGTCTATCGCTGTGTTAGATATGTTTTCTTATATAGCTTTTTCGATATTCTTCAGCAGCAGCATAATGCATGTTCACTGAAACATCTGCGGCGTCTGGAGTGATTTTAATAGAAGACGAAAATAGGATTTATTAAAAGTCATATGCGCCTTGGAAAGAAGTGTTCTTCGTTTGCTCACTCCTTGTTCTGGGAACATCAAACCATTTTCTTTCACAATCAATAACAAAATTATTTAAGTATGCAAATTATGCAAATTTTTGATTGGACAGAAACAGTGTTCGGAATTCACGATGGCTGCAATTCTCCATTATGCGTCAATCGGGTATATCAGTTAAATACTCGATTTTCTCTAAACCAATACCTTGAAAACTTAATTTTTTGTATACTATACAAGAGATTTGTTGTATATTAAGAATTCAAATTCCTCCAACTAAGGCGCATATTGAGGGCGCAGTTTCAAAATTCTCCGACTTTTCGTTTACATGATGGTATTTGTTCACGTGCCCTACTTCATATAAAACAATATGTACCACCGTAAGTCGATGCCAGACTCGATCTACCCTTGTGATGCACACCTTTGATGTAAGTACAGTTGTTTGGCATTCGAACGAATCAGTTTAAAATGCAATGTTGAAGAGTTTAAAGTTATCATTTTAGGTCAAAGTGTACACTGTATGGCCCAAGGTATATACCCTGTGGACCTGTGAAGTGTTGGACTTACACGATCTTTGCTTCATAGCTTAATAAAAACAAATTATGAACAATTTGTATTAACTGATCAGATAAGTTAAAAACTTCAACAATAGGATGAGGTACATGGATAAAGATGACACCGATTAACTAATTGATGATACATACGTGCATGTGCAACAAAAATTCTGAAAAACGTACAGCGTCACAGATAGCGAACCTTTAGATTCACACAATTACAAAGTTTTCCCCATTTCTTCGTCATTGTTTCACAAACCGACATTATAGATGCTCGACACCTTTAAAAACATTTAAAGACAATAAAGCACTTCCGTTCCAAAATCTCTCTCTCTCTCTCTCTCTCTCTCTCTCTCTCTCTCTCTCTCTCTCTCTCTCTCTCTCTCTCTCTCTCTCTCTCTCTCTCTCTCTCTCTGTTTCCAGGGAAAGGATTCTGGCTGTACGGGTGTGTGCATTGCAATCATGAACCAGACGACGATGTGTAGGGCTGAACTTGAACTTTAGAGGAATGATTTATTATCGTAAATTAAAGGTGCCCGGCGGTTCCGAAAGATGTGATGTGAAATTCATGTCTGATTGTTCAAAAGGGAAAGTGTTCCAACTGATACGGTAATAAATTAACCTGAACGTGCCTTACATGACATAACATTACAGGATCGAGTAAACTTAGTCTATAATTCAAAACCTATATTGTTATACCCTATAACCCTTGATGTCATGAAACCTACAGCAAACATATAATGTAACATCATCATACTTGACGAGGCATGTCATGACAAGCAGTCTTTATGATATAGGCAGTAGTGTGAAGATATATCTAACCTTGGTCTATAGGAAAAGAGGATCTATATCTGACAGTCTGATAATCTGACATCTGAGGGTCTTCATGATGTGTCAGAATTTGTTTTCTAGATCTACATGAGATTTCATATACTGCGTCGCTCAAAGACCAGAAATGCAGTCTATTCGTCTCAACAGTGACATTGTGACACATGCACCATATTAAAAACAACTTGCCCTTTTTAAATTTTAAAAGACAGAAATAATGCTAGATCACAAAGACATATTCAACTCAATGTTATCGAAAACATAGTCCCGGCGCCTGACAGGGACTTTGTTTACAGCAAACCTGTAATTGCAGAAGGCAAAAGTTGCACTCCGGTGAAACGAAGAATGCATTTCAATATGCAACAATCTGTAGCCGTCTCCAATCAGAAGAATTTCAAATTTGTACTTTGTAATCTTACTAAAGAAGAAACTCAAGCTGGCTTTGCATGAAAAGGGAAAAACAGACAGCAACCGTATTGGTAACAAATGAAATGTTCACAAGCTAGGGCAAGAAACTGGAAATGTTAAATATGGTATTCTATGGACCTCATGATGGAAAAACATCAGATCATTCAGTTTTGATCGTCTGTCTTGGGCTAAAAGTTATTAATGTCATAATATACAAAGTTTTCCTCCAATGACAGTGAAACGTAACCTTTCCAATGTATTTTCTCACAATAATAATCTTGTGATAGATATTCGATATCGCTATCACATCGATGAAACTTGATAAAAACATGGTTTTTTATCTATCATAACACAGAAGGCCTAATGTTTGTTTTCGCTTTGCTATGTTTCACGCCATTCTCATAATTGTGCTTTATAAGCCGCGGCGCCAGACCTCGTACAAGCGCAGGACAACAGAAACGGCGTGATGTTTCAAAAGTAATTAAATTGTGCAAAGGCAATGCCCTTCTTTCTTCAGCAAAGGAAAATATATGAAGTCTCTTAAAGATGTAAGATACATGCTTACTGTTGTTGAGATTTGAAGTATTCAATGACAAGAAATGCCCGGTAAAAAAATGAAAAATTGAAATTGCTATCTTTAATATTAACTCACAAAAATGCAAGTTCTTAACTACATTTTAGTAGTAATAAGATGATATCCTTAACATTGGCGGTTCCTGGACCGGGAAGACACCTTACATCTCAAAGACCCGAGACATTTATCTTACATGCGGCGTCCATAGACCTCTAACTCGCAAAGATAAATCGCTCGAGGATATCGACTTCCTTCTTTTGTCAGAGTTAAATAACGACCGACGGCGCCATCTATACACTCCAAGGATTTCTCTCCATTGGGTTCGAATACCTCTGCCGATAATCTTCCACAAACAACACCACCATCTTTGGCCTTGCTTACCTTGATAACCGTGTTTTTAAATCCACCTTCAAAGGAAAGACGGTAAAAATCACATCAATAAATACAAACACAAATAAGCGATTTTTCAAAAAGATTGTAATGCCAAACATGCGTTTAAAATAATATTGCGGAGTGTAAAGAATTCTTAACACTTATAGATTTCAGAAAAAACCCCTAAATATATAGAAATCGCTGTAATACTTGTTAATGTTCATCTTGCTAAATACTTACAGCCCACCTTGGACAGAGCCTCTGTACATCCACTTGGAAAGACCAGTTTTACGCTCTTAATCAGACGTACGCACCCCAAATCAATCTGAAATGAAGGTTGCTTCACCATCGGACCCGAATCTGCACATATGTTTGCTTTACCATCGACTAGGTTCGGCAGTGTGTCTAGTGTACCTTGTTCCAGATTCACACCCGTCACAGGTTTACCGAGTGCAAGATTGTCATCAGGCTCTGGCATTTAAACAGAATTAAAGAAATACATAAGCATGCCACCATGCCATTATGACAACAAGGGAAAATATGCTTTTTATGCAAACTAAAGACAATTTTCACATCTTCCAAATTATTCTTTAACGTTAAAATATAGGGAAATGTACATCTAGAAATTCATAAGAAAGGTCATCTTGGATGACATACGAGTAGTCCCCACTTGACAACTTTTGTTTGCTTGAGCTGTTGATCTTTGCTGTTTGTGGCCTGGTTACATTTGAATAACATGCAGTTAATTGAAAAATGCACAGCAAAGTAATGAGCCGGAGATCATGTGGCCTCCGTGCTGTTGGAACGTAATAAGTTTGTCACAGTAAAGTGGTCACTTCTAAACACTTAATGACCTGCACATGTACTTCAGTTTACATTGTTATCATATAAGAGTGTTACAATCCATCTACTGATACAACCCCCCTCCCAAAAGGCTCAAGACATGAAAACTAATGACAAAATGGCCTATCATTACTATGTTCCATCGTATCAAGTGATAAATTCACGTACATGTGTGCATCGTCATCATAGTCATCCTCTTAGTAAAGTTTTTAACATCATCCCTTGATGAATACACGTCCGTATTTTGGTTTGGGCCACCGACGAAAATCATAATGAGTAATTGAGAATCTGCCAAATTGAAAAGGTGCCAAAAATCAACATATTATTACACCTTAATAATCTAGTGTACCTTTTTCATCTTCAGACGCGTCAAAAATTTAGTGAGTGTATGATTCATGTAAGCCGCTGCTATAAAAAATGAATCAAATAAATATATAAGCACGAAACAATATCATTATAACAACAAAAGAAAAATATGCTTTTTTAAGCAAAGGAAAGAATAGATTTGCTCATTTTTCAAATTCTTCCTTTCACGTTATCATATAGGGAAATGTACCCCTTGTAATAAATAAGAAAGATCATCTTGGATGACATACTCGTAGTACCCCACTTGATAAAATTTGTTTGCTTGAGCTGTTGATCTCTTCTGCTTCTATCCTGGTTAGATTTTAATAACATGCAGGTAATTGAAAAATGCACTGCAAAGTATTGGACTGGAGACCATGTGGCCTTTATGCTGTTGGAACGCAACATGCTTGTCACAGTGCAGTGATCACTTCTCAACACTAAATGACCTGCACGTGTACTTTAGTTTACATCGACATCATATAAGAGTGTTACAATCCATCTACTGATACAACTCTAAAAGACTCAAGACATGAAAAACCTATAAAAAATGGCCTATCATTACTATGTTTCATCGTGTCAAGTTATAAATTCACGTACATGTGTGAATCGTCATCATTGCCATTCTTTTAGTTTAGTAAAGGTTTTTAACATCATCCCTTTTTTAAAACACGTCCGTGTTATTGTTTGAACCACTCAAAATCGTGAATGAGATTCTGCCAAATTCAAAAGGAGGCGCCAGAAAAAATATTTAGATTACAGTACACTGTCCCTTTTACCAAGTTTAAATACAGTGGATTCTGAGAAGAGGATTAGTACATGAAACATCGAAATGAAATTGTAAGGTGGTGGTAATACATGTATTTGATTGCATTGCGTTACAAATTTCCATGCATGTGCAGTGTCTTTTAGTGCATTGCCTTTTACAACGTTTTACAGTTCTCAGCTGAAATGTTTTCTGATGAATTTATCTGCCTTAACCATCATGCCCGACATTGGCATGTACAGTTGCTCCATCTAAGGGACAGGACCGTAAACATAGCTTCCGACCGATCGTTAGGTTGGTAGAGAACGCGATTGAATACGATTAAATGAAAGACATCAAGTTAACTGTATACATTTGTTCTCCACACATTGCGAAAACATGCATGACTGATATTAACTGACATATAAACATACAGATACGTTTGCATACATACTCACATCCATGCATTCATACATGCATACCTACCTACCTACCTTCATATACACATACACATATCAATCCATCCATCTATCCATCCATCCATCCATCCATCCATCCATCCATCCATCCATCCATCCATCTGCAGCTACCTTGTCCATAGACCTCTAACTCGCAAAGATAAATCGCTCGAGGATATCGACTTCCTTCTTTTGTCAGAGTTAAATAACGACCGACGGCGCCATCTATACACTCCAAGGATTTCTCTCCATTGGGTTCGAATACATCTGCCATTAATCTTCCACAAACAACACCACCATCCTTGCCTTTGCTGACCTTGATAACCGTGTTTTTAAATCCACCTTCAAAGGAAAGACGGTAAAAATCACATCAATAAATACAAACACAAATAAGCGATTTTTCAAAAAGATTGTAATGCCAAACATGCGTTTAAAATAATATTGCGGAGTGTAAAGAATTCTTGCCACTTATAGATTAAAGAAAAACCCTTAAATATATAGAAATCGCTGTAATACTTGTTAATGTTCATCTTGCTAAATACTTACAGCCCACCTTGGACAGAGCCTCTGTACATCCACTTGGAAAGACCAGTTTTACGCTCTTAATCAGACGTACGCACCCCAAATCAATCTGAAATGAAGGTTGCTTCACCATCGGACCCGAATCTGCACATGTGTTTGCTTTACCATCGACTAGGTTCGGCAGTGTGTCTAGTGTACCTTGTTCCAGATTCACACCCGTCACAGGTTTACCGAGTGCAAGATTGCCATCAGGCTCTGACATTTAAACAGAATTAAAGAAAGACCAGTTTTACGCTCTTAATCCGACGCACGCGCCCCAAATCAATCTGAAATGAAGGTTGATTCACCATCGGACCCGAATCTGCACATATGTTTGCTTTACCATCGACTAGGTTCGTCAGTGTGTCTAGTGTACCTAGCTTCACCTTCAGACCCGTCACAGGTTTACCGAGTGCAAGATTACCATCAGGCGCTGGTATATGTATAGAATCGAATAAATATATAAGCATGCAACCATGCCATTATGACAACAAGAAAAATAAATATTTTTATGCACAACAAACACTAAATTTGTTAATCTTTCCAATTTCATTCTTTCACGTTAAGATACAGAGAAATGTACCCATCGTAATTAATAAGAAAGGTCATCTTGGACGAAATACTAGTCGCCCCACTTGATACATGTTGTTTTGCCTAAGCTGTTGATATCTGCTGCTTCTGGCGTGGTTAGATTTTATTATAACACGCCACATGCTCATTCCGTGTCGCGATTCGCCAGAATACGTCACGTGACGAGAAAATAGATACGTCTAGTCCCCACCGGATCGACAAAAATGACGTCAGAGGGTTTATTTTTGAAAAGCTATTTCCCTAGGGAAATAGTTCTGACCAAATTTGGAAAAGTGCTCGGTCACGTGACCGTGGTGTCGTCTGCAGCTTTGCAACAATAGCGGGTGACCAGAACGTGATGTGCGTCCGGGATAGGTGACGACACATTCTCTAAAACAGATTTTCCAACATTTTTCAACATTCCAACAGTGTAGGAACTTGAACAGCTCATCGACGGAAAAGATTAAAGTGCAACTAAGGATGTCGCTAGGTATGCTTTGATTATTTTTTGAAATACAACCGAAACCGCTGTGGAAACATCGCCAAGTAAACTTAATAGATTGTTTCGGTGCAAAATATCAAAGCACATTAAAAACTATATAACAATACAACATGAGCATGTGGTGTGTTTATAAAACACCTATAGGCTGGTCTTTATTCGGGCTATAGCGCTCGCCCTTACCCCTCGTGACCCTACGGCCTCGGGGAATAGCGATGTGTTTCTGGTAACACACGGCCCATAGGGGTAATAGACGGGCGCTATAGTCGTCATGACCAGGCAATAGGTGTTTATTATAACACGCCACATGCTCATTCCGTGTCGCGATTCGCCAGAATACGTCACGTGACGAGAAAATAGATACGTCTAGTCCCCACCGGATCGACAAAAATGACGTCAGAGGGTATTTTTTGAAAAGCTATTTCCCTAGGGAAATAGTTCTGACCAAATTTGGAAAAGTGCCGGTCACGTGACCGTGGTGTCGTCTGCAGCTTTGCAACAATGGCGGGTGACCAGAACGTGATGTGCGTCCGGGGTAGGTAACGACACATTCTCTAAAAGCGATTTTCCAATATTTTTCAACATTTCAACAGTGTAGGAACTTGAACAGCTCATCGACGGAAAAGATTAAAGTGCAACTAAGGATGTTGCTGGGTATGCTTTGAATATTTTTTGAAATACAACTGAAACCGCTGTGGAAACATCGCCCAGTAAATTCAATGGATGGTTTCGGTGCAAAATATCAAACCACATTAAAAACTATATAACAATACAACATGAGCATGTGGTGTGTTATAATAAACACCTATAGCCTGGTCTTTATTCGGGCTATAGCGCTCGTCTATTACCCCGAGGGGCCGTGTGTTACCAGAAACACATCGCTTTCCCGAGTAGCGATGTGTTTCTGGTAACACACGGCCCCTCGGGGTAAAAGACGGGCGCTATAGCCCTCATGATCAGGCAATAGGTGTTTTAAAACATGCAGGTAACAAAAAATGCACTGCAAAGTAGTGAGCTAGAGACCCAGTGGCCTGTATGGTGTTGGAACGCAACATGCATGTCACAGTACAGTGATCACTTCTCAACACCAAATGACCTGCACATGTATTTTAGTTTACATTGTTATCACATAAGAGCGTTACAATCCATTTACTGATACAACCCCCCCCCCCAAAAAAAGGCTCAAGACATGAAAAACCCATGACAAAATGGCCTATTGTTACTATGTTCCATCGTATCAAGTGATAAATTCCCGTACATGTGTGCATCGTGATCATAGTCATTCTCTTAGTGAATGTTTTTAACATCGTCCTTTGATGAATACTCGTCCGTGTTATGGTTTGAACCACTTACGAAAATCGTAATACGTTATAGATAATCTGCCAAATTGAGCTGTAAGGTGCCACAAATAAACATATTATTACATCTTAATAGTCTAGTGTACCTAGCTTCACCTTCAGATCCGCCACGGGTTTACAGAGTTAAAGATTGCCGTCAGGCGCTGGTATATGTGTAGAATCAAATAAATATATAGGAATGCAACCATACCATTATGACAACAATTAAAAAATCTCTATTTTTATGCAAAGTAAAGATATATTTTTGTTCATTCGAAATTTGTCCTTTCACGTTAACATATAGACAAATTTACATCTCGTACTTAATAAAGGCTCGAGACGTAAAAACGCATAATTATCAAAATCATATTCAATCGTATCAAGTCATACGTTGACGTACACATTGACATTGAGATCATAGTGCATTCTCGTTCTGAAAGTTTTTAATATCATCCCTTACTGAATACACGTCCGTATTATAATTTGAAAACCTAAAAAAATCGTAATACGTAATTGAGAATCTGCCAAATTCAAGTGAGGGCGCCACAAAACCTATTAAAATGACAGTACACTGTCCCTTTACCAAGTTTAAATACAGTCGATTCTGAGAAGCATTTCATTGTGTGGCAACCTTGTATGCACGTGTCTTTTAGTACATTGCCTTGTACAAAGTTTTATAGTTCTAAGCAGAAATATTTCCTGACGAACACATACACGTGCGTACATACATACATACATACATACATACATACATACATACATACATACATACATACATACATACATACATACATACATACATGCATACATGCATGCATGCATGCATGCATGCATGCATTTAAATACATCTGCAGATTCAGACCCGTCACAGGTTTACCGAGTGCAAGATTACCATCAGGCGCTGGTGTTTAAATAGAACCAATTTAATATATAAGCATGCAACCATATCATTATGACAACAAGAAAAAGATACGCTCATCTTTCAAAATTCTTCAATTCACGTCAGCATGTAGAGAAATGTATCTCTCGTACTTAATAAGAAAATGTCTTATGCAGGTAATTGAAAAATGCATAGCAAAGTAGTAAGCTGGAGACCCAGTGGCCTGTATGCGGTTGGAACGTAACATGCATGCACGTCACTGTTCATTGTCACTTTACACAACCAAATGACTTCAACATGTACTTCATTTTGCATTCATCGCATATTCTGTTTTTAAAACGTTTGACACACGTCGATTAAATTCTGAAATTTAGAATAATCGCAATCATACCAATCCATACTCCGAAGACATTAGGTCAGAATTCGTAAGACAATAGTTGTAAACATAGACACAAAACAGCACAAAACAGACAGTAAATAGACGGTACACAAACAAAGTCATATTCATGAAAGAAAGATATATGGACCTCTGGCCAGAAGACCAAGAAGTGATGTCAGGTGTTTCGAAAATAGTAAGCGCATCCTGCCCCACATGTGGCACCCGCCATATATCAATCTGTAAGTCAGATAGGTAGTGGTCACTAACTAAGGCCCAATGTCATCGATGCCATCAGCAATCATTTGTCGAAGAGAGATATTGTATTTATCTATCAGCTTGCGATACCTGCCAAAAAAGCGTTTGAATGTAGAGACAAGTCCTGCTCTGGTGTAACCTTGATTTAATAGTTTGTAAGAGAGATGGCCATGTCTCTCTACAAAATCACCATATGAACTGCATGCTCTAGCATATCGAATAAGCTGGGAAATGTATACCCCATAAGCTGGTGAGAGTGGAATATTACTTATGAGGTGTGGAAAATTGATTATACTAAAGTTGAAATCATCTCTCTTGTCATATAGCCTAGTAGAAAAGTGACCATTAGAGTCAATTCAAGTAAAATGTCCAGATATGAAGCAGAAGAGGCCGTTTCTGTAGTTTCTTAGCATTTAGAATGTTAAACCAATGCATGATATGTTGCAGACAGAACGTGGGCACACGTCCAATTGATGGTTTCAACCATGGAAGAAATCGTACTGAACAGTCGGTAAGCAGCGAATTTGAAGTGTAAGGTAAATCATGGTACAATATCCTTCTACAAATTATGTTTAGACATATATGAGTAGTGTATCAGGGCATGAAACATCGCAACGAAATGGTAGGTTGGCAGGGTAGGAATTTAAGTGTATACCTTGTTCCTCTATTAGACTTCTTGCAGATTTGTGTAGTTGCTCATTGTCTCCACCTGAAATTTTGAGCATTTAGAATGTTAACCAATACATAATGTATTCCAGACTGAATATCGACACATGTCCGATTAATGGTTTCAACCATGGAAGAAATCATAATAAACGGTCGGTATACCGCTAACTTGAACTGTAAGGTAAATCATATTATTATACAATATCTTGTACAAAGACTTAAGGAAGTCTGTTTAGACACATATGAGTAGCGGCTACATAAAACATCGCAACGAAGTGGTTGGTCAGCAGGGTAGGAATTTCATTGTACCTTGTTCGTCCATTAGACTTCTTACAGTTTCGTGCAATTGCTCATTGTCTCGACCTGAAATTTTGAACATTAAGAATGTTAAACCAATACATGATATAGCAGACTGATGCATCATATATTTTAGTAAATGGGCCACTAAGATTACGAAAGACTCGGAACAAGTCCACCAAAAATCGATACGGTCAGAAAATATTGATTCTAACAGTAGTTCCCAAAAGCCACCATTTTCTGTTCGTTAGAGATTTCAGGGTCAGCATCGGTTTGCACAAATAATGGATGTAAAAAAACGATGCCACTGTAACGGTTAGTATCACACAAACGAGTAAAAGCAAGTCCTGGAATAATACAAACAAGTGTACAAAAAGTTGAAAACTATTACTCGTGGATTAATTACAACAACATCATGCAACTACTACACGTACTGTAAAAACAACGAGCATATTTACATATAATTACATATGTTAATGAATAACTATTAACTTTAAGTTCTTAAACACGAAAACGACAGTCGCCTGCTTTAAGTAAAAGATTAAGGCAACATTTAACATCAGACATACTCACCATTTGTGTCGCGTATAATAACTGCAATCACTATTGTCAACAGCAATGGCGTCATCGTTCTTGCTTTTTTCTAAAGTAACACTTATATGTGGAACTGAAACGAAGCACGTGAAAATAAACTATCATCAACCAAACTAGAGACAGGGTGGGACAGATATGACAAACATATACACGGTAGTATTATTGTAATCATACACAAGGCAATATGTCTTACTCATTTGCATAAATTTCCAACTAAATATCAGTGATATTATCTGTAGATTAGACCAGACCGCGATTTTGTTATGACGCCCATCACGGTCCATCGGTTGTGCGTCTGAAACCACAACCGGAAGCCTGGCTTGGTAAACTGTAAAGATTCTTCATGGCAAGAGAGGACGATTCTACATGAGGCAAAGTACACCCATTTTAAAAATATTGAATCCATCAATCTTTGAACGAATACAGCCATGGAAATTTATTGTACAGGGACGACTAAAACTACCATCTCGTTAGCGCTATTTAAATCGCATTTCAGGAGACCCACCAAGTCAATTTCAGCGATAACAAGGCAGTATTGCTGAAGGCAATGAGTACTTGGGCCGTGATAGAGTAATTTTGAGGACAATATATACTACTATTCAAATATGGTCTTGAATTTCCTCCTGTCAATTAGGCATTTGATTGACTGGTTATTAAACGAAGCAATTGCATGACAACGGCAAAATATGTCTAGCAACTTTTGTGGAGTTTGAGGCAGGGGTTCTTTATTTATAGTGGAAATTGCTTAAACTCCTTAAATATTCAAATTACAGCAAATTTCTTTTGTTCTCGATGGTAGATGTCTAATATTTAGATGGGCATATTTAGATTTCTACCCTATAGTTATCCCTATACACCAAAAATCGGACATCCAGCTCTATTGGCTTGCTCAGAATGAGATATGCGCATAATTAATGAGGTACAATATGTGGTGTCATAAGGTGTCCCATCATACAAATATGAAGGGTGTAGCACTTGTAGTTACTGAGTTGTGGACAAATATATATATTTGAGGTCAAAGGTCATTGAGGTCATGTGACATTTTGTCAAATAATTGTATTGCTAAGTTATTCCTATATACCAAAAATCAGACCTCTAGCTCTATTGGCTCGCTCAAAATTAGATATGCGCATAATTAATGAGGTACAATATGTGGCGTCATAAGGTGTCCCATCATACCAAATATGAAAGGTTTAGCACTTGTGGTTACTGAGTTATGGACAATAATGTATATTTGAGGTCAAAGGTCACAAGGTCACATGATATTTTGTCAAAATGTCTGAGATATCTGCGTGAACCGATGGACTCACTGATGGACTCACGGACGGATATGACCCAATCTATAAGCCCCCTGGACTTTATCCGTGGGGACAAAAAACTGTGTCAATGCATCCTTTAGGCAATATGAATACGATGAGAAACTAAATTTTTATTTTTCTTGGCCTTATACATGGGAGTCTATGGAGAACTGCCTTATACATGGGAGTCTATGGAGGTGTAAACTAAAAAGTCCTCTAACACGGCCAAATTCGATCGCATTGTGAAACAAATCGACGTGCATCTGTATGGGGTTGGGTACTATTCTTGTGCAAAGTTTGAAAGAAATTGACCAGGGCATGTCTGAGATATCTGCGTGAACGGACGGACGGACGGACTGACATGACCAAACCTATAACTCCCCCAGGACTTCGTCCGTGGGCACTAAAAACAACGCAACAGTTATTACAGCTACACCGGCGGTAGGTTCATATCCAGAGCCCCGTACGGTCTGCCGCCGTCGCTTGAAAACCTTACCTAGATGAAATTTTGTCTATAGGCTGAAATTTCGCCGAAGTTTGACAAAATTGCATCGATTTTTCAGGTTCATATCCGACATTTTTGAGTTTGAGTGCAGACAGAAATAAGTTTTGAGGCAACATGGCTGCGACCCCATGTTGACCCTAGCCCTGCGTACGATGCTATGTGCTACAGCTAACACACAGCATCGTACGCAGGGCTAAAAGTAGCGAGAGTTGCCGACATCGACGGTTATTTACGAGAAGTGAATAAAAGACTGGCATTTTTGGAAGCGATCGAGTAGCTGAGGTAGGCCGGGGTGCGACTTGGGCCCAAGAACGCTGAATTTCGGCAGTAATTTGGCTTTTTACGTCAAGTCCCAAATGGATTTGAAGTCACCGAACCTACGTACGGGTCTTTGCAGGGCTGTGGTGAGCGGGGCGATTAGCTGTAGCGGAACACACAGCATCGTACGCAGGGCTAGTTGACCCCAAGTGAAAATGTGTTCGCGATCAAATCTTCCTATATTTTTTCAGAATTTTCGACAAAATCATTGCTTCTTAAATCTTTTGTAAAATATAAAATACTAAAATAAAAATGCGATGTGCCATGTCTCCAGATTTCTAAAATATCGTTCGTTGACCGTTCGACGGAATACTCATTTCACAAACTTGTGACGCAGTTGAAATTCAATACTGACCGCCAAATAATCTTAATGAGACGAGATCATTCTATACATCCTCCAAATTATCCAACCATTCGCGTTAGAGTTCAGCTCGCTTAGAGTATCATAACATTCTTCGGCCTTCGTTTAGATCGACCCTAATCTCTCCCATTCAGGAAATAAATACACAAGCTACCTTGACAAAACTTCGTGCACCATCGAGGACCAAACGCACTACAAATCTGTCTTGACGTCATCATCTCCTTACATGGTAATCGGCATACCGTATTTTTTAGCAAAGGAGACACAGAATACGTCGGAGTATTCAGTTTCAAAACGTATTACATTGTGTGATGTTGTCAAAAAAGGTAATGTTACTGCAGTGGTATAAATTACAAAACACAAAAGTTCAAATCAGTTTATATTGACTGGCTTTACCCAACATTTCATATTGTTTCTTATGCCAGATTTGACCACGTGCTTACTGGCGACCCCTTTACATGCAAATTTTGTGTCAAATGGTGTGTTCTGCTGGAAAAACAAACGTACGATTTCTATATGAAGGAGGCGAAATTTGCCCTCAAACTCGAAACCACCCCTTTATATGGGGTGTACTTAGCTATTTTGAACGAGCTTCTCGAATCTGCAGCTCTATTTCGAAATGATGGTGTGGTTTTCTCAGCTCAAGGATAAGTGTTCTCCATCGCTGTGGGCATTACTATTCTCAACTGGGGGTACAGTTTCCAGTCGTAATGTTTTTCATTGTGTCCGGGATATAAAACCTTTCTTTTTCACACTTAATACTTTGATTAACACTAGTCCACATCTTGTCAGCGATTAAACATGTTTCAAGTTTAAATGTTAAATTCTGGTCTCGAGCCCTCTTGTTCGACCAAACTGAAATTACCCCTCCCACTTTGGCTCGTCCAGTGGGTGTAGCAAGGGTCGTGCCATCGCGTAGGAAACGGAGGGTGCATTAATTGTTGCATTTCATTTGTGGCAAAATCTCAGATAGAGAAGCATTAATATTCACATCTCACTTATTCAAGACTGGCTGAGAGCAGCACTTCCATTCAGTTAACATCATTACGCCATTTATTATGCCAAGAAAGATGAAGCCAAGACATTTTGCCCTCCCTGGTCTCAGCCAGAAATGGTTATACCTTACAGAGTTTTTTCCCACGGAATGAAAACAAATGTACTTGGGCTGAGGCCCAAGTACAATAATGTTCCTTTGTAAAGTTCTTTAAGGCTTCCCCTCTCTCTGTATTGTAATTTCCTCTGTTGTTCTTTTTGTACACTGCAGTTTTGATCAAAATTAATTTTCTGAGTGATTTTGCTGCTTATTGAAAGTGAAAATAAATTATAAAATAAATAAACGGTGAATTCACAGCGAAACTGGCTTCATAAGAATTCTAGATTGTAATACTTCCCACCATTGAGTGACATTTGAGATGTGTGTTTGAGCATTATCGCTTTTGAATCCACCAAACAGTTTTGAGAATCGAATCACTGCGATTAATATATTATATACTTTTTCGAGCAAAGTCTGAAAACAAGAAATAGACACATGATTGCTGCGGTAATAATTGCTTTGTGAGACAAAATACTAAGTTGATATCAAATAATAGCGATAATCCTCTTTCGCAGGTGGGTACACACTCGATTTCGGTACAAATTGGCTCCATTTGCTGCTTAGCTGCTCGTTTTACATGTTGCGCATTGTACGCAAATCTCGTGTATATACTAGTCTGCGGCAGGGGTTATTGCTTAACGAATCAATTAAGTTTAAGTCAACAGTAAGTTACTGTATTTTGGTCGAACAATTACCAACCGATCGCAATCGAAGGATGGTTGGCCTGAATTTAATCGACAGCCAACGGTCGCTCTCCCTGTGACCTTATTCTATCACATACAGAATAACTTTTGAATTTGAATTTTCACTTCCGATATAATTTTTTAAGAAAAGTACGAACGACGTCATTGTTACACTGTGTTATGCGTTTCATGTTTGCGCATCATGACGCACTCTAGTTTTTATTTCTCTTTCGTTTAAGGTGATACCGAAGGATTCAAATTGCTAAGCAACGGTTGCTAAGGGTAATTTCCAAAATCAATCAAAATACGAAATTTTCATGGTTTTCTGTTGCATAATAAAGATTTACAGAACCATACGATTCCAAAAGATGCAGGTTTGTCGCGCGATTGGTCAGCGACGTCACACATATACAAATTTTCACAGTTCTACTTAATACGTTTCAGCTCCTACAAATTTGCACCAAATTTTCCAAAATTTCAGAACGTAACACATTAGATACCTGTTTAGAGCCCCTAGCATGGATTAGGTTATCTCTTCAAGTACAAACGATTTTTGAACAGGAAAATATCTATTGTGTCATTTTGTGAAATTTTGAAGAGTTTTACGGCGATATCTCATAAACGGTCCGGAATTTTTAGAAACGCATGCTTATCTATATATTCTCATGTATTATTTTAATAATCCTACAAAATGTCAGCTAACTTGGTTCACATTTATAACGTACAAGCTGATCACTTACGTTCGGATTGTGTAAATCTGCACACACACAAACACTTTAGCAACGATTAAAATGCGAATCTTAATACCGACAAAAGAATAGAAAATGTTTCAATTGTGTCAATCTGAGAGATATTTGATAACCGAAATTAATGAGATATCAACAGTGGCTTCAGCTTCTCCTAAAAGTTCCACTGAAAAACGAATAATGGAACATTCAAATGAAATAATATATCATATTTTCGTTTATTTGTAAAACCTGTGAAAATTTGAGATTAGCACTTGGAAATTCTACTTTCGGTTGCTCTCTCAAAACTTAGACATACTGTACTGCAATGTTAAGCACGATATCGGAAGTACTCTCACTCTAGTTCCTAAAAGCTAGAGACTAACATTTACTCCACTAAACCAAAAGAGAAAGCCTAAAAAGTAATTTTCCCCTGACTTTCAAAACTTTGCTGCTTTTGATCACGTAAATAATCTATGGCTGCCATTTGCGAAGCACACCGATGACCAATTCCCTTCTCCAAGTGCTCACATAAAAAGTCACCAATTAGTACTATGTAATTATCCAAAGCTTACCTCGTTCACGTAGTTACCAGCAGCCACCAGCGTCAACTACAGTGGATAGTGTCGGCCTCACAATCGACTACTTGCGACAGAGCTTACACGAACTTAGATGACATTTATAATATGTGAACTTATATGTGTTCTAAAGTACAAGATATTTTTACTTCCTACGGGGGAGGATGGCGTAGCAACTTTTGATCGTCAATTTTATACACGTACTTCATATGCTGATTGTTCTGTAAAAGTTGAAACGATGAGTTTGTTCCAGAGCGCACACGGCAAGAAAACTACATGCAGATTTCAGTACATACCTGTAACAGGGTCTGATCAGTACCTGTAACAGTCCCTAAGAAATAACCTGCTGCAGGACCAGTAAAATTGGTCAGATATCAGGGGTGTTTGAATAGGTCTGTATCAGGCCTGGTATCAGGAATGTATGTTGTGATGTAATTTCTGAGTGTATCCAGTGCTGTGACATGATGACTGAAATACTGGTGAACAAACAGTGGTGTGTCAGTGTTGAATTTACAGGGTCTTAAAATTTGTCAGATTTAAGGGGTGTATATTTTCAGAAAAATTGACCAATTTAAATGACAAAAATGAATACAGGCACATTAAAAAATAAGTTACAATGTTACACTCTGTATTCAAATTGCTGTGTACAGTTCTCTAAATACAATGATGGGACAGGCAGAATGTTTAGGACCTGTCACATCACTGTGTCTACAGCACTGTATATAGCCATATAATCACAGCACTGGCCACTGACCTGTACATCAGCCCCGTAACAGCCATGGGACGTCTTTGCTGACACAGACCTGTACCACATGGGTTGTGTCAGGGTCTGTACAGGGCCTGTCACATGGGCAAATGTTTTTCGCTGTTTAATTTAATCTAACAATTCTCTGGTGGTTAATAAGCTGAGAACCCCCGTAAATTATACATTTTCTAAAAGCCTAGATATAGGGGAACATGTTGGTTACCATAGTGTCACCATTCTTTACACAACTATCACGCGACAGGTAATTTGCATAACCTTTCAAAAATCGGTTTTCCCTATGTTTTGTTTCAATGCTTTGAGATATAAAGCTGAAATTTGTGTGAGTGCAGGCTGTTATAAAGATCTTCCTAAGGGTGTCTTAGAATTTTTTAAACCTTCTAAAACAGTTTTTATGCCAGAAAGACTTCCAGAGCGGTGAATTTGACCCTAGTTGATTTCTTTAAAATTGTGCTCCAAAAAACCCTAAGCAAAATATATAAAATCTGAGACACTCTTTGGAAAAGCATTGTGACAGCTTGCATTCCAGAAAGTTTAAGTCAGATATTTTGGACTATTGAGACAAAACATAGGGAAAACCGATTTTTGAAAGGTATGAAAATTACCTGTCACGTGACAGTTATGTAAATTATGGTGACACTGTGGTTAGCAAAATGTTAGCCTATATCTTGGCTTTCAGAAAACGTATACTTTACGGGGGTTCTGACATTATTAACCACCGGAGAATTGTTAGATTAAAAAGGTCAATTTCTTGTCTTGGAACCTTAACATGAGGTTACAACGAAAATACCACAAAGGATGCACTCGGATATTGGCGCCGCGCCGCTAATGACTTTTCTCTACTAATGATGCGTACTTTTGAGGGATCTGATGTACGTTACAGTTAGTTTGTAAGTAAGGCTACCAGCTTTAAATAAAGAGTAAATAGATAAATAAAAAAATAATGTCCTCGTGCATCCTTTACAGTATTTTCGTAATCAAATAATCACAGTCATACCCATCCATAACCTTTTTATTGTACATCTTACATTCGTGACTGACAAGTTAAGTAGGCTGAGCATTAACCGCTTTTAGCTCGAGTGTTCACACACGGGGGCTAATGCCGTACCGATGTCTGTGTGTGACTGTGTCTCTCTGTCTCTCTGTCTGCCAGTCTACGATATCTCAAGAACCCCTGAACGGATTTAAGTCAGACTTGGTAAACAGGTATCATATGATAATGGCAAGAAGTGGTTAGATGTTGGCTAGCGAGGCTTGCATATTTCATGCCATTTTCATAATTAATGTTTAGAAAAAAACAGACATACAATGATAACGGCTTTATAACTAATTTTGCAAATTAAATACATTTTTCTATTCAGGGATATATCTTGATTAACTTCATCAAAGTCGATGAAATCTTATATGCATATCGAAGAAATATGATATGAAATTAATGAAAGTTGTGTATAGCATGTTTACATGTTACTAATTTGCATATTTAATTAACTTTCCCATGTGGGGTATAAGACTGGAAAGACTTTAAAAGAAGTATATGAAACTTGCTATGTATATTGATGTGATAATTAAGCTTATGTTGCATAAGTGAAAGATATTTTGCATTTTTATGTCAGCTAATTTATAATTTGTATATCTAATGAGCTTTCACAGTTTGTCATCTATAGCAGTTACACTTGCATATATAAATTGATCATACAATGACAGAAGTCAAAGAAATTTATTATATTTATTTCAGCTAATTACATATTTATATACTTAATGACCTTTGGAATTGATCTGTGGTAAATATTGTTCATGATGTTGATCATTACACTTTCAATAAAGTTGAAACAGGTGAGAAAAGTTTAAATTCACAGACAAATGCAATCTATACTGAAACACGTGAGCATTTTAAGTTCATATGTGGATATACATTTTTTCTTCTGATTTATAGCGATAATGCGAACGCTATCTTGGACGCGCTTCTGGATAGCCTTGCACTACATGTACAGAGCACGATACAGGTTCTGGCGATACGGTCCAATGGATCAACTGGAACCGCCGTTCAATACTGAAAGCACATGGGTGTGGGCGCCTGGAAATGGTAAATGTTACGGAACGTACGGCTTTTTAGCGCATGCAAATTTCTATTGTTCTCGATGGTAGATGTATAACAAATACTGGTACTGACGTGTTTTCGACGGTTATCGATATGTTTTCATTCCCTATGAGGGTGGCTGGTGTTGCAAATTTTCGACAACAATTGCTTGAGTAAAGCTTCTGCAACATTTCTGTACAGACATGTGTAGTCGACGATACGTTATATATTGAAGGGGTGGATGGCAAGATTTTACATGTATTGACACGTTAGCATAATCATGTGTACATTAATCATCCATTAAAGAGAAGACGTTGATCTAATAGAAAGGTAAATTTGATCATTGAAATACACACAAAGTGACGAAAGATGATGAGGAATCGAACAAGAGAACTCTCATCGCTCGATTTCTGAGCAGAGACAAGTCAGCCAGTTTCCGATACTTCCAACCACTAAAGAACAATCTGAAGACCTCAAGTGCATTAACACTTCACGTGTTTTATTTCTATTCATTCGCTGCTATAGGATACGGTATATCGAGCATTGTACACTCTCCCGGTAGATTGATTGATTGATTGATTGATTGATTGATTGATTGATTGATTGATTGATTGATTGATTGATTGATTGATTGATTGATTATTTATTTATTTATTTATTTATTTATTTATTTATTTTAAGGAAAACCAATGGAAACAATTCCAATTTGCACGCTCTACGAAACATAACTAAAACTCTAAAACCATAGAAAACAATGAAAACCTAAATTTTCTAAAAAGAAATGACATACTCAAAACTTCAAGTGAGACATCATGACAAGGCACTGAAAATGTTAAAAGATGAAGTAATATCAATGAGATAGGTGGCATTACACCATTCATTCAAAGAGGCCAAACATCTTTGAAAAGCTGAGAACTTCATACATTAAGCTTACTGACCACAAGTCTAAATATTGATTGTGTGTTTGGAGTCCTCAGAAGCACATTAAATATAATTCTGGAAAGAATTTGAGGACTGCCCTACATATCATTTACATATTTGCACATGAATAAAGTATCTTTAACTCGTCTTCGATGATGCAGAGGTGAAAGTTAAATGCTTGTACAATTCCTCATAATTACTACTGTTGTAAGAATGATTCGATCTGAAACAAAGGAAATTTACAAATTTCATTTGCAATCGCTGTATATTGCTCTGCTGTTGTTGTTTTTACTGAGGGAACCGTACTCCAGATGACACCCTAACCCACCCAACGTTGTCTTTTCTATCCCAGCTTTCAATTCTGCAGCTATGGTCTACTGTGATCAATAAAACAGTAAACTATATAAAATTAATTTCTACGAATCTGTTGAAAGTGTCTCGACTGCTTTTTATTCTCTTGAATACGTGTTCAAAATTAGGGCATTTGAATGATCGAGATTATCAACGAGGAAAAACCTAGAATCAGTATTTCAGAATCAATCCCGACCATCTATTTTATCACGATTAGTGGGCATCAGGACATGCTCCTTACATTAGTGGAGAGAGGTAGCAGCGTTTGGAACCATGGTGCTTAAAGTCTTCACATTCAAAAATAGCGATAAGATTGTGCACCGATCTGTGTCTTTTAGGGCGTTGGCAGCTTCAACAAAATTACCATCACCGTTAGAGCGTCCATCAGTGATGATAAAGGTCACCTTGTGGGCGTTAGACGCGGAGATCTGTAAACAGCAGTGAAAATAACTTTGTTGAAAGGTTGTTAGGTTGTGTTGGGTGCGTGGACCAACCCGCAACAGTGAATTGAATCATAATGAATACCCTATACTATGATATTCAATAATGTCTGGTTGAAGCATACTTGTCGTCCTCTGTCTTCATTAGCTGACAACGTTTGTTTTTGTTTTTTTTTAGCACCAACATCTTTCAGGACCCTGCTTTGCAAGATGACATAAAAAATAATGAGTACACTAATAATAGGACAATTAGTTCATTATTTCACCTGATATTATATCAACATTTCAGACTGCCACTAAGAGAACGGACCGAAATACTCGAATCTGGTACAGGTTTTGCGGGTACAAGTCTGCAATAGTCAATAAGACTACTCCATGGGAAAGTTTAGAAGTCAGCAGGGAACTTGAACGAGGTGGACCGCTTCTTTCGATTCCCGAAACTTGTTTATACAAACGATACTATTAACTATTATAAAGCCATCTCAAAAATTGAGACCTAAATATAAACAAAGAAGGACAGACAGATAGCATTGATAGCATTGATCGCATTGTCAGATAGATAGCATTGCCTATCCTAACATATGACGTTTGAAGTAATTCGATTCGTGGTGTTTACTTAACATCCTGCAGGATTTGAATGGGAATCCGCCGGCTTGAACGAAACACCGACAACAGTCCCAACGAAAGCGGCAAAGGGCTTCTCACTATGAAATATATGAAATTTGACAATTTTTTCCGTAATTGTATCCTTGTCCTGTATTTCATGAATAGGGCATAAAACGCATTGATGTAAATGGTATTGCAATTTGAGACTTTCCGCCTGTGAATATGATATGCGGAAGTTCCTCCAAGAGGAGAAGTCACTATCAACTTTCTGTACAGTCTTCCTCATAAGCAAGAAGAAGGAAGACACCCTGATAAGAGCAGGCTTCACTGTACCCAGGGTACTTGAGTTGAAGACTACTTATAAAACAAGTTCTAAGGGTTCAGACGAAGAAGGCCGTGATATCACAATTGTAGACAAGGTAATTACAAACTTTCCTTTCCTCTTACATCGCTTTTCCCGCCATTTCTGGCATGTGTGATCAAAGAGTTATCTGTTCAGTTTTATCAGACCAGTGACGTCACACTATGCTTTAGTTGAACAAGATATAAACAGTCATTGGGTCGACTGCATGCCGTAATCATATATACTTAGAAAATCGCGATACCTAGCAATATAGCATACTGGCAAGATTAGTGGCTTTTTTGCTTTGTTTGTTTGTTTTTCTCGGGGAAAGAGTGCGGATGAACTGCTACAGTATGTTTCATAGTTTCAATCACCGAGGAAATGAGTTTAACTTCATTATTATAGCGAAGCTAACACATTCTTGTTGTTTTTCTTTTCAGGCTACATCATGAAGCTTTTCACCATTTGTTTGTTGATGTGCCTCGTTTTCAACCAAGGTCAAGCTACGTCTAAACCCGTGGCGTCGTTTTTAAGAAACTTCTTTGGGTCGTGTGAGGTAGGTGCTTCAATGCCAGTGAAAACGTTTTAACCAAAACTGAAGACAGTTACTGTTATGTAACATCCGTAAGAATATCATTATGTACTATGATGATAATACAGATATACAGTCTCGGCAATTATTAACACGCTGATACCAAATACTTTGTAATTTGACAGCTGAAGAAAGTTTGGTGCCACAGGTTGAAGTAATGTAGTTGGTGTCCGTCAGAAGGGTAATCGACTGTAAACCTCGTAAAACTAAACTTCCAAGCCTTTAACCCTGACCCCTGCTGACCAATGACATCAATGAAAAATTTACTCCACAAGGTTCAACAAACTTGTAATAATCACTGATAATTGATACCGATAGTAAATGCCTCTAGATCGGCCTTCTCCTGTCAATATAAACTGCCCTGTGCAATTGGTGTATATGCTGCGTCGGCAAAAGTTTAAATGCCTGTACTCAATTAGGTGTACTGGTCCCGGTTTATTTTTCGTTGGCATCTCACCAGGACAAATATTTATAGAGAAACTTCAAACGAGGAAGAAATCGAATACTGTTCAACACCAGACGAAATGTGATGCTGTTTTGCAATGAATATAATGTGCTAAGGAAACACAATCACTTTTTTTTTTAATTCTAACCGATTTAGATATCATATCGGTTTTGTTCGATGCATTACTATTTAAACTATTATCATCCCCCAGACAGATCCGTCGGTTCCGACCCATTCCTTGTTCCCCGTCCCATCATTTGTTTCAGCGGTATTACCGTTCTTCCGACACAAATCGGAGTCTAGTCCTTCAATTTCTCCTCCAAGTCAGCGTGCAGATTATCACATAAACTTTTATCTTTCCTTTCAATTTTCATGATTTTACATTTTAACGAGGGTTTCCTTCTGATGTTTTTGTGCTTACCGGGAGATACGAATTCCGTTTTTGTCAACCTCATACAACCATGTGTGCCATTACATGTAAATTTGAGTGAATAATTAACATATTGGATATACCCATTTCCTTTTCCTGTCTATGTATTCATCAGACCTTTGGCGAAAAACTCAACTCTTCGTTAAATTTATCAACAGGTGAGTCAGTGGAGTCCCTGGAGTTCAAGGCCAATTAGCGGTTGCAGCACGGTCACCAGGACACGTACTATCATACGTCAAGGAAGAAACTGTCCCACGGAACTGTCACAGTCAGAAACGCGTTGTAAGTAGTATTTTCTGGCAGACACGGCATATTCGTTTTACTCTGTCTTGACTGTCTTGTGTTTTGCTGACAGACCTCAGCAACTGTCCCGCCACAGTCTTTTGAATGTGAAATTAATTTTTAACTGACGTAATATACGGTAACTCAAGGAATTTAAATGAAGCACATGAAAGCGAGCTTGGAGTTGAATTTAGCTCGTCCATGACAGAAGAGCGTGTCTACATTTTTTGGAAAAGTAGAAAACATGTAAGGTCAAAAACAAGGCAAACTTTATACATTAGAAGCCGATAAAGGTCGATCGCAGTTTTCATATTGAAGAAAAAGAAAATCTCTAGGTTTTTAATCTTTCTCATACCTTGGTTGTAGGCGGTCGACCGAGTGCCTTAGAAACGGCCACTTCTCTAAGGAGAAGTTTCCTTGGATCGTTCTCAGTCAGTGCGGCCGCATTTGATAGTAGAGTTGGATCCGCCTCACAACCGCCGCCTGTTGATCTGCTTTTCGTTCTCGACAAAAGTGGTAGCGTTGGTTTTAATCACTTTGCCACCCTTATCGAACATGTACAGGTAAGCTTCAAGGGCAGTAGCTGTAACTTTTCATGGTTTTTTCCACTACTGTTTTTGTTTTCAATGATCAGAACATGCTAAACGACTATCACTAATGTTATATCATAGTATCTTCACGACCTTGAAATCAGTCATACAGTTCCGAGTCCTTTATTAACGTCTTTAAAGATTCGTAAGATTTGGTAATGTCACTAATACCTTATTTCTGCTCAAATAATTATGCAAGTTAACATTAATTATGCAAGCCACACCCATTAAAACTAATCAGATCTTGCTATTCCCATACAGAATCTATGTAACACTGAATAATGTGACTCTAACTTCAAATTCCAGACGTTGATCAACCAATTCCCGGTGCCAATTGCATCAGACCAAACCAGAATTGCCGCCATTTCGTTTTCGAGCGCCAACCAAGTTGACCTTGACTTTAATTTCAACGCCTGTAACAGCAAGGCAACATGCGTTGCCTCAGTCAGGCAAATTGATTTTGAAGGTAAGGCCTTAAAATTCAAGCTATCATTCACTGCATATCTGAACACCCTATCTATCCATGAATCTCTGTTGGGACCAAGTGCCGCTATATAATTTTAGATGTGACGATTCACCCAAAAAATCATAAAAGCAACTCTCTTTGTTCTCATCTCGCTAAGAATGATGTAATCGTGATGTTGCTGTTTTACCCTGCAACATCAGGTGGATGGACACACACCACCAGAGCCTTGAACAAGGCCCGTAACGAGGCATTCACGACAGCAAATGGATCTCGGCAGAACGCCCACAAAGTGCTGTTCCTTATCACTGATGGACATTCGAACGGTGGGGGCGATGTACAAGCAGCTGCAAATGCCCTGAAGGAGACCGGTAGGTACAGTTGTGTACGCGTACAGCGGTTTTACACAAAACAAATACAGGTTGTACATCAAAGGAGAATGAAACGGCTCTTTGTGTCCATTGGAATCTTGTAGGTTACTCTCTAGCTCCCTGTAATCAACAACATACTTTCAAAATCTGACATTTCAGCCTCTACAATAAAATTAAAAGTCATGACAACGTCTGAGATGAACAAAATATTTTGATTATCGGCCTGAGGTGCTTTTCGACAACACAAGGTGTAAAATATTATTTACTATCATTTGCCGCACTATTGTTTCTGTATTTGAGTTTAAATAATCGCATTCGAGTTTACAAATGCGCACTCTTTGAGCAGTATGTAAAAAATCAGTGATCTCATGTACCGAGATTTACATCATACTATTAGCAATCTGTTTCTCTATCTGCTTGACTCAAATACTAGAATATGTCCAACTTCACATTGTCGATTTATTTCTTCTTGACTTCAGGGACTGAAATTTACGCTTTGGCGGTGACGGACAACGTGAACGAGGATGAACTCAAAGACATTGTTTCCGAACCAATACCAGACCATTTGTTCTACTACCAAAGCTTCCATGCAATGGCCAGCGCCTCTCGTTTCCTCATGATATCACGAGTGACGGTTTAATAAGCGTCATGTCAAAAATGGAATCTTTAGTTACAAGTGCGCCTCCAGCAGGGACATACTGTTAAGCTTCTCCCATTTTGCGCATGAGTTTTAGTAGTTTCATTATATACAGTAACAATTTGCTGCCTTCTGCACGTAGTGTAGTGGTGAGTGGAGGGACTGTGTATGACCAAATGCAATGGACTCTATATCAGATTGAGCGGTTGTAAAAAGAAATTTATTTTTCATGTTGACAATGAATGTTTAGTGTTTTACTGTGGAAATACATCAGATGAACACTAAGTTGACGAGGAAAGCGAAAAGCAGTCCACACAAGTGTTTTCATCATATGTAATAGGGCATCGTGTCCAATGCTGCTGTTAGATTTTCTTTCTTCTTATACAGCTTTCTTTGGCAACATAATGCATATTCCACTGAAATATCTGCGGCGTCTGATTTTAATTGGCGACGACAATAGGATTCATTAAAGTAATACGCACCTTTGAAATAAGTTCTCATCTATTGCTAATTCCTTGTCCTGGGAAACTTCAAACTATTCTCTTTCACAAATCAATGATAAGAGGTATGTAAGGATCATCATTCAGTTTTGATCGAACAGAAACGTCCCGGGTGTTCGACATTCACAAAAGCCGCCCTTCTCCGTGATGTGTCAATCGGGGATATCGGTGAAATACTTATCTTTTTCACGAAAAATCAAACTTATCTTTTTGCATCAACACACCAGAGACTTGTGGTATAATAAGAATCACTATACCTCTACCTGAGGCACACATTTCGGGAACAGTTTCAACATTCTCCGACTTTCCACATACATGATAACAACACGACCTATACCACTATAAGTCGATGTCAGACTCGATACCCTTGTCCTGATGTGAATACACTTGTTTGGCATTTGAAAGAATTAATCTAAAAGTGCAACATTTTCAGTACAGTTTAAAGCCGTCATTCCAGGTCACATTGTACACTACATAGTCCGAAGTATATGCCATATGTGGACATGTGAAGTGCGGGACTTACATTGTTTGCTTCGGAGTTTCATGAACATAGGGCCAAAGTACTTGAAAACTTGTACTACTATCGTGCTACCTCCAAGGTGTTCGATGATACAGTAACTGTTTTACCACATCAGAGACACGTCAGTGATTCCGCTGAAACACTGTTTCAAGATTATGTAAGCCTTTGAACTGATCAGAGAAATTAATAACTTTAACGATTGGGTGAGGTATACCGATGAAGGTGACACCGACTCGTTGATTGATTACACAATGTGATTCATCGAATATATCATCGTCCTCCTTCGACCCGTGTGCGTGCGCACATGTACACACAAAGGTGCACAGACACATACACACCTACACAATGCATATACACATCCATCCATACATGCAAGTATACATTTGATCTATCTATCGCTCGCTCGTTAACTCAAAGAAAAGTCAGCAAGACTGAACACGCCGTTTAAGCTCATAAAAGTGATTATTTTCAGGACACAAGCGACAATATTTCAATGACGTTTGTCTTTGAAATATGAATTATACATTCAAATCCAAATCTGTCTCAAGGAAGTTCGAATCAGGCATGCATAAAATCGGCTGTCTGTGTAAGTGTAGTGTACCCCACCGCACAGGCAGGAAAAGGTATACTGTCTGTGCTTATTCCATCTCAGGAAAACCATTGTCTTGGATGATTCGGGAATAAACTTTGGCCGACGTCTTCGCCGTTCTTGGTCTGTTCTGGTCATCAAAGTCGACGTGGTAGAGGCCAAATCTGTAAGAATAGCCATCACTCCACTCAAAGTTGTCCATCAGAGACCAAGCCATGTAACCTCGAACATCAACGCCATCCAATCGACACGCTGCATGAAGAAAAAGAAATTAATAAGACTCTTGCTTCTGCATTGTATGGTACATACATGTAGATGGGTCTATCGTGCACTTTGATTCGATTAATTTCTCATTCTTGTCACTATACGTGTATCCATCTATTTGAACTGGCTGATTTCAGATCGTTAGAGTGGGTGTAAAACCAACAAGACCTTGTGCGAAAACATGAATGAAAAGGGTGACTTATGTGACATTTTTTTTGCAAATATACTTCTGGCTACCGTTACTTCTTCTTTTCCGTTTAATAACTTGTAAATCAAAAGCAGGCGATGGAAATATTGCTAAGGCGTCTTCTAAAACTAACTTGTGGGGTCACTGTTTTACCGAACACCAGCAAATCTTTCAGCACATGTAAAATCATCTGAGTTTGATGTATTGGTATGCCTCACAACCCTTTTTATGATGGGTTTTACAATTTGATGTCAAGTTTTCGTATCAGGCATGCGCATTTGAGACATTACTTACCTTTAAGAAGTTCACTGATGTGACTGATGTAGTACTTTACTCTATCGTTGTCAGATAGCTGGCGCTCCTTATCCGCATCAGCCCCTGAATCGCAGTAGCCATTTTCGGTGATGTAAAGAGGCGGATTGCCATACCTTTCCTTTATCCAATGCAAAAGCTTTCTAAACCCCCAAGGCACCGGTCGCAACCAACTGGCACCGCTGGTTGGCCAGTCTTGGTCGTGCCAGTATTTCAGGTCTTGGTCCTCCATATAGCCCGCCGGCAGTGCTGGTGAAGCGGCATGCCTGACGCGCCTGGTGGTGTAGTAGTTCAGCCCAAGGAAATCTGCAGTACCTTTAGTCAGGGTTTTTTCATTCTTGCTAAATGTAGGCAATCTGGAAGAGGTAAGGCCCTGTTCGCGGCTCTTACGGAGTACATCCTGTTTCATGATTTCTGGGTAGTCGCCGTTCACGAGTATAGGATGGGCAAACCACCCGAGCATGAACTGCAGAAATCGTTCAGTGGCTTCTATGTCAGTTTTCGAATCCGATGCTGGGATAGGCCAATTTGAGACCAAAGTGATTCCTACATAGCCATTCTGACGCTCTCTGTAAGTATTGCTGTATGTGTGCCACGCCTTTGCATGCGCTTTGATGACGTTGTGAGCTACCCTATACACGGTAGTCCCTTGGTGTTCAAGTCCTGGTGCAAGGCAACCTGTTTCGTAACCCTCTCGTATGAATTCGTAGGGTTCGTTAAAAGTTATCCACAACTTGACCTTGTCACCTAACTCTCTGAAGCACAGGTCGGCGTAATTGTTGAAATGCACGATTGTCGTGTCATTTTCCCAGCCTCCTGCGTCCTGTAGAGCTTGCGGTAGATCCCAATGGTACAGAGTAACCATTGGTTGGATGTTGGCTTCAAGAAGGCGATCGATCAGATTCCGATAGTATGTCAGACCAGACTGGTTAACTGTTTTGACTGTGCCGTCGGGCAAAATTCGGGCCCAAGAAAGTGAAAATCGATAGTGCGACACCTTCAGTTCTTTCAACATTTTCACATCCTCGTCAATTTTGTGGTAGCTATCACAAGCCACGTCCCCGTTGTGATTCTGGTAGACGTTGCCTTCCTTGTGCGAGTACACATCCCAGATACTTGGCCCCTTTCCATCCTCGTCCCAGGCCCCTTCTATTTGGTACGCTGCAGTGGCAACGCCCCATGCGAAGGTTGGCGGGAACTTTCCCCTCATGAGGCTATCCCTCGTGGGATCCGTAAACTGGTCGTACACGAACCGATCGGAATCGGCTAGAAATGGTTTTATCCAAGACTGTGTGTCAGACTTGACGGTGGTGGCAGATTCCATTTTTGCGGCTAAGTTCAGAAGGAGACCTGGAAATTAGCAATAATTAGCGGAAAGAAATTACAAAACTTACGGTAATGTTCGTCTAGATGTTTGTCTTTCAAACTAACATACACTCTGATCGATTGAGAAGTCTATTCAACCAGTTTTATCGTCTCTTTTCGTAATTGACTGAATCCACATCAAAGTTAATTAGTGCACAAAGTTGAGCAAATCAAATACTTTCGTTTTTTTCTTAAATTCCATTTTGGGAAAAGTTGTCCGACCGAGACAGTCTTAATTTCAATGCCCATTGAGTAGGGCCTAATCATAAAGTGTTGCAGTACAACAGTTCGGAAATCAACAACTTGCAAAACGCAGACTTTCTCACAGCACTGTTGCCTAGGCAACGTGGCTCATTTATCCTGTCCTCAACCACAGGCTCATAAGGCATGAATAGCCAAAGAAATATATTAATAACGTAATTCTAATAAATGAGCGTTATAAATAAATCGTCGGTCGGGCATATCATCAGGGTCGACTTTTCTTTCCGTTCTGCAATATTTATCAATTCTGATGATACATCAAAAGATATTATTAACAATAATCCTATCATAATCACGAAACAATATAACGGAGTATCCACGCCTATTGAACCTGTCCTCAATATATCAAGCTTAGCTTTGCCCAGTTGATCAAACTGGCGTCGCAAAAAAGATTTTCTTTGCGTTGTCTTCGGGCTGCTCCCCGCCAAACCGTTTACAGTGCACGTCAGTGTAGCCATAGATGTACAAAAATTCTGTTTTTGTACATCCATGGTGTAACAAAGATCAAGATTGGAAACTGCCTAGCTAGCAATGGGTTGTGAGAAGATCACAGCATGCAAACCCCAACCCTGAACGCTGAGTGATGTGTTAAAGTTTCCATGGGTGGAACTGACATTCATTTATAATTGACCACATGGATTTAACGGTGATGGCGCAAAATGTTAACGCAGTACATGTTACATTGTGGTGTGTGACAGAGCCGCCTTTACACCACCATGGTACCACGAAACCACCGTGAGTTCAACTCAAGGTAAGCATACAGCAGTAAGCTTACACGTCTATTACGCATTGCAACTGAAGCGTGTGAGCCTCATTGTGACGATACATGATGGCTATATATATTCAGATATTAGGCAAATCTGAGGACAGAACACCTTCAAATGTTACACCAATGTCTACTTCGGTTTTCATGATTGACAGCTCATGGCAGAGAGGTCATGGGTACTTGTGAAAAGCAGTCTCAGACTGCCTCAGTATTACTAAGCGTAACCTTCGCACAAATGTGCTCGATTTTGTGCGCTAACATCTAATTGTGTGACATTGTAGCGCAAAAAATAGACCATGTGTGCCTCAGAGGATGTAGGTACGTCCCTTCCAAGTTCCAATCTTATTTGGTACCATGACATAGACCACTCTGTGCACCAGTAGACAGTACGGATCACAAAGCGATGTGTCGCATGCCTGTGCCATAGACCGCCGAAGGGGAACCGTCACAACGCATAAATGGTCAACATCGCGATTATGACAGAGTAATGTCCACAAAGAGATAATGTTGTTATGTATACCTTTGAGAAAACAGGTCTATACATACATAAACTGAGACGATCGACGGAGCCAGGTTGCCTTCTCTGCTGCCGATCATGGGTTCAGCCAAACACGCCCTCTGTGGTTGTGGGTTAAAGGTCACCAGCTGTGTCGTGACACGAACGCCGAAGTCGTCTTGACGTGCTTCATGGTTGATACCTACAGTGAATGAGTGTTTCGCTTATTCCAGGTTTTAATGTGATGAAAATTCAAAACTTCATTGCGCTTTCGATAAAAGAAAAATTCGTGTTTCCTGTATGCCGACTCATCAGGTATCCTGTGTTTAAGCTGCTGACCGGCGACCCTTTTCTCGCATTTCCAAAATGAATGATGCTGTTTTAGCTTACTCAAGGCTGCAGGGAGAACGAACAGAATCAAAAAATAAAAACAGTTGCTGAACGACTGAGAAAGGCCAAATGATTCACATGAAATCCCGTTGGATATTTCATTATATCTTCCACAGGCGCTTGGCACATTGCTGGGATAATAATCGTATTTAATATGTAGAATGTCTATATACGACTTGATTATTCAGTAAAAGAATCACCGTACATGAGATATAAGTGTAGGCCTATAGGCCTACATATTGACTGAGTGGCTATGGCTGCCTGGCTCGGGCCAGGCGAACGCACTGCATAATCATCAATGTGTAGAATGTCTACATGACTTGATTATTTAATAAAGAATAACGGTACGTGATATTACTGTACATGTCAGGAGTGGCTGTAGCTGCAGGGGTTTGGCCCGGCTTGGGCCCGTTGTCCACTGCTGCACAGACATAAACTCAAGGCGTGAAAGCTTTTCACCGCCCGATTTCATAAATCAGCGAAATTCAGGATCTCTGAGCGTTTTCGGTGATAAAAACTGGTCATCGGTCAGGTGGTTGCATAAACAATCGATCGACTGGCCCTTTTGCCTAAAATCATACCTTACCCTATGCTACTGGCAAGAAATCGTCCTGAAATCAGCTGGGCACACCAACCCAGCGCCGGCCATTTTGAATGAGCTGCATGCAATGTATGCGCCTGTGCATACAACCCTTGGCATATGACGTATTGTCTTTCAATTGCTCTTCTCTCATTGGACGCGTACGTTGCAGGAAGCTTATTCAAAATGGCCGGCGCTGGGTTGGTGTGCCCAGCCGATTTCAGGACGATTTCTTGCCAGTAGCATAGGGTAAGGTATGATTTTAGGCAAAAGGGCCAGTCGATCGATTGTTTATGCAACCACCTGACCGATGACCAGTTTTTATCACCGAAAACGCTCAGAGATCCTGAATTTCGCTGATTTATGAAATCGGGCGGTGAAAAGCTTTCACGCCTTGAGTTTATGTCTGTGCAGCAGTAGACAACGGGCCCAAGCCGGGCCAAACCCCTGCAGCTACAGCCACTCCTGACATGTACAGTAATATCACGTACCGTTATTCTTTATTAAATAATCAAGTCATGTAGACATTCTACACATTGATGATTATGCAGTGCGTTCGCCTGGCCCGAGCCAGGCAGCCATAGCCACTCAGTATAATGCCAGTCAATATGTAGGCCTATAGGCCTACACTTTACGGTGATTCTTTTACTGAATAATCAAGTCGTATATAGACATTCTACATATTAAATACGATTATTATCCAAGCAATGTGCCAAGCGCCTGTGTTGTCTTCAAGATATACAAACATACAATGGGATTTTCATGTGAATCATTTGGTCTACTCAGTCACATATGTAACTAAAGGAACCTTTACTGTTTATGGGGAATGGGATGAGTTTTACTACACGGTTTGTTTAATTGTTTTTTGTTTTTTTGTTTTGTTTTTGTTTGTTTTTTGTTTCCTTTTTGGGGGGTCACGTTTACAATATACTTTGAGATCGCAATTTTTAATATGCAATTGTATTTTTTTATTACCTGTATCCATAAGATTTCTTATTATACATCTACCATAGAGAACAATAAAATTAAGCGTGCGCTAAAAAAGCCGTACGAACTCGCGCCCGTTCCGTACGGCACGGTTTCAAGGCGCCCCATTCCCTGCGGCTGTATCTGCGTGTTCACTGTAAAACGGTTTCAAGGGACCCCTTGGACGAGTGCCAGAACAAGTCTCGCGCGCGCTCTGTACGTACGTATGTGTGTAGTGCACATACTCCAAAACTTGTTGCAGACGCGTGTCCGAGGTAGCGTTCCACACTGGCGCGATAAAATCGGAAGAAAAATTGTTGACATTGCACGAAAACGGTCACTACTCCGACATTTTGATGCCCCGATCAGGAATGTAAGATGTATAATAATAAGGTTATTACGAAAATACCGCAAAGGATGCACTTGGACATTGGCGACTCGCATCGCCCTCCGCTTCGCGTCGGGCGATACGCTGCGCCAAAGTCCTCGTGCATCCTTTGCGGTATTTTCGTAATAACCTCATAATATTCTTTTTTTACTCATGCCTCCTTCCTATTACTTTTTTGGTTTTATAGTCGGATTTTTAAGTGTTTTAGTTACATGTAATATCTGATGTTGTGTTGTTTTGTGTGACGACAGCAAGACAATTTCCTAATGTCCATGAATGTATATAATGGCAATAAAGTTATCTAGTCTAAAAAAAAATATTAACGCCAACGATACACTCCATTCTTACAACAATGCTACCGAGTTCATAAAACTGCAAAGAGTAGTAGGTAGTACAGAAAATTAGCCACAATATTTTTTTCGGTGTAATTTCATGTTCATTTGATACGTGACATTATACTATCGGTACTCCCCGTCCATGGCTTACCCTCCCTGGACTCCATTACGCTCTTCTGCCTCCGACCAAGCCAGTAGGCATGGTTAGCGCCCTCTATTTTCCCTTCTATTCAACCTGACGAAACGTTTCGATTGTTTGCGGCACTGGTATGTCCGGGATACCGCCATTCGGTTTGATGTTACCCATGGTCCACTGTTGGTTTAATGAGAAGATCCTCAAATACATAAATAATTATAACAACAGAAATGAAACATGTACATGTGTATATTTATAGGTAATATAAATACGCGCATGGATACACAGATAATTACTGTGACATACACACATTACCATAGATCAAGTTGACTCTTCTCATCAGACCTTCAGACAGAAATGTATTTCGCGATCTAAAACTTAAAACTTAAAAACTCAAACTTCTAACAGAGGCTAAGCAAGCGTATAGCCGAGAAATACTGAAAAATTACCGCGTGATTCTATAACGTAAGTGTTAGAGATATGGAGTCCCCGAAGTCGTGTTAACATGCATTGTTTTGTAAGCCATCATTTTATGGAGTGATTGGGATAAGGTCATCTCGTTTTCTCCCCAGCTCTTGCATCTTTTCGTCATCGCTCTTCCTATATTCGTAGGCCAAAGTTTTACTTCAAGCATTTTTTCGTTGGTTATTAAGATTGAATGAATACAAAATAAGTAAAATCAAAACAACATTTTATGTTTTCAGTACCACGACCTTAAACGGCGGGTGTGTCCACAACTCTGGTCTGACAAGTTTACGTTCTGTAAACAGAAAAATATGCAAACTGACAGAAAATAAAAATGCTGTTATAATAGAAAGCATAAAATCAAAGCATACGTGTCACTATATTGTAAGTGAACTTCTCGGCCCCGCCAACAGCGGGAGGATTGTGAACAATGCTTGTAGGCCACCAAAATGTGGGAAGACAACCAGCTGACGCCAGTAATCAATGGGTTTGGAACTGGTGGTACAGTGACGTGTCATCGGAGCATTTTGTTGGAGATTCAAAACCGTAAAATAATACAGACTGAATGCGCAGTCATTAAATATCGACAATTTCTTTATTCCTCGGCACGATTATTTCGATTTCCTAAATGCAAAATTATATTACAATAATATGGATGTACTGATAATAAGGGTGTATTGAAGCAGGTCACGGTGAAATTCAAAGTAATTAAATCTCAAAGAAACCGATGCATCAAGTAAATCACTTTGCTCCGAAATTCAAATCGCTGTCTGTCCAACGCTGAAGAAACAGATTTTTCCCAATTATGAGAGTGTGAAAAACGGGTCGCCATTAATATCGTGCGCATGCGTACCGAGGTCGACGTGCAACCTGTTGTCAGGTCTTTAGATGGGAGTTCAAATCGGATTAAAATTGAATGACAATCGGTCAGTATACACCGCTTGCAACAAACCAAATATTAAAAAATACATCTCGTCGTTGGCAACCTAGTTTGACCAGTTTCCACGCCCGATGTCATTTTACGTGCTCGCCAGTTTCCGCGGTAAAAGCTAGTGGGAACCATAGGTCAAGAGAGCTTACAACATCGTGCCAACCATTGTAAAGATGTCGCTTAAACGCAGCGTCCAATATTTTTTCAAGAAATTACACTGGTAAGTGTTCGCTTTGTAGTTTACATAATATACTGTGCCGCTGCAAAGCCAGTCATCGATGTTCCAATTTGAAGTTTGAATACTGGGATAAATTAATCATGTTCGAAAAACCTTTGACCATATTTCCTAGTCCTAGTAGATACTAGAATTTTTGCAACCAATCATGATGTTGCGAATGAGAATAAACAACAGCTTCAACCTGACACCATAGCATGAATACGGACACGTTATTTGTAAGGGGAGCGCTTTACCATCACTAGAAACAATTGTACATTTTCCATTCAGGTTTATTAAATTGTTCATTAATTTTTACATTTATGATATTTTAACCTTGTTTGATTTTCATCGGCGATCAACATTGTTGCATTCAGCTTAAGTCTCTTTGATTGATTTGATGCGGAAAATCGCCATAATGCGTAATGAAGCTTTGTGGCACATCTATGCATTGTGATTATGGTGACACCTTCTTCAACTTTGAACCCTCGCACTTTTCACGAAATAATCTGGCCGTAGCATGTCTCTAAGAGGGTCGTCCTTAACCGTGTCAGAATCTTGTCTGATCGACGACAAAATCATCTGAAAGTTCAAGCAGTAGTTTTCTCTATCTCGAGAAAAATATTTTCCAATATCAGGTTTAAAACACAATGTAACAGAATGTCTGAAAATGCCACGTTGTAATTTGAAATCACATGGACAGTTTTGCCCTTATGTAGTTCACTACAAGCAGTCGTTTTGGCACCACAAAAGGCTATTTTTGAACAATACTGATATAAACACACTTTGTTTTTCAAGGAGTACAACGAGAGCAGCATGGAGAGCTTCACGCTTCACAAAAATTGGTTTTCTTTTACTTGCCGGCCTGGCCATCCTCAGCTACAGAGAACTAGCGATAGCTGAAAACAGATATGAAGAATTTGTCTACAGAGAATTTCAAGACCCGGAAAGGGACAAGTTCCTTCACGGACAGTTCCGTCAAAATTTCTCCTGGGGAGTCGCGACTGCAGCTTATCAGATAGAGGGGGGCTGGAATGAGGATGGAAAGGGTCCGAGTGTGTGGGACACTTTCACGCACACACCGGGTCACTCTTACAAGAACCAAACCGCGGACATTACATGTGATAGCTATCACAAATTCGAAGAGGATGTTGCAATCATGAAGGATATGGGACTGAACCATTATCGATTTTCAATCGCATGGTCTCGTGTAATGCCGGATGGGACACGAAATAGCATCAACCAGGCTGGTGTCGACTACTACCACAAACTTATTGACGCTCTGCTGGAGGCCAACATCCAACCAATGGTGACACTTTACCACTGGGACCTTCCACAAGCGTTGGAAAACATCGGCGGATGGGAGAACGATATAATAGCCGTCCACTTTGACAGCTACGCCGACTTTTGCTTCAATGAGTTCGGCAGTAAAGTTAAACTCTGGATAACATTCAACGAGCCCTATGTATTCACCAAAGTTGGGTATGAGACCGGAATACATGCCCCTGGGTTGAAACATCAGGGAACGACTGTGTACAGAGCAGCTCACAATGTACTAAAAGCCCATGCCAAGGCTTGGCACACATATAATGAGCGCTACCGGGCGACCCAGAAAGGAAAATGCGGAATCACTCTGAATTGTAGTTGGGGTGTGCCAGGGACCGATTCGGAAGAGGACAAGGCCGCTGCCGATAGGTACATGCAATTCGGTTTCGGATGGTTTGCCCATCCCGTCTTTATCAACGGTGACTATCCGGAAGTGATGAAGCAATTTATCCTGAAGAAGAGCACTGCCCAGGGTCTCACAGCCTCCAGACTCCCAGAATTCACCGAGGAGGAAAAACAGCTAATCAAGGGTACAGCCGACTTCCTCGGGGCCAATTACTACACCACTGTGTACGTTGGCGCCAAGGAACGACAGGTCATGCCACCCGGCTTCTTCAAAGACCAAGATTTTATGACCTGGGATGACGAAGGGTGGCCAACCAGTGGGGCTGGCTGGATGAGACCTGTACCTTGGGGATTCAGAGAGTATCTTAACTGGATTCACAAGAACTTCAATCAACCCGTGATCTACATCACAGAGAATGGAGTAGCTGAACATAGTGATGAAGAACCAATGTTGGACGATACGTGGAGAATACAGTACCACACAGCACACATCAATGAGATGTTGAAAGGTACGCGTTCAAGAGAAAAGAGAAATACTTTATAGTCCCTCGGTTTCGGTCAGTAAGCCAAACTTAAGATGAGCAATATTTGGCAAAATATCGAAAAACTAAAATCAGTCGTCGCTTACATTTCAGCTGTCGTCATATAATGCAGCTTGCCTTTGAGCTAGGATTTGTAAACATTTCATGACACCTGTTGATTCACGCCGGAGATCATTTCCCGAACTGTTTTCCACCCCTGCTCTCCCACGCATAAACTAGTGGGTGTTCAAACAGCTTCAGTGACGTCATGTGAAATTTAGAGACTCGAGCTTTTAGATGTGTATTTCCGTGCTAATAGTTTCGTCAACCTTTAGTTTTTCCCCAAAGGTAGAAGTATTTCTGACCAGATGATAATTGATAAGGAGGAGACACATCTTGTGCTGTAGTTTTCCAGTAAATGACAACGTTATCACTATCATTGTTTAAGTGGCTTTAGAAGATTCTTTGATTCTCATAAACTCTGTTTTTCATCCTTTCTACAGCTAATTTGCTAGACGGCATCGATATTCGAGGATACACAATCTGGTCTTTGATGGACAATTTTGAGTGGGCTGAGGGGTATGCTTCCAGATTCGGCCTCTACTTTGTTGATTTCAACGACCGAGAAAGACCAAGAATTCCCAAGGCTTCAGCATCGGTATACGCTAGAATCATCAGAAACAACGGGTTTCCCGAACCCAGCAGGGGACTCCTATGGTGATATAGGTCAAAGGTCGTAAGCTGTTCGTCATGCTAGCCTCTGACAGTATTCAAGTTCAATCCAGTTTTGTATATAAAAAAACACGAGTACTTGTGAAAATCCACTACTATGGATTTTAAGTCGACTGTAACGCGACTGTTTACTATTGTTGAATGAAACAGTTCTCTTGTTCACTTGTATTTCTTGGGTTGAACCTGTTTTGTAAAACTTAGAGCAGTTTTCTAGACTAAGCTTTAATATGTAGTGTTGTATTGATTTCCCTTAAGGTAGGAAGCGCCTTGAAAGTGAAAGACTTAAACTTTGGCTAAAAACATTCCTAAGTGAAACTTTCAACCATTCTCTTACCAAATCAAGAGTGAGAATTAGAGGTAGCCGCGAAAAATTTGGTAC